>NC_135316.1:50758477-51082200 GCF_048772815.1 Callospermophilus lateralis | reverse complement strand
AAAGCACAAGATCTCTTCATATTTGAAAACGGTCATAAAATACAACTTGAATTTCAAGATTTCTTTTTCAGAAACCACAAACAGGGATGTGATAAACACACAAGATCAAGTAGTATTGTGGCATGTGTGAGCTAGACTGTCTCTGATGACTGCTTGCCTACCATTTTAATAGCTTTGTTTGTGTCGCTGTGACCAAAAGACCTCACAAGAACTTCTTTAAAGAGGAAAAGTTTATGTTGGCTTATAGTTTCATAGGGTTAGTCCACGGTCTGTCAATTCCATTGATCTGGTCCTGATATGAGTCAGAACAATATGGTGGAATGGTCTAGCAAAGGAAAGCTACTCAATTCATGACAACTTAGAAGCAGAGAGGGAGCTCCACTCACCAGGTCCAAAATAAAATCCCAAAGTCATACATACCCTCAGTGACCTACTTTCTCCAGCTATATCCTACTTGCCTACAGATACTATTCAGTTAAACTATTCAAGTGGACTAATCCAATGATTAGGTCACGGCTCTCTTAATCTAATCATTTGATCTCTGAACATTTTTGCATTATGTCACACATGAGCTTCTGGAGGACACCACAAAATCCCAACTCTATCACCTAGAGAATGTGAGAACTTCACACCTAGAAAATGTGAGTCTAGCACCTCAGGAGTAGCCATATATGAATTATTTCATAAGAAGATATAAGTATACTCTGTCTTATAAGCTTAAGATTCAGCCTTTAGACTAATAAATCCTTGTTATGTCATATTTCCAAAATGTGGTTATACAACATTTTTAAGCATATTGTGTTTACTATTTGGTTTTGTTTGTTTGTTTGTTTGCTTGGTTTATTTTGGGGGCTACTTTAGATCCTGATGAAACAGAGATGAAGTGCATTGCTTTGTATAGTCTACTTCAAAGATAAAAGATGTACCCACACTTCTAGGATATTGTACTTTGGTGAAACTCTCTCCTCTAATTTCTTCCCAACTCTCAGGATATTCCTAATTTAGTAAAACATTGCAAAACATATAGCATCTACATTTTCTCAATTCCTTTATTGTAAAGATGTTTCAACCCTGTGACAATTTTAGCTATCAAAATATACATATAAGCTGGGTGCGGTAGTGCACCTATAATCCCAGTGGTTTGCTATACTAAGATAGTATGATGGTGAGTTCAAAGCCAGCCCCAGCAATGGCGGGGCACTAAGCAACTCAGTGAGACCCTGTCTCTAAAATACAGTACAAAATAGGGCTAGGGATGTGGATCAGTGATCAAGTGCCCTTGAGTTCAATCCCCAGTACCAAAAACAAACAAACAAACAAACAAATAAATAAAAGGAGTGAACATAATCAGGTACAGTGGCTCATGCCTGTAACCCCAACTACTCTGGAAGCTGGGTCCAGCCTGGGCAAATTAGTGACACCCTATAAATTTTATTTAAAAATAAAATTTTTAAAAAGATATAGATATAAGGTACAATTTATATAAATACCATAAAAGCAAAGCAACTACAGTCTGCAAACATTGTTGTTAGACCCTAGGATGCAATGGGTTACATATGTTTCCATAAACTGAAAACACAATTAATAACAAATTTACTAAGAGTCTAAAAAACTTGTTCACAGTTTTCTTGTTCTTAGAAAAAATATTTCTTATATTTAGCTTCCTAAAAATATAAAGGCAAAACCAGTTTTATTATTTTAATACATTTAAATGGAACTTTGTTTTTATTGTAGTGATTTTATTTTCCTTCAGTTTACATATAGAAATAATAATATAGAGGAGCCACTAGATGTCAGTATGTGCATGTAAATATTTTACTTTTAATTAAGATCTAGCAAAGCTTTTGTGAAAAGGAACTATCAAAAAAATATAAAGTCAGAGTCTGGTACTGAAGAAATTTAAAATATTTTAATTGCCTGTATACCACATATATTTACTCTTAAATGACTGAAATCATCTTCTTAAGAATTTTTATTCAGGACAAATATAAAGGCATCATTTTGTTAATTTTGTATTTTTATGGCACTCTATGAATAATACATATTTACTTAAAGAGAATTAGGCAGACAAACATTCTAGAAATATATGCAATAAAATTACAGCAAAGTTCATTTTTAAAAGAAATACTGCTTTTATCATTTTCCATCATTTATGCATATTGCCACTTTTAAAGCTTAAGTCTCAAAACATTAAAAATAGTGTATTTTCCATACTTAGTAGAAACAGGAGGAAGGGTCAAACATAATTTAAAAATAATAAATAAAATGATGATGTAAAATAATAACATAATCTAATAATGTATGCAAAGAAAACTTATAAAATAATATAAAGTGATCAAGGAAATGAAGGCCAAAATCATGGTAAAGAATGAATGAAATGAATAGGTAATTGGGAGAGGTGATAATTTGTCATTAGTGAGGAAAAAAATCAGACTATCCTTTCTGGATTTTAGTAACCAACGTTTGGATCAGCTTTGGAATCATTCCCAGAGTAGTAAGATTCTAAGCCACTGGAATTTTCCTACCCAGAACTTTTCCTACTCAATCTGCAATAGCACCTTAATTCTACTAGTGTGATTAATCAGCTTTTCAGGCAATCATTTATGTTAAATTTCCCATTATGCATCAGGAACTATGTCAAAAACAAGTAAATATTTGCACACAAAATAAATATTTCTGCATAAGGATTTACATGATGATTTCAGACTAAGAAAATTATATAGAAAACCAATGAATAAACTTTTCCCTATCATAAAATAAACTTTTTTAAACTTAAATACCACATTTAATGGAAATAATTTATTAAATATTTTCCCTAGTTTTCCTTCTCATTACTACCACCTGGAAATCTACATAGCCTAGATATTTACTAGAGTTTTGTATCCTTCTTATTTTCCTGTTTTTATATCACCTCCCTTTCCATTCACACTCTCCTTTATCTGTTTTCTTTTACTTATCTCTTCCATAAGAATATTCTTTTTCTTTGTTAAAACAGACATCTTTACCAGTTCCATGGACTCAAACTTCTGGAAAACTGTACAAATCATCTAACTCTAATTCTTGCATTTTATATATCTCATCACAAGATAAATTTTGTTAGGAAAGTAAAATATGCAGTTTATAATTTAAATACCTAAAACCCATACACACAGAAGACCCAACAATCCTTGTTATGGTTTGGTTCTTAAATGATCCCCAAACACCCTAATGGAAATGCCTGTTCTCAAGCCTATGATGCTACTGGGAGGTGGTGGCAAGGGGGTCCAGTTGAGAGAATGGAGGTCAGTGTGGGTCTGGGAAGTTGGAGACTGCCCTGAGGAATTGAAATGTTAATGTCATCAGAGCCCAGAGCCCTTCCTGTACCTTATCAAGATAACCTGCCCCTGCTCCAACCAGTACCTAAGCTAACCTCTCCCAGGAATTGCCCTTCCCTACAGAGAGTTGTAAAAGTTTGTAATTAATGTCTCCTGGGCTGCTTCCTGCCTAGATCACTGTTTGACCCTTCCCCTGCCCATCTACTTCTCGCCTTTAGGCTATCCCACCTGGGCCATCCCCTGGGCCTAGTCAGTATGCAGGAAGGAGAGACAGGGGAAAGAGAACAAGAGAACAAAGAAAGTCTAAAATGTATAAAAGAGGCAGAAGCTCTCACTTCTTGGGATATCAGGATACAATCTATTGCCCACTTCTCCCTCCCAGAAGTCTGAATTACTACTTTTTAGATAAACACAGCTTTGTATGCTTGCCTGAGCATGCTTCTCTAATGTTCAAACTTCAACATGTGAGGAAGAGAACTCATCACTGATAACCAGCAGTATAGGAAATAATAAATGTTTTTGTAGATGGAAATGCTAATTACCCTGATTTGATCATTACATACATGTATCAAATTGTCATATGGGGCTCATTATCTGTGTACAAATTATGTGTACCACTTACAAATTTTTAAAAAGGAATCACTGTCTTTCACCTCAGGGAATTTATAGTCTCAGTAGAAAGATTGTCATTGAACACATATCTACAATTGATTAATATTTAAAAGTAGAAAAGAGATAGTCTGAGATTGTACAATAGGGAGAACTCTTTAGAAGGACCCGGGAAGACCCCTGAGGAATTGACATGCTGGGATTCGCTGAATGAAGCAGAGAGGCAAAATGTCCCACTAATAAGAAGAAAAGCATCTGAATAGGAAAGATTAACTTCTAAGAACTCTGGGAAGTTATTGAAAAATGTTAAGCTGCAAAGTATAGTAAACTACATCTTTGAATATTTTATTCTGGTTGCAATTTAGAAAATAAATTAATCAGAGTGCTTCTTAGTGCATTGCTGTAGCCAATATGAACTATTTAACACAATTCTCCTACTCTTATGCTCTAGAATCATTATAATTGATGCAGCATTTGTGTGTGTGTGTGTGTGTATGAGAGAGAGAGAGAGAGAGAGAGAGAGAGAGAGAGAGAGAGAGAGAACGCACATGTGTGTTTACTACAATTTGGTTTTTATTTTATTTATCTATTTATTTAGGCACCAGGGATTGAATGCAAGAGTGCTTAACCACTGAGCCACATTCTCAGTCCTTTTTAATTTTTTTACTTTTTTATATGTATGTATTTATTTATTTATTTATTGAGACAGGGTCCTGCTAATTGCTTAAGGCCATGCTAAATTGCTAAGGCTGGCATCGAACTTGTGATCCTCCTTTCTCAGCTGAGTTGCTGTGATTGCAGATGTGCACCACTGTGCTGGTTAGGTCTTTTACAATATATATTTAGTCTCACCTATGTTCATTTCTCACTACTGATGTTTCTCACAGCCCTAGTGCTCATTCCAATTGATAACTTTTTTCAGAGACACACTGAATTATGCAAATGGAAACCAGAAAATCAAACTTCTTTAATCAACTTTATAAATACTATATAAGCTGATAAATCTAAGTGTGTGAGCTCTGCGAGACCCAGTCTCTATACTGATCAAAGATTCCATTATGATCTCTACATCAAGCTTGTATTGTGTTTGAATTTGTTAAATATTCTAGTATATGATGAGTATTCTGGGATACAAAATTATGTTTTCTCTCACCTAACCATAAAGTATAAATTTCTTGCTGTTTTGTCCTGAGACTGGTGAATGTATAGATAATTTTGCTCCTATGAAAATAATGTTAGCTCATAGAGCTGGCTAGATATGCTAAACACTAATAGCTTATTACCAAGTGCCAAGTTTTACCTCAATGGTGATATTATAGGCATAATACTAAGAAAAGTATTTCCTGCAAACAGGCAACAGTTTCAGCTAGAATGCATGAAATTTGAAGTGGGTTTGAAATTAAACTGAAGAGTATCTGATTTAAATGACTATAAAATTATAAGATTTTTTTTCTCTTGCCATATTAAATTTACCCAATGTTAATACATATAGATCTACCTTCCCACTCCAAAAACTATTTGTATGGATGAATTTTCATTTGCTGTTAATATATACAGTTTAATATGAAGTTCAAATTAAGCCAGATTTCCATAGCATGTTATTCTTCCTTCTTATATTAAGGAAATGGGAATTATTTGGCTTTGCTTTAGTTCTTTTTTCCTTAAAACACTTTTGTCTTTCCATAAATACAGTCCTCAGAGGTTTTGATTATTTAAATGTACTAGAGTCTTTGTTTTATTTAATTTCATTCCTGGAAATCTTTTTCCATATCTCTTGGCCCAAGAAAATCAACTTCTGGTTTGAAACTCTATTCAAGTGATACTACAATTTAAAAGGAATTCCTGACCCAAAACTCAAATGAAAATTGTTCCTGCCTCTTCTTCTATCATAGTATATTCTACACACTCTCATTAAATAGCATCTTTGGAACTTTATTTCACTTGTTTTCAAATCCATTTCCCCCACACACACCTCTGATCTCAATAAATAAATTTCTTCTTGAAAACAATACCTAAACCTTGCTTGTTTTTGCAGACCTGAGGCTTGTAGGGTATGTTCAAGTCATTATATAATATTTAGAACTTGAGTCACGTATCAGAATTAAAGCATGCTGATCCCAAAGTAGATTGCACAAATCTGTGCAAGTAAACTTTATAAATATATAGTTGGTGGGTCTAAGAACAACACATACATGTTACATAGTACAAA
The DNA here is from genome assembly GCF_048772815.1 of Callospermophilus lateralis. NCBI lineage: Eukaryota > Metazoa > Chordata > Mammalia > Rodentia > Sciuridae > Callospermophilus > Callospermophilus lateralis. The sequence continues at coordinate 51,076,068 of NC_135316.1, read as the reverse complement.
ATGAACATTGTTATATATTTTATATCTGTTACCCAAAAATTACAATATAAGCCATTACATATCAAGACAAATTTCTAATTTAGGGAATATCAATGTTACCTTTCCCCACATAATTGCTGAGAGGTATGTATGAGTATACATGTAAGTACTTGAGTGTATGTATGTGCATAATTTTGCTATAAACATTCTCTCGTAATGTTAGCAATGTGAATGACTGTTGTAAGAAAAATAATTTTTCAAAATGGTCTTAGTAATCTATATCATCACCAATAAAATATAAGGCTTTCTTTTGCTGTACATCTTTAACAATTCTCTCCAAAGAAGATTTCAAACCTTTGTAAAACTGGCTGGAAAACTACCAACTTCTTCAGTTAGTGCAAAGGTCTAGACTGGTGGTGAAAGATGCAATAAAAAGACCATTTTGGTCTTAAGCACAAGCTACCACATCTTGTAATAACATAACAGCATAGTGTGACATAACATTTTATATATTTATCCCTATCTGATTTTGTATGTACCTACTCTTTGAAAACTTGTATTTTAGGCATATGTGCAATATTATCACCTTCAGATTCTAACACATGGAGCTTTGGCAAGGAAACTGAGAAATTGGCAGAAAGGATGGTATTTGGGGACCAAAATTACCCATGGAAAGAACTAACCACATGATGCAGCTGTCACAGCAGGTGTGTGCAGGTAGGGAAATGTTTGTAACAGGTGCAAATTTGAGCAAGGCAAGCTGTGTGTCTTAAATGAACAGATTGTACAGACCTGTATGTTCAACAAACTTCAGCACTTGGTCACAGCTGGTACTGCAGCTTTGAGGGATACATAAGGTAGCATTTTGATGATCACAAAAAGAAAGTCTTTAATGCAAAACTAGACTCATCTTAAAATTGACAGAATTTTAATGCATGTGAATTTTACTGTTTTGGTGGATTGAGCAATTTATACTTATTTTATTTTCTTTCTCATCCAGGAATGTAGTCTGGTTAAAACCACAAAGGTGGCTATCATTGGCACAAACTACAAAATTATTTTAGGTCACCTTTTGGTCTTTAAACTTTTAGTTCTGAATAGGTGAAGCAATACTGAACTTCTTTAAATTTTATGTGGCCAGCTTACCCTCTCAATTTCCTTCATTATAACATTTCTTAGTATCTTCTTATCTCACTGCAAGCTTTCCAAGGCACTTATTAGTGCTTAACCCAAAAGATGTATGGTGCTTTGTTACAGAAGCAAAAGGAAATTTTAGGAAGATAGTATGAAAAATCAGTTCAGAATTTGGTGATAAAGAAATAAAAGTGGCAGTATTCACCACTACCCTCAGTGATCCATTACCAAAATATGTGCCTACTGGATCCATGACCTTATGCTCTGCTTGCTTAAAAGTCTAAAGGAAGGAATGTTTCCACCAGGATATACAGCAATGATCCCATTGTACTGGACATTAAGACTATCAGCCAGCAACTTTGGATTCTTCGTGCTCTTGAATAAAGGCAAAGAAGGGAATTACTGTGTTCCCTTTTTGCAATCTGGATCAATAACCTCAGTCAACACAGTAAAAAAGAGAACACCTGGAATATAATGCTCCCTGAAGGCATCCCCTTAGTATTACGTATCCTGTGATCACCCTCAGTAGAAAATTAAAACAAACTAATCTAGAAACATTTATTAATGGTCCAGGTGCTTTAGGAACAAAGGCTAAAATCACCCAATCAACCAAAGAATCATGATCAGCTAAAGTGCCGCAGTCTGGCTGGGCACAAAATCACGAGCCACTCAAGCAGGAACAAACTTTATTTCCAAAACTCCCGCACGGCCTTCTCCAGGGACACACTACACCAACAGGAAATCCCTCCTCCGGAATTCCCTCCTACCTCACTTCCCCAACAAATGGGAACTCTCCGGGAGTCCCACAAGAGCTCCAAAGTAGCAGGCTGAGGCGGACAGCAGGGATCTAATCTCCAATTGAATGCACATCTTAACATAATCATTATCATCTCAATGGCTTGCTGGTGTCACCTTTCAACCAAAAATGCCATGCTTCATTCCTACTTAACTATGGCTGTCAGCACTAAATTTGCTGTATTTACATTATCATTTTTTTTCTAAAATCTGTTCTAATTATTCATATATGACAGTAGAATGTATTTTGATACATCATAGATAAATGGAATATAACTTCTCATTCTTCTGGTTGTACATGTTTTAGAGTTACAACAGTCATATAATCATATATAGACATAGGGTAATAATGTCCAATTCATTATACTATCATTCTTACTCCAGACTTACTCCCCTCCCTTTACTCCCCTCTGTCTAATCCAAAGTAACTCTATTCTCCCCTAGCTGCACCTGCCTCCTTATTATGAATTAGCATCTGAATATAAGAGAAAACATTTGACCTTTGGTTCTTTGGGATTGGCTTATTTCACTTAACATGATATTCTTCACCTCCATCCATTTACTGGAAAATGTCACCATTTCATTCTTCTTTAAGGCTGAGTAATATTCTGCTGTGTATATATACCACAATTTCTTTAACCATTCATCTGCTGAAGAACACCTAGGTTGGTTTCATAGTTTAGCTATTGTGAATTGAGCTGCTATAAACATTGATGTGGCTGCATCACTGTAGTATGCTGATTTTAAGTCCTTTGGGTATAAACCAAGGAGAGGGATAGCTGTGTCAAATGGTGATTCCAGTCTAAGTTTCCTGAGGAATCTCCATAACTTCTTTCCATAACGGTTACGCCAATTTGCAGCCCCACCAGCAACATATGAGTGTATCTTTTTCCCCCACACCCTCGCCAACATTTATTGTTGCTTGCATTCTTAAAAATTGCCATTCTGACTGAAGTGAAATGAAATCTCAGTATAGTTTTGATTTTCATTTATCTAATTGCTAGTGATGTTGAACATTTTTTCATATATTTATTGATCAATAATATTTCTTCTTCTGTGAGGTGTCTATTCAGTTCCTTAGTCCATTTATTATTTGGGTTGTTTAGTTTCAGGGTATTAAGTTTTTTGAGTTCTTTATATACCCTGGAGATTAATGCTCTGAGTTGCATGTGGAAAAGATTTTCTCTCGTTCATAGGCTCTCTGTTCACACACCTGATTGTTTCCTTTACTGAGAAGAAGCTTTTAAATTTGATTCTATCCCATTTATTGATTATTGATTTTACTTCTTCTGCTTTATTAGTCTTATTAAGGAAGTCATTTCCTAAGCCAACATGGTGAACATTTGGGCCTATTTTTTTATATTATTAATTTTTTTATTACTAAAAAATTTGTTATGGCATTAATATAACTATATAACCTCATAAGAACAAAAACAGAAATATTCTGATTTAGAGATAATAAGCAAAATAGGGACTAAAATTTCAGCTCATAGTACTGCAGGACCTGGGAGTTAATAGTTTTAAGTCTTATGTAATAGTTTAGGTCTTGTGGAGGTAAAGCAAAATTGTGCACCCATGGCCAAAAGGAGTACTTTGTTTGGGATTGGTGGGTGGCTTCTGCAGGTAAAAGTGGAACATTAGTTTCTCAATAAGTATTAAGATGGCTATCAGGTCTTCACATAAATCTTTGTATAGGTTGAATTCTATTGTAACCTCTAGTTTTATTAAATATTCTTATGCTTTACCTGCATCTACTTAGTTTTCTTTTAACTTATTAATGTTATGACTCATGAAAATAGTTTTAATCTTATAGAACTGTCGGACCTCCCTCCGACAGAGGTTGAGGAGAATCACTAGACCAGCTAGTTAGTGTCTCCGGGCTAAGCGAGAGGGTAAGTGTCGCGACCCGGCCCGCCACCGAGTAGGGAGTTGAGTCAGCGGAGATGGCGCAGCAACTCAGTTTATTGTGGAGGGAGAGGACTTATAAAGGGAGAGGATAAGGGGTGGAGGGCAAAGGCAGGGGCCAATCAGAGATCGGAGAGTCCCCCAGGTTGGGGTAGCCTAGTCACCCCAGTTACAGAAACAGAGCCCCGTTACCCTAGTTACAGAAACAATACCCAATTAGGTATGTGTGCCCCCCGTTGCTGGGGAGTTATTCTTTGTGTTTGCGGAAGCCATATCTTGGGGCCGTTCAGGCACGTCTACGGAAGCCATTTCTCAAGCTCTAACTGTCATGTACATGGAGAATCACAAAACCAGAATCACAAGACTGGGGATTTCCCAGCAGTGGTTTTTCTTCCCCTTTCCCCAGGGATTGCACTTCCATGGTCAGCAGAGGTCCGAACATAGAACCTTTGATATTTGAGAAAATCCCAAATTATTCATGTTTGTAAGTGTATACCCATATAGAGATTTCTTATATACTGTAAGGAAATCAAAAGGAAACAGAAGCAAGGTGCATAGTGGCAGAATAGCAGCATGGTAGAATGGCAGAAAGGCAGAAAAGCCCTTGTCCAAGCTTCTAGCCTTATTTATATCAACAAGTTACATTACGTCACTGGCATTAGTAGTACATTATTTTTCAGTGTGTCATTAGGCAAGTTACAGGGTTAGCAATATTCTGCAGCTTACTTCTCAGTTACATACTATAGTTGCAATGTGCAATGTTAGGAGCTTTGTTTATCTCTCAAGAAAATCCATTGTTTAAAGTTACTGTTATGTGGACATGTTCAGGCTCAAAGGAGGTTGGTGAAACACTGTGGTTGTCTAACAAAAGAGTTCCTTTATTCCCAGGAGTTAAGTACCTCAGATCAAGGTTGAGAAGACACAGCACATGTATTATCTTAGTAGGTCCTGGGAGAAACTGTAAAATATTCCAAGTATGGAAAACAGGGTGCCTGTTACCTCTGGGAGTTTGCTCACCAGAGGAAGACTGTCCTGCACATTTCCACAGCCAGAATCCTTACAATATACATAAACATCACTGAACTGATGTGCTTATATTTTATTTAGAAATTGCCATTACTATATTTGATTAAAATCAAAAACAAAGCAAATTAAAGTTACAAACAATAATTATCCATTTAAATTTGCTCCTTGTACTTACTGAAGGAATCTGTTATATACATTCAGATATATATTTTATCACATACAACTTCTACATACCTAAAAGAGAAACCACAAGTAAAATAAACTGGATGAGGAATATTACCTAACATCCCAAATAGCTTAACAGTTCAGTATTTGTGTATTTTGTGAATATATTTAACAGAAATGAGTGCTTATGTTTGTCAAAGAAATATTTTTTTTAGTTTATAACTTTTGTCACAACCAAAAGTTAGAAAACCAGAAGTAGCCATTAACAAAATAATGAGTAAATAGATTATGCTATATTAATTAAATGTCACAGAATAATGAAAAAGAACCAATCACTGATATAAATGTAAACATTAGAATTTCTAGTAAAAAAAGAGATATAAAAATGTGCATAGGAATTAATTTCATTTATATAAAAGAAAACCAGGAAATATAATTTATGAAGGTAAAATCAGATATTTGTTATTCTAAGGAGTAATATTAATTAGAAAATCAGAATAAGGAGATTTCTGTAGTAGTGGCATATTTGCTATCTTTTTTTTAATAAATCACAATAATATAGGCATATATAAAGTTTCATTTACCTGTTTATTCATTTAATATTTGTATACCTTAGTGATATATATTTTATAACTCAATCATACAAATTATACAGATGTAGCCAAGTGAGTGGTGTATGCCTGTAATCCCAGCTCCCAGCAGCTTGGGAGGCTAAGGCAGGAAGATTGGCTAGTTCAAAGCCAATATTAGCAAAAGCAGTGTTAAGCAACTCAGTGAGACCCTGTTTCTCAAAAAAAAAAATACAAAATAGGTCTTGGGATGTGGCTCAGTGGTCAAGTGCTCCTGAATTCAATCCCCAGTACCAAAACAAACAAACAAACAAACAAAAACACAGAAATGTGTGTATCCTCATAGACATTTATTTGGTATTTTCAATAACATGGTTTACATGTGTATTAATCTGTATTTTTACTCTAATGAAATATCTGAGACAATCTAATTTTTAAAAGAAAAGAGGTTCATTTAGCTTACAGTTTTGGATACTCAAAGTTCAAGGCCATATGGCTACATTGTTAAGCCTGTGAACTAAAGATGCCATAAAGGTGTATGCTATCACAATGACTAAAATCCATTTGGGAGAAAGTGATCATATCTCAAAACAAGATGCCAGAGAAGCTGTGCTGTCATAATCACTTCCATTGGCATGCCTCCAATGACGCAAAGACCTCCCACTAAGGTCCAACTCTTCAAAGTTCTAACATATTCCACTACACACTGAGGACCAGGCTTTCAACTAATGAAACACAGGAAGACAAATTCAAACTTATAACCAAACCATAGCACCATTTATAAGCCAAAAAGATTAAATCGCTATTGGTTGTAAGTTAGATAAAAAATATTTATTATCAGCAAGTTAATCATAGAAACATTTTAAAAGTTAATTTTGAACTATAAGGGGAAATTTTTTTAACAGTAGTTACAATGAGTATTTTATAAATTATTCAAAACTAGTTCTGTAAAGAATAAGCATTCTGTTTAACTGACAAAGGAGAAACATAAATCTAATAATGTCAATGAAAATGTTGAGCTACTATACATACCACCAAAACTAAACTGTTAAGAAATACAGTCACATAAACATAAAACCTAATGCTAAGTGAAGTTAGCCAATCCAAAAAAAAAAAAAACAAATGCCAAATGTTTTCTCTGATATCAGGTGACTGACCCATAATGGGGTAGGGAGGGGGAGCATGGGAGGAATAGACAAACTCTAGATAGGGCAGAGGGTTGGTAAGGGAAGGGAGGGAGTATGGGGTTAGCAATGATGGTGGAAAGTGATAGACATCATTAACCAAAGTACATGTATGAAGACATGAATTGGTGTGAACATAATTTTATATACAGAGATATGAAAAATTGTGCTCTCTATGTGTAATAAGAATTATAATGCATTCCACTGTCATGTATTTAAAAAATAAAATCAATTAAATATCAAAAAATTAAATAAAATACAGATGCTTCTTGTAATTCATTAGCACAATATAATTTGCTCTTGTCTAATAATTTTTCCTGTGGGTTTTAAATAGCAAGTACTTTCTAGAAATATATAGGAAATATTCCAAGAAACATAGTTATCTTTAAGATTGTAGCATATATTGGCATTTGCAGGAAAATGGATGGCATTAGAGCAGATTATTCTAAGTGAAGTTAGCCAATCCCAAAAAAAACAAATGCCGAATGTCTTCTCTAATATAAGGGGGTGACTCAAAATGGGGTAGGGAGGGAGCATGGGAGGAAGATTACCTCTAGATAGAGAATAGGGGTGGGAGGGAACTGGAGGGAAAAGGGGAATAGCATGGATGGTGGAAGGAGACCCTCATCATTATATAATGTATGAATACATGTATGAATATGGGATACATGTATGAAGATATAAATTTGGTGTCAACATACCTTATATACAAACTTTATATATAAACAGAGATATGATAAATTGTGGTATAAAGGTGTGTTAAGAATTGTAATGCAAAAAATAATAATAATAAGAGAGCTCATGTATAATGGCATAACATACTTTATATACAGAGTTACAAAAAAAATTTGCTGTGAATGGATAATTATGATTGTAATGCATTCCACTATTGTCGTGTATGTAAGAGATTAAAAAATTTTTAAAAAAGAAAAGACATTCTCTATGCAAACCCCTACTCTTCCATTATAAAGAGGTTCTGAGAATTTAAATAAAAAGATTGTAGCATATACTATTCAACAAAAAAAATATTTATATTATGGAAACTTCATTACAAATAAAACACTCTCTTTATACTTTAAATACTCAATATATCTTTCAGTGAAAATAATATACCTCTTTTCCTGCATTCAGACTTATTGTAAATATTTTGCCCAAATATTTTAGTTATTTGAAGGATCTCCATGCAGGTTAGCAGAAGAAGGTATAACTGAAGAAGGAACCTAAATACTTTATTGAGAAGAGAAACTTCATTTAGGTTTTCCAGATAGAAAATAAGCAAGGGAAGGCAATAGATACTAGTTACAAGGAGAATCCAAAAGTAAATTAGGAGCAGATATAAAACTGCAAAACAAACAAAAAATATGATGCCTTAAAATAAAGACATTTTATATATAACCTGGAGACACCAGGGAGAATATTTCTGTGGTACATTGAAACAAAATTTTGTTATTTTTCTGAAACCTAAAGTGTTATTTACCAAGAATTAATTGTAGTTACTCCTAACAACCCAACTTCTGCCTCATCCTCTGGAGATAATTGCAAATATTTTATGAACTGATATGGCTAGAAATATTATTTAAGTGCAAAGTATACAGTCACTATAAATATTTAGAAATATAATTAGGTTCTCTGAGTTTATGAGTCTTAGCACTTCTTTGATATTTATTAGTTGTGCATTCTCACCCATACCACTTAGCTGCATTGCATTCTCAATTACAGTACAAAAGGTTTGGGGAGTATGATCTCCGGCATTCCGCAGTGATTATAACATAATATGTACCAACACACTGATTCAGTTTTTTATTGGCCTTGCCTGAATTTATAGGCCTTGATTTAACCACTGTTTCATGACTGGACACATTCTTCCCCTAAAACAAATCTTCGTATTAATGACTGTGGAATAATTATAAACCAGCACCTCTTATTGTTGCATGTAGATCCTGGGTTTACAAGAGGTTAATAAGGAAGAGAGAGGGAGAGAGAGATATAAAAAATTGGTCATGCAAAAATGATACAAGCAACTTATAACCTGATCAGAGTAACAATTCAATAAATGTAGACTTTATTAACATAGCTATTATCAACTGCAATTGTTTTTGCATATAAAAAAGAATCATATCAAAAGGAGAAAATTAGATACCCTGTGGCTACATTGATTAAAAAATGTCCAACCATGCAACAGCAGAATTGAAGTTGCACCTATCTTCCCTGTTTTATATTTCATTATAATGAAGTAGAAAAAAATCTGTTCCTTTAAAAATTGATTTGATTATACTTCCACTGATTATTGCCCCAAATATAGAAGTAGACCAAATGTGAAATTCTTTTTACTGTGCAAAACAAAAGATGCTTTAGGCATGCATAACATTTTGCAAATCAAAATCCTAATGCTACAATCTGATTTGAAATTCATTTTAGGTGTGCTGAATATTCTGTGACTCTAAAACTAATTGAGGGCCAGCTTCTACTATATTACATTTTCTTATAAGTCAAATAATTAATTTAAAAAATATATTTCTTGGTCAATGATATCATTTAAATGTGTATGTCCATTCCAAATCCAAATTTCAAATCTTCCAAATCTTACCCCCAAAGTGATAGTATTAAGAAGTGAAGCCTATAGGAGGGAAGGAGGCCCTGAGGGTTCTGCCCTCATGAATGAGATTATTGCCCTTATAAATTGGCTGAAATATGAGACGTAGTTACTATTTCACCTGGATTTCTTCTGCCATTCAAGGATACAGTTTATCTCCTCCAAAGAACACAAAAACAAGCTTGGCATCCTGAAGCAGAGAATGAACCTTCACCAGATGCCAAATATGCTGGTACCTTGATCTTTCTTCTGCCATCTTCAGACACTGTGAAAAATGAGTTTTTATTATTAAAAAATGCCTAGTCTGTGGTATTTTGTGACAGCAGCAGGAACAAAACTAAGACAAAAATTGGTACTGAGAATTGGGTTCCTGCCATAACAATTACCTAAAACTGTAGAACCAGCTCTAGTATTGGCTAAATGATGTGTGTGAACCATAAAGGCTTGAATCTATAGAGAGATTGAATCTTTTAGAAATTACTAAATGGCTGTTAACAGAATGTCAGTAAAAATACAGATGGTAAAGGCAATTTGGATGTGATCTTAGACATGGAAATAAGAAAGAAGGTATTGGACATTAGAGGAGAATCCACCCCTATTATAATTTGGCAAATAACTTGGCCTAGTTGTTACCATGTGCTAGTGCTTTGTGAAAGGTGAACTTTCAGTCTATGAATTAGCATATTTGGTGGAAAAAATCTTTAAGCAGTGTTCAGGGTACTACATGGGTTCTCTTGATGGCTTGTAGTAAAATGCAACAAGAGGGAGATGACTTAAATATGGAATTTACATTCAAAAGGGAAGTGGAACTTAAATCTCAGCCTAGCCAGACAAAAACAACAAAATAATTTTTTTAAAAAAAAGCTTATTTAGATAAAAACATCTGATGTAAATGCATCTACTGAACTTACAAGCATATAAAATTTAGAATTTATAATTACTTACTGTATATAATACTTAATAATAATAAATATATTACTGGTTGTTATTATTAGAGTGTATTCTACTTATAATGAGAACTTTTCCTATAAAACAATATGTCATGTTATGCCAGCAGCAGTTTCATGTATCTTGTGTTTATCATGTCTCTTGGTGGCATTGTTTTTGCTTATGCTTGATTTATATTTTTAATTATGGCCCCCAACTTTGCACAATGCACTGCTAATATTTCCATTAAACAGTATTATTTACCTGGAAATGAAAATAAAAGTGATAAGGACTACAAAAGCAGATTCATGCTGGTTATTCCTCACTAGTCAGGTGTGTCCCATTGCACCATAGCTATCTATAATTCAAAAGTACAAGAACTAAGTGATGTAAGGTGTTAAAGAATCTGCTTCATTGAAGCCAATAAGACTAATTAGATAAGGGTCTGCCTCAAAAATAAAGAAGCTTCTAATGCCTTAGGTTGAAGACCAGACATAGAAGTATATCCCTCTCAGCACCATAAGGATAAGAGCTACAGAAAAAGTTTGCTTGAAAAAAAAAAGGCTACATCCAAGTAAAATGTTGAATTTGCTTCAAAATTTGCATAATTTAAGTGAATGTAGAATAATTATGCATTACATAATATGAAGGTGAGTGAAGTCTGCAAGTGCTGATATGTGGAAGCTGAAGAACTTCTGGAAACTCTAGGTGACTGAGGAGGAAAATGATTTCCAGAGAAAATCTAGCCGGAGCAGGCTGGAGAGTAAATCAAAGCAATCTGACAAAGTAAATTTAGCCTACATATAGAGTGTAGTCTTGACATGTAGTAGGGTTTAACATCTAGGCTTAAGTAAGTAGAATTTATGATATTTTTATCTGACAAATGAAAACAGAGATCCATTGCCACTATCTCCATGGTTTCCCTCTTCTTACCTGGAATGCTGATGTTCACTGAGTGTGTAACAGTCATCACACAGAAAAACACCTAAAGATAGGAGATCAGCTTCTTGATGTCAGTTTTGCTGAAGCAGAATTCTAGTCTTGAGTGTCCACCTACAGATTTATTTTTGCACAAGATAAATGATTCTGTATTTACTTGAGCTACTGGAATCATGTCCCTCTTAAAAATCACAAACCACATCTGATATACAGTGAATATGAGAGTTTTAAGGACAGTATGAACATGAATACCACAGGAACAGTGGACTCTAAACCCATGTCCAACAAAATTAGAAAAATAAGTTTAAATGTACAAAACTTCTCTTAGTAGTTTAGCCAAAAATATATTTGATAAAATATGAAACCTATTTTTACTATATTTGTATTATACATTGTCGTGACACATGACTAAACCAGTCAGGGTCACTACAGGTGAGCTGGGCTGGCATGAAATAATCACCCAGAGACAGAGAAATATCTTTATCTTTGGGTTCTGTGATGGTTCCTCTGACCTAGCTTCCACAAAGAAGGCAAGGCAAGCAAGAGAGAGCACAACTCGAACCCAGGTTTAATTGGGGGAGGCTGTTACATAGAATAATCTATCCCAAAAAGGGCAAAGGACTAGGATTACATAGGAATAGGTGAGTGTAACTTAATGCTAGTGGGTGACACCTACTCCTGGAGCCTTGCCTTGTTATGCGAACTGGGGTAACGCCAAGTTACCGCGACCTGGCACTGCCATGCCAGACTGAATACAATAATTGTTCAGCACCTGGTGCATCAGGAGGCATCTGCATCCAGGGCAGCTCCCAACATATTCCCCCTTTCTTAATATAAAAAAGGCAACTGTGGATTATATCTTTCAGTCCCTTGCTTCCTGCTCTGAGGTCTTCATGTCCTACTATTGAGAAACAAAAGAAATTAATAGAAAACATCATTTCAATAACATAATTAGCTTTGGAAGATCCAGGTTATTATTATTACTCTGCCAAAGACTCATCAGAAGATTCTTAATTTTTTCCCAATTTTATTGGGAAGCATTGTATCTGGCTATAGTAACACAGACATTTTTATTTGGCATAGCATTTAAGCCTTTCCACAAACCATACAGCAAAGAGCTCTTTGGCATTATTCATTACAGTGGCTTCCAGAGCATTTAATCCTTCCATCAGCACTTATCTGACTATGAAGGATCTTGGAAGTAATTTAAGTCAAATTAATAAGAAAATCCATATGTTGGAAGTTTTAAAACATAGCCACAAGGACTGTAATTGTAGGAACAATGAATAATATTTTAGGTAATCACTTCAAGGATCATGAGATCAGGAGCTTGCCTAGGTCTGGTTAATTGGCATGCACCTATTTCAAGGCCTGAATGTTAACTTCAGCATGCTAGCTGGCAATAGGACAAAGGAACATTAATGAAGGATCAATGTCCTTCTCCTCTACAACAACTAGGGATAAAATTAGGCAAGTTGTACCTTTTATAGATTACAGGCTACTTAATCATCCTTTCTCTCAATTCTCACATTCAAGGGGTCTTTTAGGCCTGTCAGTAATGTAAATATTCTGAAAACAGAAGTCAAACATCAAAACATCTTTTTGGGTGCCATCTCGCCAAAGATTAAAGTTTCTAGGAATCAAGGCAACCACATGCAATTGTTCTTGTCCATTCTAGGAGATCAGCCTAGAATATATCCACTATTTCTAGACACCTTATATTGCACTGGCAAGACATGAACAATTCATCCACTTAGAAAAGATGTCAATTTCTATTGTAGAATGATTAGGGGAATAATACATTGGCAGTTATTTTGTGTATATAACTAGCCTGTATATGAAAGTTCTATTTTAACAATTTTTCTATTTTGACAATTGTCCAGATATATAGTCTTAATTTCTAAGGACCAGCATAATTGGCTGGTTGAGGTTTCTCATATGCTGTCTTTTTCTCAAAAGATACTCCCAGACAGCGTGTTTACCATAGGATCCACATATAGGTATAACTGACCATTACAATTAATCTACATGGGTGGACTTTCCAGTCCTCACTGCAAGGCACATTAAAGGTAGACCTGAGAAATGGGTCCATAGAAGTTTGTTCGTAATTTTTTCTTACCTGACAAGCACATGAAGCTGCATGGCTATAAATTCTGCAGCTGGAAATTTACCTTTCTGTGCCAGGTTTTTCAGTCATTTTCACGATGACCAGTTTAAACTCTATCTTTTTGAAATTTGATTTAATTTACTGAATCATGTTCAGCAGCAGTAAGACTCTCAATATTAGAATTTAGAAAAATTTTTAAAAATTTTTATAAGATCTAGTATATGCATATGGGGTCCTGTTTTCCACCCCTTTCTTTATTTAAAAGGATGGTATAAGTCATAATATCATTAGTTTAAATTATAGACAATAGTAAATAATACGAAAAGGTTTAAATAATAAGAAAAGGTTTAATAATAAAAAAGGTTTAGTTGGTCTTGAATTTTGACAGAAGTTATTTAAAGGGACCATGGTAAATAGAAACTTAGTCTTTACTAAATGTATGAGTCGGTTTTGACTTTAACAGAATTACCAAAAATGAAGAATACAATAAGTTGTATATGAAAAATTGTATTTTAATTTAGTTCTAAATTAAGTTAAATAATCATGTTACTTTGAAATGAAGTTAGTGACAGATTTTTTAACTTAGAAGTCGTGGCCTTTATTAGGGCCATGAGAAATTATATAGACATCTATCCAAAATAGGAAAGAAGTACATGTGCTAAATAAGCCTAGAGAAGATGTTTTGTTTTTTACCATTACTAAAGAATGAAATAGAAAAATGAATAGCTTTTTGTCTATGAATCCATAAAAAACTGTCATTATTTTTTATCAAACTTAGTGTTGACCTAATTAGGGGGAGTTAGTATCTCAAATATTAATGGGTAAAGACAAGTCAACAGTATTGTTGTGATAGTGATCTAATTTAGAATTTTATAGGACATTGAGCTAGTAATAACATTTTTAGGGATTTTATGTCAAAACAATCTGTGTGTATAAGGAAACAATTGTATGAGCATCCTTAATGACTTTACTTAATGTAGTAAATTTAACTCTAATAATTATGTATTATTTATGGCTTTACCAATTTTAAAAATATCAATGTATGGAGGGCATTACTTCATATTATTAAAGTTGAGAAAATGTCTATCATGTTAAATTTCTTGCTGAAATTAGCTATCGGCTGTTGAGCTGATTTATTTATGGTGGTTTATCTAATATTTTAGAGGTAACTATTTTTAGGGTTGTTTTCCTCAGTGACAAATTGTTGACAGGGGCTTGAAGTAAGGCCCTGTTTCAATGTTTTGAGTTTTCCAAAATCTGTTTTTAACTTAGAAGAGGGGTAAAATTTTTAACGAGGAAGCATATTTTTCTTGGGGTAAGATTAGCATTTTAATCTCTTTCTGTCTGTATGTTTGCCTTTCTTTTTCTTCATTTGGGCTCAATTTAACTATGGTGTAACATTTAAATTTGGCTAGGACTATGTTAACTTTTGCAAATCCATTGGAATGCCCAGGGCTAACTGGATGATAAACTCATCTTTGAAAATGGGTGTCCCCCTATAAGTTTAAGATGCTGTATTGTCTTTTTAAGTCTCACTATGAAAATAGTAGGATTTTTCTAAAGGCCTACTAAAATTATTTTTAGGCATTTTGTTTACTTGTTTATCTGTTTGGGGGAGTTATCTGTGCTCCAGACCAACTGTCAGGCTTGTCCCTGTTTTGTGTTACTGGGACATGGTTGAGATAAATCTCCTTTAAAACGGTTTTAAGATGGTCTTCTATTTTAAAGTCTAGCTAAGTAATAGCATAATATTTCTCTAGGTAAGTTTAGATAACTGGCATAAATTTTGAAATAATACATAAATTTGGATTTCTTTAAAATCTCCCTGAATTTGTTTTGATCTATATTCAGTCTGAGAGGTTCCCTTTGATCTTTCTTTCTAGTCGGGAATTTTTAAGGCCTTCTTTGTGATATAGTTGAGGCTAGCTATGAAAATGAGATACATTTTATTGATTATTGTAATTTCCCAGTATATAGACTAGTTGATTCATCCCAACAATTTAAAAGGAATCTTCAATCTCTTTTTTGAGAGAAGGTCTCAAAATATCTCTGTATCTCAGAATATTATCCTTTAAATAGGTGATTCTTAATTATCTTTTCTAAAGTATAATTAAGGTTACTTCCCAGGGTAGGGAGTAATATATAAGTCTTAATATATTTTTATGGATAATACGTCTAGTCAGAAAACTTATACAATACCAATGAATTTCCAACAAAGTTTGCAACTTTTATTGTTCAAAATTAATGTACGACTTTAATTTAGAGAACATCAATCCTAATAAAATGTTCTTCCAAATCCCATAAACATCCAACAAATAGAAGTGATATGAAAGAATTAGCAGTGTCTTTGAATCAATCAAATTTAGTCTCCAAGGAGAAATGTCAAAATTGGAATTTAAGTCAGCATTTAAAAATATTTATTGCTTAATGGGGATGTGAATTTATACACTAAAATTGATCCTTGTCTTAAACATTAAGAATTATTAGGCAAATAAAGACCTTAGTTAAAGGAAGTAAACAACATTTTAATAGGTCTTTATCATGTCACAATATGGACAACATCTTGGTTCATATTAGTATAATAAAATCAGGGGGAAAGTCTGAAATATCCTAGAATTAATCAGTTCAAATTATTATAGTTAGTCCAGTTATATATAAATCTGTTACTCAATTATTTAACTTTCTATATTATCTGTCTAGATAATGAAAAGATTTCCTTATTTAGGAAAATTCTTTTATCATTAAAATCTAGAATATAAAGACCTTGTTTTACCCAAAATAATTTCTTTCTTAGGGCCTCCAATGTGTGTTTCCTCTCTGTGGAAGTATCTTCTTCTCTTAGAATTCTTTCTTTTGGTGATATTTTGAAAAAATTTCTGTAAATCTTAGAATCTAAACAAATTATTGTACCTTGATAAGATGAAATATCTCAATGAAATTATAGTTAAAGTCCTTAGACATTTCTGTAGACAGAATTATATTTGTTTATCATCTTATAAAAGTGTGTACAATAACATGAGATTTAGAGATTACTTGATGGTTGTATTATCTTTTGAAAGAAAACTTTTTATATTAAATATATTTATCTCAAATATCTGTAACTATAAAAGGCAGGGCATTAGATAAATGCATGTATAAGAAATATAAATTATGTGTTTTCTGTTAAAGGAAAATAATTAGAAGCAAGTAGATACATGTTAATTAAACAATTAGATATATATGTTAATTATCTTATGAAAAGAGTATAGATTCGTTAAATACCCGAAAAAATATGCATTAAGAATAAAAATATAGCTTATAAGTATGCCAACCTTATGAATCCACATGGTTCTTACAATATTTGAATCCATTCCAACTTACTTTTAACTATGAGGGTACCCTTAATTAGTTAAAATAAGATCCCAGTGCATATATATATTTATTTTTTGTATTTGTATAGTTAGAAATGAAAATAAGGATTGTTTTGGTCATCACAGGAACATTGTGAGAAAATTCTCTCAGGTTGCCAGGTTTTGTTCCTGTGATGAGCAAAATTCATCCTCATAACTTCCAAAAATAAAACATAAGCAAGCATATGTATATTACCTCTGCAATTTTTCTTAATAATATAGTTTATAAAGAACCTGTCAAGAGATAAAGTCAGATTATTTAGCTTTGAGAACACGTTAGGATCAGGGCAACATAGAAGCCTGTGAAATTAAATTTGGCCTGAAAAAGGTATCTTTTGTTAGTATCTACACGTGGACATTCTCAAAAATGCAGGCTCTGTGTAGCTTTGGTAGTAGACCTGTGTGAAGTAGGAAGTGCAGGTTAGTGGCTGGAAGGCGGGACTAAAAGCCCTGTTTGAGTGACAGTGAAGGACCAATGGGAAGCCTGCAAAAATACAGGAGGCAGGATCAGGAAGCTGGCTAGGCCTGCCCAGGCTCTGTGGTTACCATGGTGATGGAACACCTTGGAGTCTGTGGGCGTGGCCACTTTGACCCGCTGCCTGGTTCACATTTTATGGGGCAGAGGCAGAGCTTCCCTAATCAGTTGCACTCCATTGAATTTGTCTGTATTCCCCTGGCCAAGGCAGGATCCTATGGATGGCAGTGGCTTGCCTTTCCTATGTGTCCTGCGTCAGTGTTAGCACTCTGTCAGTTAATGGATCATTTCCCTGTATCTTCCCCTCACAGAGTGTGTTCTCTCATCTTTTATATTTTCCCTTCGCAGTGTGTGAGCACTTTAAAAGTGAGTTTTAATGGCAGACACCAGCATGAATATCAGATCTTAAGGCAGTCTGTGTTTGGCATCCAGGCCAGGTTGTTCCAGGGTCAAAAGTATTGCTGGTGGTGGGTCTAGTTACAGACCCCATTGGGAACAGCAGCTAAAGTCTTGTGTCTGCAGCAGCTGAGTTACAGCTATTTTGACTCTGGTAGGACAAGAATGCAGTGAAGAGGCTCAATATAAATTTTTTGAGCACCTTTAAAAGACAGCAGAAGAACAAAATTTGCCTCCCTAGAAGTGGAAAATTCCCCATATCAAGTCTCACCATGAAGAAATTTTCCTTTTTCCTCTCAGTCTCCAAACATTGATTCCTAGCATATAAATTCCAAACAATCTTTACTTAATATTTTAAAATGTAAAAATTTACAAAAACAATCAGAAAAAATCCACAAAAGCTCTTTTCCCATAGGAGAAGACTAAACTTAGCAATGTATTCCATTAATGACCTTAATAATTCTTATTTATTTATGGTCTTTAGAATTGCAAAAAAATAATTTTTTTCTTTCTAAAGATGAAAAATTCCCCCAAATTCACAAATTTTTATTCTGTCTAATTCACTTATTCTCTACAATTCAACCCATTATACTCTGAAATCCTAAGCATGCTTACCTTCTGGAGAGAAATCCCAAACCCACTAAATTTCTAAAATTCACACTGGAGTCTCCATATGGGACACCATTTGTCATGATACATGACTAAACCAGTCAGGGTCACTCCAGGTGACCTGGCTGGCATGAAATAATCACACAGAGACAGAGAAATACCTTTTTCTTTGGGTTCTGTGATGGCTCCTCTGACCCAGCTCCCACAAAGAAGTCAAGGCAGGCAAGAAAGGGAAAGAGCATGCCTTGGATCTGGGTTTTATTGGGGGGGGGGATGTTCCATGAAATATTCTATCCAAAAAAAGGGCAAAGGGATAGGATTACAAAGGATCAGGTGAGTATAACTCAACCCCAGCAGGTGACACCTACTCCTGAGCCACACCTTATTATACGAGCTGGGGTAATGCCCAAGTTACTGCAACCTGGCACTGCCATGCCAGACTGAATGCAATAATTGTTCAGAGCCCAGTGCATCAGGCCTCAAAGGCATCTACATCCAGGGCAGCTCCCAACAGTGCATATTAAGAGAAATATGAAAATATCAAGTCAATCTTCAAGCATACTTGAGAAACTCTCTATTTTTTCTGAAAGAACATATTTAATATTGTCTATCATGATAAGTTTTACTTACCCAATCTGCTAATTCACAAACATTTATAACAAGCCAAGCTTGTCCAGTTGATAATGTGTGTGCAGTTCTCAGTGAGGAAATCATTTGCTTTGACAATTTTCTTGAAGTATTGACACTTATTACTAAATTCACTCTTGCACAATATAAACAGACATTACATTTTTAATATTCTTGGAGGGCTGGAATTACTGATCTATGAGAGTTAAAAAAGCTTTCATATTCTTGAACTAGGAAAGTACCAGAAATTCCAAACTCACTCGGGAACATAAATCTCTGAGTATGAAGGAACTTAACCTTGTTCATCATTCTAACATATACAGAGAGAAACTATACCAATACTTCTCAAACTCCTCCAAAAACTAGAAGAAAAGGGAAGGAATACTTTGAAATTCATTTTAGGCAGCCAGCATTACCTGTAAACCAAACCAGACAAGGATACTATAAGAAAAGAACATCATAGACCGATATCCCTATAAACATATATGCAGAGATACTCAAGAAAAGCTAGTGAACTGAATTCAACAACATGTTTAAAGAATCATTTACTATAATTTTTTAAACCACAGTCTCTTTCTAGATAGGAGACAGAAAAACTGCAGTGTACCAAAGATGAAGAAAGAAAAATCTTAAGAAATAATAGAAAGAAGTAAGTTCCCCACATGAATAAAGAACTTGAGTGAAGTACGGATTTTTTTTTTAGAAATAGAGGCCAAACAAAATTGTAGTATAGCTTCAATAAAATGATATTGCCCATAGAAAATCCTACTATCTGCCAAATTATTTTTCAAGAATAATGAATTTTTTTTTCAAACATGTAAAAAATTTTCTCCAACACAATCATTTTTTAAAAAGCACTTTCAAAAGAAATTTAATGCATAAAGGAATGACAAGAATGTAAAGAGCAATTCTGTCATTATTTTTTATCTGCAAATAGCTTTTTTTTTTCCTAAAAGAGAGAGAGAGAGAATTTTTTTAATATTTATTTTTCGGCGGATACAACATCTTTGTTTGTATGTGGGGCTGAGGATCGAACCTGGGCTGCACGCATGCTAGGCGAGTGCGCTACCACTTGAGGCACATCCCCAGCCCACAAATAGCTTTTGAATCTAGGCCATTAAGTAACTGAGAAATAATGGAATTTTCCTTACTAGTTAAGATTTGTAAATAATTCCAGAAAAATATCCTAAAAGATAAGAAAATATTTATTTCTATCACTTGCTTTTATGTCAGTCACACAAAGAATATTAGCATTTTGTTACTTATTTAACTTTAGGAAAGAAATCATTGATTTTCTTTGCCTTTACAGGAAAGATGGCAAAAATAATTTAAACAATTTTTTATTTTCTTTCAAGGAATGATTTTTTTTTAAAGAAAGAATTTATGAAACCACTGTCTTTTTTTTTCCATTACATTGGAAAATACTTTTCATGAATGTAACATTAAAGAATCTTACCAGGACGCATATGTAAGTCAAGGGAGAAAGGGTGAAACTTCCAGAGAGGTAAACTGTGTCTATTGGGTGAATTATTTTCTTATATTTTTTAAAATTATTTAAGGCATTGGATTTTATGTTCTCTTTTGTTCGTGATTTGTGTGAAATAGTTAATTGAGCTAAAATAATATGGGAGTATAACAGTAAGTTTTTCAAACATACAATATTAATGTTAAATCTGCATTATGTGGATATAAGCCCTGAAATCTTGAACTAACGACACTGCATGTAAAATCCAACCACACTAGATGGCAACATTTCCTAATCAGGAACCTCACTTTGCTTATATGAGGCAACTCTTTTTATATTATCAGGTAAATCTCTCTCCTTCTCTCTTTCCCTTCCTCATGCTCCCAATATACATTTTCACTGTTGGTTTGCTAAAATTCTATTGTCCAGTATGGTGGTGACAGGATCTATCTTCTTTGATGTCTTGCTATAAACATTGTTCCTTCATGTTGAATTCTTTTTGTCCTCAGTGTAATAAATTTTTAAAACCATGGGAAGAAATATGCTAGCATATTAGAATGTAGGCTGTAGTTATGGGGCTCATGGTTGGGCATGTACAATATGAAGGTACAAGACAAATTGTACTTTAGTTTCCTAGCATTTTTTAAAAAAATATTTTAGATAGTTGAATTTATTTAATTTTCTACATTGAATTAAAAGTTTTCATTGCATAATTTATATTTCAATTGCTGTTTTAACAGTGACATTACAACATTTTACATTTTGTATTTTTTCAGTTTATTAAGCAGATCAGTTAAATTTGACAGCTGATGAAACTATTATTTTTTTCTCATTTAGTGTTGAGCTCATGCTCTCTTCGGATAGTAACTATACATTCTAGTTCTGCCCTGATAGTTTCATGGGTGGTGGGGTTTTACAGTGAGCTGTGTAGGTATTCTGACCATGGAAATAGACAGGGAAGCATTCCCCTGGTGAGCAAACTCCCAGGGGGTAACTGCCACCCTGATTCTCATGATTGGAATGCCCAGTAGTTTCCTCCTGAGGCAAATAAGATAACTATGCAGGTGCACTACCTCCTTGGGTTACTGTGTTTGTACTAACCTGGACTTTATTTCAGTTAGCTAACACTCAAAGTTAAAGGAATACTGGTTAGAGTGTAGTCAGGTGTGATGGACAATATGTAACCTTTTTAGAGTTAATAAACTCAGCAGGAGGGAGGAGCGGACACTACACTTTACTTCTGCACTTCTTCCTCACCACTTTACTTCACTCCTCTCTACTCCATCCTGTCTCTCTGCTTGCACTCTTTGTGTCTGCGTCTGTTCTTTGTGTGCCTCCTGGCAGGTATTCCTCCACAGGTTTTCTTTCAAAAGACAGAGCTGTTTGTGAGAAACTTCTTTAACCTCACAGATGGCCTAATGCTAGGCATCTGACACCGGACCAGGATTTCCCTCTCACATTAAGCTTTATAAATAGAGAGATGCCCCTGGGCTTTTTTCCGACTTATATCCAGTTTATAATGAAGGCACAGCACAACAAAACACATGAAGGAACAAGCATTTTATCATTTACAGATCCATGAGAGAAGAGAGGTGCCCAAAGTCTGGAGAAAATGGGGCTCAACTAGCAAGTTGAGGGTGTAAGTGTGTGTGTGTGTGTCTATGTGTCTGTGTGTGTGTGGTAGAGGAGAAAGAAAAGCTCTGGTGTTAACCATTGGGTTTTATCAGGTCAACACCTGCAGGATGTGTTGCATTTTGGATCAGTGAGATGAAAAACAGGCTATATTTTTATTGCAAACACATACACAGGAAGAGTAAGTTTTAACTAGGCCAAAGGTTTTGAGGCAAAGTGGTTTTAATTTGTCAGGCCTAAAATGAATGCCAAGGCAGTAACTACATCCAGCAAAATTATGACACAAGAAAGACAGATTTATGAGATATTTAACAGCCTGGAATGGTGTGGATCAACAAAGTTATTTCTTATCTCATTTGAAATATTTATGCATACAGAAGATGTTGTTCTAATTCTTCTTATTGCATATGTATAGCTGAAGACAGCCATGGAGTTGGATCAAAATATTTTAGTAGAATAAATACAGTTAGGGACATGGATAATCAGAGATAATTTGGGTATGGAAAACAGAATCCATGTATTAAAAGTAGGTCTAAATGCCAGATGTGGTGGCGCATGCCTGTAATCCCAATGGCTCAGGAGGCTGAGGCAGGAGAATCACAAGGGCAAAGCCATCCTCAGCAAAAGTGAGGTGTAAGCAACTCAGTGAGACCCTGTCTCTAAACAAAATACAAAATAGAGCAGGGGGTGTGGCTCAGTAGCCAAGTGCCCCTGAGTTAAATCTCTGGTACCTGCCCCCCAAAATAGGTCAAATTAAGGAACTGGGAGGGGGGGAAATGTATATATGTCTGTGTATTTTTTTTACTTTTTATTTGTTCTAATTAGTTATACATGACAATAGAATGCACTTTAATTCATCATACATAAATGGAGTATAACTTCTCATTCTTCTGGTTGTACATGCATAGAATTGCTGAGAGCCATTGCCAAGGAGGATTGACGCATGGCAATTTCTTTGTCAGCCTACCCAATGTTGCTTAGAGGAAGGACTCTCCATATTGGACCCAGGTCATTTGCAGTGACATTGCATGTAAGCTGACCTTGCTCAAGGACCAGGGCGGATCCAGGTTTACGGTGTATCCTGCTGGGATTAGGGAGTATCCTGCTCCTTGAGTTTAGGGAGGTTCCAGGTTTAAGGTTATTCCTGCTGGGAA
This sequence comes from Callospermophilus lateralis, assembly GCF_048772815.1. Classification (NCBI taxonomy): domain Eukaryota; kingdom Metazoa; phylum Chordata; class Mammalia; order Rodentia; family Sciuridae; genus Callospermophilus; species Callospermophilus lateralis. The sequence continues at coordinate 51,052,998 of NC_135316.1, read as the reverse complement.
TAGGGCGTATCCTGCTGCCTCAGGTGCCTTGAGTTCCCGTGGAGTTCTCATGGGATTCAGAGAGTATTTAGGATTTTCCCCCAGAACGTGTTTTTCCCCAGAACGTGTTTGTAGAGAGCCGGTGTGAGATCGGGAATAAAGAATTGCTGTTTGAATCTACAACGCTGTGAGTGGCTCGTGATTTTTGTGCCCAGCCAGACTCCGGCATAGAATCACACCAGTTATATAGTCGTATATCCATACAGGGTAATAATTTCCAATTTATTTTACTATCATTCCTACCCACATTCTACCCTCCTTTCACTCCCCTCTATCTAATCCAAAGTACCTCTATTCTTTCCTAGACCCCCTTATTATGAATCAGCCACCACATATCAGAGAAAGCATTTGTAATTTGGTTTTGGGGGATTGGCTTATTTTGCTTAGCATTATATTTTCCACCTCCATCCATTTATTAGCAAATGTCATCATTTCATTCTTCTTTAAGGCTGAGTAACATTCCATTATGTATATATACCACATTTTCTTTATCAGTTCATCTGCTGAAGGGTACCTAGGTTGGTTCCATAATTTAGCTATTGTGAGTTGAGCTACTGTAAACATTGATGTGGCTGTGTCACTGTAGTATGCTGATTTTAGTTCCTTTGGGAATAAACTGAGGAGTGGAATAGCTGGATTAAATGGTGGTTCCATTCCAAGTTTTCTGAGGAATCTCCATACTGCTAACAATAATGGTTGCACCAATTTGAAGCCCTACCAGCAACATATGAGTGTACCTTTTCCCCAAACCCTTGCCAACATTTATTGTTGCCTGTATTCTTGATAATTACCATTCTGATTTGAGTTGAATAAAATCTTAGAGTAGTTTTTATTTGCATTTCTCTAATTCTAGTAATATTAAACATTTTTTCATATATTTGTTCATTGATTGTATTTCTTCTGTGAAGTGTCTCTTCAGTTCTTTAGCCCACTTATTGATTGGGTTAGTTGTCTTTTTGGTGTTAAGTTTTTTTGAGTTCCTTATTTATCCAGGAAATTAGTGCTCTCTCTATGTACATGTAGTAAAAAATGTTCTCCCACTCTGCAGACTCTCTTCACATTGTTGATTGTTTCCTTTGCTGAGAAGAAGCTTTTCAGGTTGAATATATCCCATGCATTGATTCTTGATTTTACTTCTTGTGTTTTAGGAGTCTTGTTAAGGAAGTCACATCTTAACCTGACATGGTGAAGATTTGGGCCTACATTTTCTTCTAGTAGGTTCAAGGTCTCTGTTATAGTGCCTAAGTCTTTGATGCACTTTGAGTTGAGTTTTTTACAGGGTGAGAGATAGGAGTTTAATTTCATTTTGTTACATATGGATTTCCAATTTTCCCAGCATCATTTGTTAAATAGGCTATCTTTTTTCCAGTGAATTTTTTTGGCTCCTTTGCCTAGAATGAAATAACTGTATTTATGTGGATTTATCTCTGTATCTTCTATTCTGTACCACTGGTCTACATGTCTGTTTTGGTGTCAATACCATGTTGTTTTTGTTACTGTGGCTCTGTAGTGTAGTTTAAGGTCTGGTATTGTGATGCCTCCTCCTTCACTCATGTTGCTAAGAATTGCTTTGGCTATTCTAGGTCTCTTATTTTTCCAAATGAATTTCATGATTGCTTTTTCTGATTCTATGAGGAATGTCATTGGAATTTTAGATTTTATTAAATCTGTATAATGCTTTTGGTAGTATGGTCATTTCAACAATATCAATTCTGCCTATCCAGGAGCAAGGGAGGTGTTTCCATCTTCTAAGATCTTCTTCAATTCCTTTCCTTAGTGTTCTATAGTTCTCATTGCAGAGGCCTTTCACCTCTTTTGTTGGATATATTCCCAAGTATTTTGGGGTTTTTTTTTAAGGCTATTGTGAATGGGGTACTTTTCCTAATTTATCTTTCAGTAGATTCATCACTTATATAAGGAACATGTTTAATTTATGGGTATTGATTTTATATCCTGCTACTTTGCTGAATTCATTTATTAGTTCTAGAAGGTTTCTGGTGTAATTTTTTGGATCTTCTAAAAACAGAATCGTATTGTTGGCAAATAGTGATAATTCGAATTCTTCTTTTTCTATTTGTATCCCTTTAATTTCTTTCTTCTAATTGCTCTGGCGAGAGTTTCAAGGAAGATGTCAAATAAAAGTGGTGAAAGAGGGCATCCTTTAGAGGTAATGCTTTCAATTTTTCTCCATTTAGAGTGATGGTGGCCTTGGATTTAGCATGTATAGTTTTATAAATGTTGAGATACATTCCTACTATTGCTAGTTTTCCTAATGTTTTGAACATGAAGGGATGCTGTATTTTGTCAAATGCTTTTTCTATTGAGATGATCATATAATTTTTGTTTTTAAATATGTTTATTGATTTTTGTATGTTGAGCCAACTTTGCATCCCTAGGATGAATCCCACTTGATCATGGTGCACTATCTTTTTAATATATTTTTATGCAACTTGCCAGAATTTTATTGAGAATTTTTGTATCTATGTTCATCAGGGATTTTGGTCTGAAGTTTTCTTTCCTTAATGTGTCTTTGTTTGGTTTTAGTATCAGGGTGACATATTAGCCTCATAGAATGAGAATGGAAGGGTTCCCTCCTTTTCTATTTCATGGACTAATTTGAGGAGTATTGGTTTCAGTTCTTCTTTGAAGGTCTTGTAAAACTCAGCTGAAAATCTGCCTCGTTCTGGGCTTTTCTTGATTGGTAAGATTTTGATGGCATCTTCTATTTCATCGAGGCATCTTCTATTTTATTGCTTGAAATTGTTCTGTTTAAATTAGGTATGTTCTCCTGATTCAGTTTGGGTAGGTCATATGTCTCTAGAAACTTGTCAATGTCTGCAAGATTTTCTATTTTATTGGAGTATAAATTTTCAAATAGTTTCAAATTATTTTCTGTATTTCAGCAGCATTCATCATGGTATTTCCTTTTTCATCACATATTTTAGTGATTTTTTTTCTCTCTTTTTCTTCATTAGCATAGATAAGAGTTTATAAGATTTATTTATTCATTCAAAAAACCAACTTTCTGTTTTGTCAAATTTTTAATTGTCTCAATTTCATTGATTTCAGCTCTGATATTATTTTCCATCTTCTATTGCTTTTGAAGTTGATTTTTTTTCCTCTTTTTTTCCTAAGGCTTTGAGATATAAGGTTAGGTCATTTATTTGTTGACTTTATTCTTTTAATGAATGAGATGAATGCAATAAACTTTCCTATTAGGACTGCCTTCATAGTGTCCCAGAGATTTTGGTATGTTGTATCAGTGTTCTCATTTACCTCTAAGTATTTTTTTTTAATTTCATCCTTGATTTCTTCTGCTATCCACTCTTCATTCAATAGTGTGTTATTTAATCTCCAGATGTTAGAGTAGCTTCTACTTTTTATTTTATAATTGATTTCTAATTTCATTCCATTATGGCCTGATAGAATGCAGGGTATTAACTCAAATCTTTTGTATTTCCTAAGAGTGGCTTTGTGGCATAAGATATATGTGTTTGTGTGTGTGTGTGTGTATCACTAACTTACTGCTCAAGACTGACCAGGCACAAAGTATTCCAACTGTTTTATTATGTTTAATATTCACAGCAATTCTATTCCACTATTCTATCCATGGAGAAGTTGGATATTTAGAAGGGCCTTTGTCAAGTTATCTGAAATTCACAATAGATTTCTTGTTGTAATGACTAAAAATGAAACATTTTAAATTAAGACATACATCCCATGGATAAATTTAATACAACCATTACAATAAGTACAACATTAAAGTGAGTACATATTGAGGGAAAAACGTAAGAAGCAGTTGGTTGTATTTTATGAGTGGTAAAGTATTACCTACAACTCATTCTGCTATAGATAATTCCAATACTCCTTAAGAGTTGCTTGCTTATTATATTGGACAAGGTGGAACTTATTTCTTATCCTTGGCTATCCTCAAGGATAGTGGTCTCTTAGATCACTTAGTGAATGAATAAGAAAAGCATATTTCAGTTAATTTTATTCAAAAATTGGCATATTCCACTATTATAAATTGTCATATGTACTGGTTATTAATTAACCTAATGCCTCTGAGTCCTATATACACCCTTTCCTCATTTTGTCTTACTATAAACTGAAAAGCATTTTTTTCCCAACTGATACCATGGTAGATATCATCAGCAGGGAGTTTTAAAGAGAAGTTATGACAGAGAAGGTAGACATTGAAGAGACTTGTTTCTTCATCCCTGCTAACACCATCTTAATGGATTTTTCACCAGACAATTGCATTTTGCTCAATTTCTCCTTATTTTCTCCCCTTCCAAATGCTATTATCCTCAAGGATAACAGACCAACTGAACTCTACATGTGTCTGAGCCTCAGGTTCAAGGGACCACCTTCTGTCTTCCTGAAGTACTATCACTAACAAGCACCAGCTCCTCTTCACAGAGTAGAGCTCCACTTTTGCAGGGCTCCTCTTTCAAGCTACTAGGTTGTAGTATTTGCAACATCTTCCTTTCATTCTTCCAAATGGAATAGCGGTGACTCCTGAGCTGATTAATTCTGTGTTCTATGTCAATGCAGGATCTGTGTTTTACTCTACATTCAATGCCTCTTTATTGATTCCTTAGATATAATGGCATTAATGGTAAAAAGCTAAAATAGTTTTTGGGTTTTTTCCCACTTACTGGACCTAAAGATAAGAAAAAAACCTATTCTCATTTGGAAGATTTATTTTGCTTTTTTCCCAACTCCAATTATCTCTACCAAATTACTACAAGAGGCTCAGGATTATTTAAGCACCACCATACAATCCTAAAATTCAGCCCTTGACCTGGAGTGTATAGTTAAGAATATGAGTTTACCTTCTTTTTTAAAAGAGTTATCTGGTGTCACTAGAAACAGCTGCCTTTTCCTGTGCCTTTTGCACTCTTTTATCAGCAACATCTCAGTTCTCCAAAATCTTTACTCAGGATTAGTCACAAACTAATCTTCATTTTAAACCTTGTACACTATGAACTATCATGATCCCATAATATTGGCTAGGGTTTTTTATATCCTTTATTTTGTGCAAATTAGTAGATCAACTCCTGATTCCTCAATTTTCCAGAGACCCCATGAGTTTTAGTGTCTTTGTCAGTTAGGGTTCTTCTTCACTAGGCAAGGTAATCAAATAAGATTGATTTTTGAAGCAAATTAATTAAAATAATATTTTACAAAATATCCAAAGGAGAAAAAAATATTCAGAATATAAGCACAAGAAAATAGAATATGAAGGCTGAATCAAAATTCTAATCACAGAATCAAACCGGCATTGCTACAGCTGAAAGTTGGACACTACAGGCTCCAATGGCAATACTTGTCACACCTAATATTTCCTCTACACTCAACGTTACTACTACTGGAAACAGCTCTTTTTGATTCCTTCTGTCACCATCACCAAATTGTCAAATTTAGCTGCCTTTGTCTAATTATTCAAGCCAAAGCACTCAGCCTACAAGTCAGCTCCCAGGGGGAACAGGTATTTTTGCCTTAAGAGTAGGTGGTGTGGTCATCTACCCATAGTTAGAAAATAGAAATTCATCCATTTCTAAGAAGAAGGTTCACTTGAAAGTCTCACACATATGTAAAGTTCCTTTTCTTAGTAGTAACTGCCAAAATGACATCAATTCTCTAAGAATTTTGGTGGACTGAGAGAATGCCCCCCCGTTGTTATAACAGTATCCGGTGAAAGCATCCAGTCCTCTGTGGTAAGAACTTTTTGAACCCAAACTTAGAATTTCTGTAATGGTTAATTCCAATGTTGCTTCTCTGGGAACACTCAGTGTCTTTCCTGTTCAAGTTAGTTTTGTGATAACCTTAATCTTAGATGTAAACCTAGATACTAAAGCTCTAGTGTTGTATTCATTATGTTCATGGAATTTGGAGTCAGACTGAAGAGTTTGACCTCTACTTTCATCATTTACTAAATATTCATAATTTTGCTTTTTTAAAATTTCTGCTCTTTGACTTCTTTACTTGAAGTTAGAATATTCATTGTACCTCTGTTTTTTAGTTGAAGTTAGAATATTCATTGTACCTCTGTTATTCGACTATTATAAGAAATGCATTATTCTATTTATTTACAAAGTGTAATCAAGAGCAGAATGTTAGAAAAAGTCATTATTATCATTACTAACAGCGTTATGTCACCTTAAAATTAAGGAAATTCTCTAAATTTTTGATAATAGGGAGTCCTCCATCTCACAGTAAGTTCTCTCTACATCTGATTAACAAATAAATTAACTCTGCTCATACTAAATATAATTCAGTCTTCTTTTTCCCTTGATAAGTACAGTCTTCTTTTACTTGTCTAAAGTTTTATTACAGAACTAGTTTAATATTTTCTTTATTGTACACCAGGCACATAGCAAACACGATAAAATAATGATTCTGAACTAATAAAATAAAGGTAATCCCCTAGAGTAGTTTTCATCCTTGTGGAAGAGTGAAAATAAAATATTGTTATTTCTATATAATATTGTATGAGTAAGATGGAAAATATTCACAGAGTGCTGCAGAGCACAGAAGGAGATACTTAAATCACCCAGTTATTCTAAGAAAATACCAATTAGCAGCCAGGAGCTGAGACTTGAAGATAGAGAATCATAAAGGTTTAAAAAAAAAATGTGAGACCAGCATTTCTGTCAAGGAATCTGTGCGAATAAAAGAATAGAACTGTGAAATGATATATATTGTATGTGGCACTTTATAAGAAGTTTGTGGTATAAAATAGCAAGAAATGAAACGGTATTTTTTTAAAAAAATGTATCAATTCATGTAGGGTTTTATGTATCATGCTTATGAATTTAGACTTAATCTTTTAGGTAACAGGAAGCCATTGAACAATTTAAGTAGGGAATGAGTGACGTGGACAAATATTAATTTAAAAATAAATATTCCTATCAAAGACACATACATGAGCAAGCTGGCTCAGTAATTTTATTAATTGAGGAATATTAACAACTTTGCTTAAATTCCCTGAATTTCAGATTCTATCATTATTAAGTGGCTTAAACTGGATATGCAATTTTAATAAAGTTTAACTTTATTAATTAAAGCAACAATTTACATATTATGTGGTCCCATGGACTTTTATAAAAAATTTTGGCAGATAATTGCACGATACAGCCAAGAGTCACAAAAGTGAAAATGGTCAGTGCACAGTCTTCAAATGAGGAATAAGTTTCACAACAGATGATTCAGAACATGCTCAGGTCAAAATTTTACTATGTGATGATAAAGACATTAGAAGACAGGCCTAATGAAGAATTCCTTGCAGCAATTGTGGAAAGATGGATCAAGTGTATCATGCTTAGAGGAAAAAAAGACAAATTAGAATGGATAAGAAGAGTTAACACTGTGATCATAGTTTGGTTTGCAGAGAAAATACAAACAAGACTCTTAAAATAGTTTCTAAGCAATTATCTCAGTGTACAATAAAAATATAAGTATTCTACTAATTATGAGGATTATAGGCCTTGGGGCTTTAGTAATTCAATCATTAAACATGATAATAAAAGCCGTCCCTAAGAGGAACTATTTTAAGAAGAGAACAAGAAGATATAAAAAGAAAGGAACTTTCTTCCTTGTCTAATAATTCATTAAAAATTCATTCCACATATTTTATAACCTTCCACACTGGTATTACAATGGTCTATAATCAGACATGTCATTTTTTTCTTCTGAAATACAACATATGTTGAAGAAAAATGATTAAAGAACCAACCACATAAACAGTTAAGTAAGAGAGAATTAAGGCTCAACCAGACAATAATATGCTTGCAGAAATCTTCAAAACTCCCAATCCAGGATTGAGAATAACAACAGGTGCAATGGTTACATCTCATACATATGGACATTTGAATCTTGTTGGTTTATATATGCCTAAATAAATCAGTTGGTCCAAAGAAAGTGACACTGTTCTGTTTTTACCTCAGATTTATGCCCACCCTGGTTTTATGGTTGATTCAGTCACTAAAGCCATCTAAATTCACTAAGAGTGATCCCCACAAATTGAAAACAGAGCTAAATGATTATTGCTTCATAATTCATATCCTGTTCCAAAGGAGTATAAACTCTGCCCTGATAATGAGTCCTGGATTATTTTCTGGAAGTATCTTTGTTTATTACTATCTTGGTCTGGATTTATTATTACCCATAAACACATCTGAAAAGGGAATTTGAAAGGAGGCACAGTTCCACTGCTGAAACTCTTTATCATCTTGATTCCTGCTGGATCATGTGTGTTTATGTACCCATTTATACAGAGAGACCAGGTGTGAGGGTGTCATCCTTGTTAAGTGGAAGAACATTCATAATCTCTTAATGTTAGACACTGGCAAAGCAACTCCCATAAAGGCAGGTACTCTGTTGGGTTGGGTTTCCTTGATTCTGGAGCTGAAATAGGGAATATCAGTTTCCTAGCAACAATTCTCACTTATATATTGCTTCACTAGACCTCAATCTAATGACCTACACTGAGGCATCTGCTCTGGACAACTGGAGACAATGGTTTGGAATGGGGAGGCACAGTTAATCACCCGTTCTTTCTGCTATCTACACTTGAACAATAAAATAATTGTTTCCTGTCTCTCTCTGGTAGCATATGACAGGAGATTCATGGAAAGGACCCAGGGGAATTTGACTTTTTATTTTGTTGCAATCTTATTGCCAATTTTGTTTCTGGTTTCCTTAATTCTGCTTATACTAAGGGGCTTTTTAAAAATAGTACAGATTTTTTCATCTCCAAGGTTACATGTTAGTATACTCAGACAGCTTTGAAGGTTGACCAGAGGCAAAAAGTTTGATTCTTGAAAATGATCCTATTTCAGCCTAAGTCTGTTTTTATTATAAGATGTTACCAATTCGATTCAAAGATAAAAACGCTAAAAATCTACTCTAAAATCCTAAATTTTCTATACCAAATGCCGTAATGCACAAAGTTAGAGACATGGTTTTTATTTGCAAAGTAAAGCAGATAATATTTTGTCCATTTGCTTGCTAAGAGATAATAATAACTACTGCTTCTGTACTTTGGATTACTATGATGCCCATTGTCCCTCAGATCACTTCTACCTGAGTAATTTTAAAGTTTGCCACATTGTAACACTAAATTTGAGCATAAATTAGGATAGGAACTGAAAATTAGTAATTTGCCTAAAATGGGATAAAAGTAACATTTTTATCCACTATCTTAAGTCATTTGGAATACTATTATAAAATATCATAAAATCAGTAGTTAACACATTGCAGAACTTTATTTTTCATAGTTTTGGGGGCTAGGACATCCAAGAGTAAGGTGCCAGCAGACTTAGCATATGACAAGGACTTGTTTCTGGATTCACAGTTGAATCTCATGGTAACATGATTCTCATGTTAACTCTACAGTGTGGAAGTGGCAAAGCAACTCTCCAGAGCTACTTACACAAGGACATTAATTCTATCCATGAAGCACCTCATTACCTAATCTCCTCAAAAAATACCCTGCTTTCTAATACCATCAGCTTGGTGGGGTAAAGTTTATAAATTTTGGAGACACAAACATTCAGACCATAGCATATGCCACACTACATATTTCTTAGATACACTGGGTTTTTAAAGTCTTTTGTGCACAATTACACTTATTTCAAGGTTGTTATTTCTTTGATCACAAAGTCAACTCAGCCTTCTCTGTAGTTCAGTAGATGATGTTTTGCTTTTTATTATTAACATGGTACTAATATGCAACAATTACCTCCTTTATTTTTAGCTTCCATATAAACTATAACTTTTTTTAAAAAAAGAGTCTAAGAAAACAATTGAGAGACAGGAAAAAGAGACTTGGTTCTAAATATTTTGTCCCAAGACAAACACACAAAAATAAATCAAAGAATAAGGTGCCACAAACACAAATCCAAGAATCAGGTGCCAATTAAACATCATCAAAATAAAATTCCAGGGGTAGTGTTTCTGATAAACTCTTCAAGTAAGCGTAAGAAGCTGAGACTACAAAAATGTCACTCTGATCAAGGCCCTGCTATGTGGAGTTACATATTGAAATTTTATGTCCACATGTTGCAGAAGCAATATTCTCAGCAGCTTTGGGTTTGGATCAGCTAGTGTGTAAAAACACCACTGTACAGTTCTCTGCACCTGTTTGAAGGGTGTGAATTACTGAGAATATCCTCAATAGCCTAACCTTCATAAACCAAGAGCCAATTGAGTCTATGGATACTACGTTCATGGTTAAGAGAAAAAAGTATTTTAAAAAGGATGCTTTTGAATTTCAGGATTTTCAATCCTATATAACAGTACCATATATTGCAGAAAGATTTGGGGCGGGGGGTGGGTAGTGATATATGAAGAAACTCTTATAAACAGTTCATTTGAATGTCACAGCTAATATAGAGGTGCTTTTAATTAACTCTCTCAAATGATTCCAAATATCCAATTCTCTTTAATCTTGCTTTTCTGGCTTCTAATAGGTTTATATGACTGGTATGATTATGAGTTGAAATTGAGTATACATCTACATACTGCTTTATCTTTATTCCATATCTATATTAGAGTGACTTTTATTAAAATTTTTAGAATATTTTTATGAAGAGAATTGAGAAAAAATTCATAATGAACATATACAATATGAATTTAAATATCAAAGCTATGCCAAGGAAGCTAAATTAAAATAATAATAACTTAGAAAATAAAATATTCAATATCAGTATCATGTTTAATATTTTATTTAATATTAGTCCTTCAAACTTTGCTTACAATTATTATGAATTATCTGTGATAGGAAGTCTCCTACTATATAATGATAACACAGGTTTCTAGCTCACTATAATTAGTAATTATTTATCGAAATGAAATGCTTCCTTGAGGCATAAAATGGCTAAACTTTGACCAAATCTACTTTTTCTACCTGGTTGTAGACATGACTACAATTCTCTAGCTTCCTGGATTCCTAGTTGTGACAATGCAATATAGTTTCTGGTCATGAAGTATGGGTGAAGTAAAAGTGTTCTGCTCTCACATCTAACTCATTAAAAAATTCCTTCCTGGGGATAATAACTTCCCTTTCTATGATGATTTTGAAGACATGTGGTGAATATGTCTAAACCAAACAATGGAAGGAACCTGGGTCCCTGAATCTCCACTGTGAGAATTGATGTCCAAACAGGAACACATGCATTGGACAGTTATAATTTTGAAGTCATTGCATTTTTGATAGATTGTAAAAATTATTGTTATCTTATCTGATACTGAAACTATTAAAAATAAAAACTCTATTACTCTTTCCTAGAAGGAATAAATAATATCCCTCAGAGCAAAATAAGTATTTACAGTCAACCCGTAGAAGTATATGGTTCTTTGTAACTGACTAGAGTTTCTGAAACCTTCTCCTTTTATTCACCTTGACAAAATTCCTTTTTCTGAACAGCTGTCTCCACAAAAGAGTTCTTTTGGGTATGGGTGTATGCTACTTTCCTGTGGCTGCAGTAACAAAATGCCACAAACTGGGTGGCTTAAAACAATAGAAATTTATTCTTTCATAGGGTTAGAGGCTGGAAGTGCAGAATTAAGACAACTACAAGGTCTTGCTTCCTCCTAAAACTCAAGGAAAGTATTCTTTCTTTCCTCCTTTAGCTTCTCAGAGTTGCTAGAAATTTTTGGTGTTTTCTGGCATGTCAATGTATAACTCAATATCTACTGTCTCCACATGATCTTCTCCTCTGTATGTGTTTCTATGTCCAAATTTTCCTTAACTTATAAGGATATCATATAGAATTTAGGGTCCACCTTCATCCAATTTGATTACATCTTCATAAACTCAATTTCCAAAGAAGGTCTCATTCTGACATGCCAATTAAACAGGAATTTTGAGAGAACACAATGAAGTTCAATACAGTATGGGAGCAAATAAGAAAGATTAGAGTCTTTGTAGGATAAGTATTTATATAATATTCAAAATAAATTTTGAAACAAATAATCTCATAAACTTCCTTATGTTCTATAATAAAAATTGTAAATTATGGGTATACATTTAGATGAGGGGACACCAAGAATGGCTAATATTTTATCTGACAAGAACCTTTCTATATTACATTTTATTTTGAAACTTTTTTCGGAATTAAGACTTGTGTTTCCCAACATCTTCATTTGGAATGTAACTTTGAAAATTCATTTATATTGGATCATACATTTGGAACTTATGTTTGCTAACTTTAAACACTAACATGACATCAGTTTATAGAACAATACCAATTTATTAAATCAAAACAAAATTTTGTTCATAGCAAAAGGTAAATAAGGCTAAGAAGAACCCAGTGTAGGGGTATGGGATGAGTGGTGTGATCAGTTGATCAGACAGATTTTGCCTGAGGTGAGCTGGTTCTCAAGAAGGACTTATAAAAAGGTGTGAAAGTGAGGCTGGGGTTGTGGTTCAGTGGTAGCGTGTTTGCCTTGCATGTGTGGGGCACTGATTTCGGTCCTCAGCACCATATAAATAAATAAAATAATAAAATAAAGGTATTGTGTACATCTACAACTAAAAAGAATTTTTTAAAAAGGTGTGAAAGTTTAAGGGCCTAGGAAAACATTAAATTCTGATCAAGTCAGGTTGCCAAATATTTTTAAGCATTCCCTTCATAATGGTCAATGGGACAAATAGTTTAGGTAATTATTTATGAAACCAAGAATGAGAATTTGGGGGATCTAGGCCTAGCTTTGTGATACACAAGCTGGTCATCTAGGAATCTAAGTCATAAGATGTGGGAGATTATTCACAATAGGCCATTTCCTAGAATATCAAATGGTTTTTGGCGTCAGGATGAGTGTAAAGCAGGGGGAGATCTTTCTTGATTTTATTAACTTCCTGGAAAATGTAGCTCAGAAAAAGTTCAACTTTGGCATGGGGCAAAGTTAAGCAAAAAACACTGAAAAGTCATCTAATACACAAAAATAAATTAGTTTTGTACTCTTAACTAAATGCTTAATCTTTGGATGGTTAACCTGAGTCATTTATTTCAGAAGGTAAATTCATACAATCAATACAGAAATAACTGCTGAATATTTACAAGATTAAAAATGGCATAACTTTTCTTATTTAGTTTTGTTTCCACAGATTATTTGAGAAAACATATAATCATGCATCTTACCTAGAAAATTAGCATATAAATAAGATGACTAGGGTTAATTTCCTTGTTAGGAATACAGCAATCCTTCATGAGCTTTGTAATGTTTTGAACAACCAATTAAAAAAAAAAAAAAAAAGGAATACAGCAATCCTAATTTCAAATCTATTAAAAGAAAAATTATTTTTTTCTACCCTAAATTTTAAATTGTCAGTTGGTTATAAATAATTTCATATGTTCTGTGATTAAATATTTATAAAACAGCACATGAAATAAGACATTTTTAAATGAGATTCAATTCAATAGTCCTATTTCATCTTGTAAATCTTATACTACTTTACCCATGAACAAAATTCACTCACATGGAATGATATATGTCACCTGTGAAGGTTATATTTAATATGTATTTTTCTATATATTAAAAATTAGGAAGGACAGGCATGGTGGCACACACCTGTAATCCGGGCAACTCAGGAGGCTGAGGCAAGAGGATCACAAGTTCAAAGCCTAGCAAGGCCCTAAGGACTTAGTGAGACCCTGTCTCAAAATTAAAAAAAAATAATTAAAATGAGCTGGGGATATGGTTCAGTGGGTAAGCGCCTCTAAGTTCAATCACCATTACAAAAAAAAAAAAAAAAAATGGAAGTGTTTAAAAATTTTTTCCCCTAGAATCTTAATTTGAGATATCTAACAGTTCTCTTTCTATGCAGTTCTTTAGAAATTGCACAAATCTTAGCATGTAACTTAACCATTGAAAAGAGATTGCAATGAAGGTCCAAGAAGAGCTGAATCACATAGTACTAGGAGCTGAGCAGTTATACAAAAATAAGTGATGGGGTGGTGATTTTGCAATTTACTAGAATGCCTTAGGAAAATCCAGAAAATGGATATTTTAGCTAATTTTTCTATCTGTTTACAGTTGCAGAAAGTATATAAGAAACTATTTTTCAGATACAAAATGAAATGGACCAAATATAAAATAGACTTATTTTCTTATACTCTTTTTTGTGTAATACATGCTCACCAAAGATTTAAAAACAGAGAATGAAAACAGGACAAAGAGAGCTCAGTATTTTGCTATGTGGGGTTTGAAATAACAGAAAAAAACTTTTACTTGATGCTTAAGAAAAAGGTCTCTATGAATTCTGTACCTCAGAGCCTTTGGACATGTGAAATAATAAATGCAGGACTGTTATAGTAACTATTTTCCCAAAGGCACAGTGTATAAGGAGGAAAAAATTACAAATATAAGAATTGACACTGGAAACAAAAAATGCAAAACAAGCAGCCTGAATTAACAGTGTAAAGACTAATCAAAACTGCACTGTCCACCACAAAAAAAGCAGCCTATTGTCCTATTTATAACTCGAGGCTCTCTGAATTCTTCTCTAATGTCCCTGGGCACTTTGTTTCATCACTGCATGAGTGTTCAAATGTATACCATCTGCTGTTTCTCCCTATGAGATGAAAAAGCATGGAATGTGATAAAGCAAGTAAAATTAAGGTATAGAATATAGTTTTAGTTTTGCTTTGTTTTTGTTTTGTTTTGGTACTAGGAATTGAACCCAGGGGCACTAAACCACTGAGCCTCATTCTTAGCCTTTTCTATATTTATTTAGAGACAGGGTCTTGGTAAGTTGCTTAGGATCTCGCTAAATTGCTGAGACTGGCTTTGAATTCGTGATCCTCCAGCCTCAGCCTCCCAAACCACTGAGATTACAGGCGTGCACCACCATCTTACAACATAGGTTTTGAATGTGGCAGGTAAAAACTAAGTCCTGCTATATATATATCATCCCCACTTTTGTGGGGATAATAATAATATAATACTAACACTGGGTATACATTTTTGGTATAATTCTGATTTTTAATATAACTGTGACAATACTTTAATCAAGTAATCAAATACTATGCTACCTATTATATATCACTGAAAATTAAGCTGGTTGTTGACCTTCCTGCTTGGTGTCTGGTGTGAATAATTGGTTTAGTATTATATTTCTGAAGATAATTTTAAAATTGAACTTAAAGGAAAACTTTTTTTCAAAAGGAAAAAATATGAAAACAGACACATCTGGGGCCAGGAGTAAACTATACACAAAGAGTTGTTAAGTTCTCTGTACCACTTCCAAACTTACCCCCTTTATAACTCAAATTGAAGAAATTTTTAAAATGTAACAATTTAACCGTCCCACAAATAAAGGAGGTATTTCAGCAACTGCTTTTATATTCTATAGTGATTGGGATGTTTAACTTGCTAGAAATGGAGATACAAGGTTAAGTCCAAACTTCACCAATAAATCAGGCTTCAAAATATCAGAGATAGTTTATTGATCACATGTAAGGTCTTAAACTGTTTACATTTCTAAATATCCAATTTCATGTGAGCCTTATGAATAGGAACTTGATGTGAACTATATATAGAATTTAATACAAGTAAAGTAGAAAAAAATGAAGTTCTGAATCAATCTACTTGGTTGTTTATTAGAAAACAGGTTAAGAACAATAAGGCATGATAGTTCGTCACTATTTTATTTGTTAATTTATACTTTAAAATGTAATAAATATATTGAAGAATTCAGGGTTATATATTTTTAAAATGCAGTATAGCAATGAGAGAATGGTATTTACTTTCAGACTTTTAAATTGTGAAAAAAAAAGATGAACATCATTTGACAAAGCTTTTTTTAAAGTTCAAAAGTACTGGGGCTGGGGATGTGGCTCAAGTGGTAGCGCGCTTGCCTGGCATGCGTGCGGCCCGGGTTTGATTCTCAGCACCACGTACAAACAAAGATGTTGTGTCCGCCGAGAACTAAAAAATAAATATTAAAAAATTCTCTCTCTCCTCTCTCACTCTCTCTTTAAAAGAAAAAAAAAGGAAAAAAGTTCAAAAGTACTGATTTTTCTTTTAAGTCATTTCACATGACATTGACCACCAATTAAAAACAGAAGGATGTGCTTTAACCATGCCACTTTCAATTAAGAATTGAAATGTTTTATTTATGTTACACAATCAAACATCAATTTGAAAGTAAAGATGTTTCCCTGAAAAAATAGTTGTGATGAACATAATTGTACAATTTTGTTCCCTGGCACCAACGGACACCTCAAATCAATAAATAATTGAAACTTGCGATTTTAGTGAAAGGGAGTGTAGAGTCCATAAGATTGTTTTGTCCAGTGGCCCAAAGAGATCTTTCAAATTTGGTTAACTTTGCCTTCACAATAAATGAGACAATGCAGTTAACTTGGTGAGAGTCAATAGTACCTTATTCAGCTTCTCACTACAGACCACCTCCTCCAGAGAATCTATAAGAGGAAATAAATACTTGAGACCATCACCCTTCTCAGCTGGTGACCATACAGGCTTGGATAGGTATCACCAGTTGGCCAGACTGGCGATATGAGCTGGGTTCCAAGGTGCTGGCTGTATCAATAACTAAGAAAATGGCAAAGAAACCACACAGCACATGAACATACGTTTCTAAGGCAGGACGGCTTGGTGACCCAAGGGTCAGCCCTTGCTCTGGAAGGAGCAAGAAAGTGAGCATACCAAAACCTTCTATTTATTGGGGAAAAGACATTTGAGAAAGTTCCACCCAAATAAGTCAAGGGATTGGATTTCCAAGGGTAGAGTCTTGCCACACCCATCTCAGGTGCTGTGTGGGTTCAAGAGAAAGGCACACACATGTCGCATAGTCCACTCAGGCATTAATGTTAAGCCAGGCCCCTCCTACACTCAAATGTGCATAGCTTATACACACAGCCCATGGATGGCTCCCGACAGATAGGTCTGTCCCAACCATGATGAGTTAATTGCTACCACTGAAGAACATGTGCAGAATACCCTCATAGAGACTAGAGCACCCCTTCAAGCCATCTGGTTGTCCTCCAGGATGAGAATGAAACTCTCATTTACACTGAGTGTTTCACCAGGCCCTCAGTCCCCTTCTTTCAACTGTACACTATATTTTCAGAATTATTAACACCACAATAATTACAACATTCTTCTAGAGCCTTCTGTTACTCTCAACCTCTTTCAAAAACTCAAATGGTAAACTAGAATGGTTATTAAATTGCAAGAAGTGGGAGACAGTAAGTTCTTGGGTATATAACATGAGTTTTTGCCTACAGGAATCTCAAATACAACGACAACCAATTTGCAGTTATAGTTCAGTATTTCCCTTAAAGTAGCTCCACTACTTTGCTCCAGGTAGGAGTATTAAATTGTTATCTGAATATAAAACAGACCCCTCCCCAAGCTAGAGAAGATCCTAGCCATAAGACTGGGTCTCACACTCTTGGGTCGAATCATGGATATATCTTTGTTCAATGAACAAAATAGACTGCCCATATTACATTCAATGTGAAGGATTCCACTCCTCCACTCCTACAAACTGACAGTACAAGAGTACCTTTAGCTCACAATATCTGGATTGGGGAGCTGAAGGGGAGAGGGTCAATCCTCTCTTGTCTTGCTACAGCATACCCATGTAACTTCCACCTCACTAAATATATCAGTACCTCTGTTCCAGGCTGTTGACACTAACATTAATTTGATTAAATATCAAATATCACACCCTTTGATCCTGCAGATAAATATCTGGTTGCTGTGCCACCTGGTACCACAAATAGATATTCTGTAACTCTGGATCTTTCTGGTACCTCAAGTGCCCTAATCTTATTAATCTGGACCCAATAAGTGTTTATTTTAGCCACAATAATGGCAGCCTTTTCATCTTCTCTACTCCCCACCACCAACCCCACTCATTTGTTTACAGTACCTCATGATGTACCAAGATCAATAAACCTAGCAAACCGAATGTTTCATTACAAAACTTTGACAGAGGGTGCCTGGCTCTTCCACATACATTTTAATTGCCTGTGGGACATTTTTTCCTTGCTTGGTAATGGTGCAGGTTCATAACCATCTTCTCTCCAGGAAGAACTGATCATTTAAGTTGGGGTGGTTTTGATCATGGTCCTGGTTTACTGTTGCCTCAGACAGACTAAATACTCATGGTCACAACCCTTCAATGTCTGAGTCACTTGAGTCCACAATAGGCAACTTCTGGATGCTTCTAGTGTGGGCCTGGAAGAATCAAGAAGTAGCTCAGTGGTAAAGCACATAGCAAACATATAGCCCTGGATTTGATCTCTAGATCCATATATGTTGGGAGCAGCGACTGAATTACAGGTCCCGAACTGTCCTATGACAGAGGTAATGCCCCTCAAAAAACTCTCAGTGCAGAGGCACCAATCTAGATATCCCAGTTGCTATGCTGATGCCCTGTCCAATAGGCATCCTGTACAGCCATGGAGCTATTCAGTTCTTGTCCTTGAGGTTCAGATGCCAGCTGCTCAGGGGTAGAAATTTTGGCCTAAGCTGATAATCATAATCAGGCTGCTCATACTCATGACCTTGACTCTTCTTGCTTTGAAGAAACTTTCTCACAATAAGTCCTTTTGATGTTTAAACCTATATAATAAATGTGTCAAGCTTGCTCGTCATCAGTCTTCCTCCATCAGAGGTTTCCTGGACCACTGCTTCCAGCTTTTTCTCTATTCTTTTCATCGTTAGTCTTTCCTGATCACTTCCTCCCTAACTCATGGTTCCATCATATAAAAAATCTTTAATTCAGCGCTACTTGGCAGTGAAACAGTTTACCTCATTTTTGCTCTTCTAACTGACTGCCACTGGTGCTGATCTTTGGGGAAACATGGGACAGTAAGAAGCCAACACAACCTTTTTCTCTTGCCTCCACTGTCCAGTATGTAAATAAGGGCTTAACAGTCATTTTAAGTTTGTCTCATTGTCCTAGGGGACCTTTTGACATCTAATTGCCTAACAATAAGTATATGTTATGCACAAATCCAATATTTTTCCTTATAATTTAATAAATTTAATTTACTTTTATTTCATCCTACTACAATGCAGAAAGAAATCAGTCCAAAATACATCTCTCATCCTTATAACTTTTCTTGTATCTAGTTTATGAAATATAAATGAAACTGATATAAAAAGCTATATAGTTCTCTATCAAGTATTTCTTTTATTATTTTTTTAATTGTAGTTGGACACAATATCTTTATTTTATTTATTTTTATGTGGTGCTGAAGAAACAAAATTTGGATTTGAAATTCACCTGTTTCACTATTTAGGCCCAATAACAACTTATAAACATTGGCTCTCCTACAAGTACAGGTTTTGTTGAGCAAGAGATTCTGGGTACTAGGGAAGGATCCACGGCTGACAGTAGACAGAGTTCTACTGAACTAGAGTCTGGGATATAAACTGGCCAGCAACAGCTGATTAACACCATTAGGAAGAGAGAAAAAAAGAATGTACAGTGGGATAGACTTTGATCTCTGAGAAGCAAAAGACAATATTTATTGGCAGAAAATTCATTTCATTTTAGATGCATTACCCTTGTTAAACTACCAGCTGTATTTTCTTATTAAATTGTGAACAGCTTATAAATACACTACCTTGCTCCCTTTCTTCCTTCCTGGCCTACTTTCCCTTTTCATCTCAATTTTTCAACGCTGGGGCTGTATATACCAATAAAGCTCTGGTTCATTAAGTTGCCTTGATTTCTGTTTCCTAGGGAAAACACACCTTTCTCTTTTGGAAATGAACTAGTTAAGTAGAAATCCAATTATTGACCATAAACAAAAAAGAAACTCATGGAATGTTTACAATTTTAAGACCTTGTCCATGTAAATAGAATAGAACTGAAATATCAATCAGAAAATATTAGATGTGGAGAGGAGACTTCATTGATTATATTATAGTGTTTTGATCACATATTTAATGCATAATTATGAAGACAAGCAAAATAGAAAAATAATCCTCATAAGAAAAATATCCAAAGTAATATCAATAAAACTAATATTTATTTTACTGCAATAAAGACTTTAAACAATGTCCTCTTTATACTCAGATGTGTTTTGGGGGTGGGTAAATATTACCAAGGGGTAGCACAGATAAATTTCCAAGAAAGAGTTGTGTGATAAACTATATGTAATAGTAAATTTGAAAAATAGAAATGCATATGATATGCATGGAAGACAAGGATAAGGTCAGGAGTAGGCTTATTTTGGTAGAGCAAAAGAAATCAAAGGAGAATAAATAAATGAGATCAGATTCAAGTGAATATGATCGCTAATCTAAATTCTGATAACAATTTGGAGTCTGGTTACAAAATATGTTAATGACAGATTTAGCAAAAATGAGAAGTTCAAGAAAGAACTGATGTGGTAAATCAAAATAAGTTTTACAAAACATATTGCATTTGAAATAATAAATCACAATAATTATAAATTTTTAGTGGGAAGCTAGAAATGTAAGTTTTAGAGAAGGTAAATGTTAGATAGAAGTCTTTTTAATTGATGGAGTGATGATATCCTTTCATGTTTTAGCCCATGTGGTCTAATCCAAGAAATAAGAAGAAAAAGAAATATACATGAAACAGGCAAAAACATGAAAATTTTAAGGACAAGTTACTTAACAAAATATAAAAAGCAGGAAGATAAGTAGAGAATAATAACTGAGAAAAAGATTATGGATTTTCCATTAGTACCCCAAGAAGCACTTTTAGCCAGTGATAAATACACAAGTCTGACTGTAATAATGTAAAAGGTAAATAGTGACTGTAGGAAAAGCAGAAATAGAATACCCTTTGGAGTGCTATTGTGCTAACAAAAGAGAATTCAATACCATAGCTTTACCGTGGTATTAATTTTTCTAAAGATTTATATATCCTTAAAGATGACAATATCCTTAATAATCATCTCAAAATGTGCAAGAGTGAAGGTCCTCAAAATGTTTTTTGAATAAATGCAAGTTCTAGGCTTATTGAAACAAGGAAAAGAACAACTATATAATTATGAGAAGAAAAAAATTAAATGAGTATATGGGGAAGGTAGAACAAATGAGAAATTATTTAAAAATGTTTCCTTGTGAAGAAAGTGATAAAAAATTTATCCAATATTTCAAAAAACAAAATTGTTCATGTTTTAAAATAGATCCCTGAAAATTTTCAGCACTAATTTTGAATTATGAATATGTATCAAATTTTAAAATATTGAAGATAAAGAAATATGAGAGCATATCAACCCAAACAAAAACAGAAAGGACAGAATAGCTATAATCCAAAGGAATACAGGATTTAGAGAATAGAGAATACAGACTATAAATAAAATATCTGCCTGAAACAGTAGACTTGAATCAATGATCATGACATTAGTTCTTTAATTTTTCATGTTCACTTAATGTTTATCATATGCCCTATATAAATATTTAAAGAGATGTCCTGAAATTGATCATTAATTTAATTTTGGTTTAGTTTTAATAAATGAAATCAGACCAATATATGAATTATATTAATATGTAAATCAGAGAATTTTTATTTTTATTTTTTTTCTTGAACATTACTGCCGCAGTCTGGCTGGGCACAAAATCACGAGCCACTCACAGCCTTGTAGATTCAAACAGCAATTCTTTATTCCCGATCTCACACCGACACTCTACAATCACGTTCTGGGGAAATCCGCGTTCTCTGCCCAAATCCACCTCCTCTGCCTCCCAAAAAACTCTCTGAATCCCCGAAGAGACTCAAGGGGAACTCAGGCAGCAGGATACGCCCTATTCCCAGCAGGAATAATCTTAAACCTGGAACCGCCCTAAACCCGGATCCACCCTGGTCCTTGAGCAAGGTCACCTTACATGCAATGTTACTGCAAAATGTCCTATTTCCACGAGTACTTCCACTAAGCAACATGGGGTACGCTGGCAAGGAAACTGTCATACCTACTTGGCTAATGGCTCCTAGCACATTACAAAGATCTTAGAACAGATTTACAAAAATAATTTGATACTCATTATTTAATGATAAAAGAGCATTAAAAATAAGGTTTATTATGGCTGGGGCTGTAGTTCAGTGGCAGAGCGCTTGCCTAGCATGGATGAGGCACTGGGTTCAATCCTTAGCACCTCATAAAAAACTAAAAAAATAAAGGCATGCTGTCCACCTACAACTATAAAAAAAGAATGTGCAGTAGGATAGACTTTGATCTTTGAGAAACAAAACACAATATTTATTGGCAGAAAATTCATATTAGAGTTTGAAGAAGTCAAGAAATATGCAAGTAGAAGAATTTTGATAGTTACTTTGTTTAGATTTTAAATATCAACCATGGTATTAATACAGCAATTATCATTATGAAATTCTTACCTTGAGACTAGAATACAACTATTATAAAAAATGTGTATGTACTCTGGTTAGATTTCTGTTGTGCAAATTCTTCATTCCTCTAATCAGTGGAAAGTTTCTACCAACTGAGGGAGCTGAAGATAACTAATAAAAATATATTTTCGGGCTGGGGGTGTGGCTCAAGCAGTAGCGCGCTCGCCTGGCATGAGTGCGGCCTGGGTTCGATCCTCAGCACCACATACAAACAAAGATGTTGTGTGTACGCCAAGACTAAAAAATAAATATTAAAAAAATTCTCTTTCTCTCTCTCCCTCTCTCTCTCTCTCTCTCTCTCTCTCTCTCTCTCTCTGACTCTCTCTTTAAAATATATATATATATTTTTTTCACTGAAATAAAATAATTCCTCTTACATATTATTCCCATTATCCCTGGTACCTCATGAAGACAGAGCTCCATAAAATAACTGACAACTCATATTTTATACACATTATTTTCACATTTGCTATAAAAGGTAGAAGCCCATATGGCCACTCATATTTGCCATCTTGAAAACTCAAGCCTAGTTTCAGTAAACATTCTAAGTTTTCATAAATATGGTTGAGAAAGGCTTCAAAAGTAGGCTCTATGACTCCAAAATTCACAATTAATCATAAATTATGTTGTGTATCAGTATGCCTTAAATAAAATGCTGCTGAAAAATATTGGGTATATATATCCCATGATCGTGATATGACTTCTTTAATTTTCTTTGAAGTTTTCCTATCAATGATTTGTAATGAATTTGTTCATTTTTAAAATTTATTTATTTATTTATTTGTTCTTATTAGTTATACATGACAGCAGAATGCAGTTTGATTCATAGTACACAAATGGAGCACAATTTTTCATTTCTCTGGTTATACACAAAGTACAGTCACACCATTTGTATCATCATATATGTACCTAGGGTAATGATGTTGTCTCATTCCACCATCTTTCCTAACCCCATGCCCCCTTCCCTTCTCCTCCCTCCCCTTTGCCCTATCCAAAGTTTCTCCTTCCTCCCATGCCACCCACTTCCATTATGGATCAGTATCCACTTATCAGAGAAAACATTTGGCCTTTGGTTTGGGGGAATTGGCTTACTTCACTTAGCATTATATTATACAATTCTCCGTCCATTTACCTGCAAATGCCACCATGATTTTATATATTTTATATATATATATAAAAAATGTGATATATATATATATATATATATATATATCACATTTTTTAATCCATTCATCTATTGAAGGTCACCTAGGTTAGTTCCATAGTTATCTATTGTGAATTGAGCTGCTATGACCATTGAGGTGACTGTGACACTGTAGTATGCTGATTTTAAGTCCCTTGGGTATAGACCAAACAGTGGGATAGCTGGTTCAAACAGTGGATCCATTCCAAGTTTTCTAAGGAATCTCCATACTGCTTTCCATATTGGCTGCACCAATTTGCAGTCCCACCAGCAATGTAAAAGTGTCCCTTTTCCCCCACATCCTCACCAACATGTATTGTTGCTTGTATTCTTAATCACTGCCATTCTGACTGGAGTAAGATAAAATCTTAGAGTCATTTTGATTTCTCTAATTACTAGAGATGTTGAACACATTTTCATATATTTGTTGATCAATTGTATATCGTCTTCTGAAAAGTATCTGTTCAGTTCCTTAGCCCATACATTGATTGGGTTATTTGTTTTTTTGATGTTAAGTTTTTTGAGTTCTTTATATAGCCTGTAGGTTAATGCTCTATCTGATATGCGTGTGGTAAAAATTTTCTCCCACTCTGTGGGGTCTCTCTCCACATTGTTGTTTCTTTGGCTGAGAAGAAACTTTTTAATTTTAATTCATCCCATTTATTGATTCTTGACTTCATTTCTTGCACTTTAGGAGTCTTGTAAGGAAGTCAGAGCCTAATCCAACATGATGAAAATTTGGGCCTATTTTTTCTTTTAATAAGCACAGGGTCTCTGGTCAAATTCCTAGGTCCTTGATCCACTTTAGGTTGAGTTTTATGCATGGTGAGAAATAGGGGCTTAATTTCATTTTGCTGCATATGGATTTCCAGTTTTCCCAGCACCATTTGTTGAAGAGGCTATCTTTTCCTCAATGTATGTTTGTGGTGTCTTTGTCTAGTATGAGATTACTGTATTTATGTGGGTTTGTCTCTGTGTCCTCTGTTCTGTACCACTGGTCTACAAGTCTATTTTGGTGTCAATACCATGCCATTTTTGTTACTATTATTCTGTAGCATAGTTTAAGTTCTTGTATTGTGATGTCATGGGCTTCACTCTTTTTGCTAAGGATTGCTTTGGCTATTTGGGGTCTCTTATTTTCCCACGTGGATTTCATGATTGCTTTTTCTATTTCTATTTCTATGAGGAATGTCTTTGGGGTTTTTATTGTGATTGCATTAAATTTGTATAATGTTTATGGTAGTGTGGTCATTTTGACAATATTAATGAATTTGTTCTCTTTGATGATTACCATAGTTGCAATTTCTGCATGAAAAACATGTCTTTACAAAATAAATAGACAAATCAAAACTGATTACAACATGATTACCCTAAAAAAAGGAAGTTAAAAGAAAATTAAAGCTGTTTTTTTTTCATATTTTTTTCAATTCTGAGTAAATCTGACATATTTTTTACCTCTAAACATGTAGATCACATAAAAACAATTATCTAGAATAATTCAATTTCAAGGTGGAAGGAAATTATGTTCATCTAATCAATGGTTTTTCCTAATGCATTAGAGTTCTAAATTTTTGTTTTTAGCCAGATATAGTGGTCCATACTATCCCAGGTACTAGGGAGGATAAGACAGGAGCATCACAAGTTTCAAAGCAGCTTAGGAAGACCCAGTCTCAATATAAAAAATTACAATGTCTGTGGTAGAATGTCACTGGATTAAATCTCCATTACTGAAAAAGAAGAGGAAAAAGAGTAAGTAAGTGTTAGTTTTTAAAGCATAGCATTTAGGAGCAAGTACTTACCTTACAGTAACAATGCTGATAATGTGGCAGGGTTGTTTACCTTTCATAATTTTAAAACCACTACACTTTAATGTTGTATTTCATTTTAAAAATCATATGTGGATTATTGTATCATGCACTGTAAATTGGAGGTAGTCTTTCTTTTATATTCTCAATTTTTCAAATATTGGGACAAGTTAGATATCTTTTGAAGATAATTACTAAAATATAATTTGGTGATTTTCCCCATTCATTCATTAAGTGATTATTGAAAATCTACTTTGTGACAGGTATCCAAATTAGATTCTGAATATTAATAATTAAGGAAGTAAGACTGACATCAGTTGGCCTAACCAATTACAAAAGTCTTGAATTCCTACCAACTCATAATATTTGAGATGACTGCAACTATGATTAGTTCATAATTTCATGCTTTAGGTTTTATGCTATTAAATACAATATTTAATTCTCTTAGTGATGCGGGTAGTCTGATTCGTCCCTGTCAAAAATGAGAAAAATGAGATACAATAGGTTTCTTACCTTCAACAATTTCCCAAGTTTTCATATTAATAATACAGGTGTTATGGTTTGGGCATGAGGTGTCTCCCTAAATCTACTGTGCTAATGCAAGTGACAAATGATTAGATCATGAGAACTATAACCTAATCTGTGTATTAATCAATTAAACTAATTAATAGTTTGAATGGATTACTGGGTAGTAACTCTAAGTACATTGGGTGTGGCTGGAGGAAGTGGGTCACAGAGGGTGTGCCTTGGGGATTATATATTTTGTTCCTAGCTCCTCCCACTTTATCTATGCTTCCTGGATGCCATAAGCTGAGTAGCTTCTCTGTGCCACACCCTTCTGCCATTATGTTCTTCCTCACTTTCACTGTTCAGAGCAATGAAGTCAGTCAACCAGGAACTGAAGCTCTGAAATCATGAGTCCAAAATAGACTTTTCTTCCTTTAAGTTGTTTCTGTCACATATTTTGTTCACAGTTACAAAAAAAAAAAAAAAAAAAAGCTGACAGAAAAAATGCTCTCTAACACACCAGGCAATCTGCCTCCAAAATCCATGCTCAAGAGAACTGTACGGTCTCCTTGCCTGAAATAATTTCTACTAAATAGCTGGGAGTAGAACTCTTGAGTAAATATGTCAAAGTTTTACAAATTTATACATAAGAGACTCTTTGTGAACTATCAAAGAAACTAGGAGATCATGTAACATGATGGTCACACTATCAATTGATACCCCAGAATAATCCAGTGTGCCAAATCTCCCAGGGAATGTAATTACTGGCATAAAAATGTTGATTAGAAAAGTGGATTCACACAGTGAATTTTTAGTAGGTAAATATACTATGTACTGTCTTCCTTTCTCAGTATCCCATGAGAACTACGCCCTTATTAAGGAGTCACTGAAGTTCCACTAGATTCACCTGACACATGTTAGACAACACTGGACATTTTAGTTACCAAAGTAAGGCATTTCTGTGACTCAAGGTTCCTGAGGAGAGTTTCATTAGCTAAAATTTACCTAAAATTCCCAATTCTATCTTTCATCTTATATAGTGGGGCAAAGAAAGGAGTCATCATTTAAAATAGGATCATGGGGTAATTATGAGAATAATCTCTGAGTCTTTATTACCCACTTTAAAACACACTTGATTAATGTTTGGGTTACATCTGTAAACCAGGAAAAATGGGTTGTAACACCACAGCCAAATTAAAGTTCTTATTTAATAATGACATTTGGGAAGTTTTAATTTTGCTTGATTGGCTTTATATTTTTAATTTTTATTGAATTAATGTTTTCAATTATGAGAATACATAATAATATTAGTGTTATATTTTATAATCCTTTATCTTGGATACAAAATTATTTTATATATGGTTCATTTAAATATTCATTCTTTCAGAAACTAAACTAACAAAAAAGTATCATCATCTCTAACAGATGTGAGACAATATTTAATTGTGGCTTTCATTTGCATCTCTCTAATGGTTAGTGATACTGACCAATATACTTATTGGCCATTGTATGTCTTCTTTTCAGAAACGTCTGTGCAGATCCTTCGCACATTTTTTTAACTTTTTTTTTTTTTTTGGTTTGTTTGCTTGCTTTGGTTTGAGTTTCTTAAAAATTTGGATATCAGATATGCAGTTTGCAAATATTTTCTCCTGGTGAATAGGTTGTCTCTTCACTCCACTGATTATTTACATCGCTGGGCAGACTTCTTTAGTTTGATGCGTCATACTTACATTTTTTTTTTTTTTACTTTGGCTACCTTTGCTTTGGATGTTGAGTTCTTTTTATATTCTGGATATTAATACCCTGTCAGAGAAGCAGCTGGCAAAGATTTTCTCCCATTCTATAGGTTTTTCTCTTCATTTTCTTAATCATTTACGTTTTTGTGCAGAAGTTTTTTTTTTTTAATTTGATAGAATCCCACTTATTGTTTCTTGATTTATTTCTTGAGCTGTAGGAGTTTCAACCAACCCAATTTAAAAATAGGTCAATGAAGCTGGGTGTGGTGTGACTCAGGAGGCTGAGGCAGGAGGATTGCAAGTTCAAAGCCAGCCTCAGCAACTTAACAAGACAGTACCTCAAAAGAAAAAAAGGTTGGGGATGTGACTCAGTGGTAGAGAACCCCTGGGTTCAATCCCTGGTAAAAAAGAAAGAAAGAAAGAAAGAAGAGAGAGAGAGAGAGAGAGAGAGAGAGAGAGAGAGAGAGAGAGAGAGAGAAAGAAACAGAGAAAGAAAGAGAGAGAGCGCGAAGGAAAGAAAGAAAGAAAGAAAGAAAGAAAGAAAGAAAGAAAGAAAGAAAGAAAGAAAGAAAGAAAGAAAGGAAAAGAAAAGAAAGAAAGAAAGAAAGAAAGAAAAGTCAAAGATCTGAAAATCTTTTCTCCAAAGATACCCAAATGTCCAATGAATACAAGAAAAGAGGCACCATTTCATCAGGCACCAGGAAAATACAAATCAAAATCATAACAGGCCATTTCGTATTCACTAGGATGATTACAGTCAACCAGAAATGTTAAATGTAGAATGAACACACGATCATTTCATTCCTAGATACATACTCAACAGAAATGAAAATATTATCTTCACAAGAACTAGTATATGAATGTTCATAACTGCATTATTCATTATGACCAAAAGTGTAAAGAATTCAAACATTTATCATCTGATAAGTGGATGAATAATATAGGGTATATAAATACAATGCAATATTATTTAGCAATAAAGCACTGATACATACTGTAACGTGAATGAATGAGTCTTGAAAATATGTTAAGTGAAAGAAGTCAGTCACAAATTACCATGTATTATATGATCCCATTTGTATGACAAATTTCTGTAAATCAAAAAATCTGTATAGACAGAAAGTAGATTATTGGTTGCCAAATGCTGGTGAACTTGGGGACAAATAGAAAGTTAACAAAAAGAAGTGTCTTTCTGAAGAAAATTTCTAAAATATATTGTGATGTTTGCATAACTATGAATATACTAAAAATCATTAAATTGTACTATATCCATTGGCTAATTTACAGTTGCTAATTATATCTTCTTGTTGTTTTAAAAGAATATATTTTGAAGTAGAAAAATAATTCTTCAATAACCATTTCTTGTTCACTTATTGTTATCAGTGTTCTACCAATAAGGACATTCATAGTTTTAGTAGTTGGTGACAAAATGGCACTTAACATTATCTTGGAAAGCATTTGAATTTTATGTAATTTAAAATTTAACAAGATATTTTGAACTCATAAGACTGTAAAGAACTACAGGAGGCCATACTGATAATTTCACAAATTTTATTTGTTTCAGTGATGAGAGAAATCTCAAGTGAATTGCTAAAAGACACATAGTTGCATTAAGCATCATTAAATAGCCAAGTTTATTAGTTTTCTTTGCGATTTTTTCTTTATATGTTACCCCCTTTTATACTCAATGTTAGTACTGAAATATCAAATGCTTTCATATAATTATATTTCATTGAATATAATGAAACATTTAAAAATAAAAGTAAGTCAAAAAATGTGATTGTTGGCCAACATTCAAAAAGCATAGGCTGGGAAGCATTATGGACAAAATTATTTAATAAGTAAGTATGACCTAGGTTTTTGGCCCCTAGATTTTAAAATGGAATTAAAAATGCTATATTGTATATTATATTACTCACACAATATCCATGCCAAGCTTCTGACCATTTTTTTCTTTAATTTTAGTGGTGTTCTATAGTCTCATAAGTTCTTTTAAAAATGAACATCAACAAATTCATACATTCTTAGGTGTTATTAATAAAATTTTAGATCACAATATTTAATACTTTAAATTAAATATTTAATATTAATTAAATTAAATTAATTAATTAAAAATTAAACATTTAATATTAATTAAATTTAATTAATTAATTAAAAATTAAACATTTAATATTTAATACTAAAAAATTATTTATACAAAATCTCACTGTTAGTTTGACTTAAGGCTAAAACAATAATAACAAAACTAATATTTGTAGGATATTAGTATCCTACTAATAAAGTAAAATATTTGCATTTTATATAACTTAACTCTGAGATATGTTATATTGGTTTCTCTCAAAACAACAGTAACTATTGATTATTATATATACTTAAGTTTTTGTTCTTTGGTCAATTAGATGTATCAATTTTACTAATGTTCAATATTGAGGACCATTGCTAAATAAGAGTTGATAGCCTGTATTATCCTTTTAACCCAAGCAGAAGCTTGAAGTTGGTAAGTTTTTCATCTGTTGATTTATCAAATTTTTAAAAATATTTTTTAGTTATAGTTAGACACAATATCTTTATTTTATTTATTTATTTTTATGTGGTGCTGAGGTTCAAACCCAGTGCCTCACTCGCAGTGAACCATTGAAATTTTATTTTAACTTCAAAATTATATATAGTGAACGCTCTACCACTGAGCTACAACCCCAGCCCCAATTAGATGTCTTAAAAAAAAAATTAACCTAGAACCTGAAGCTTCATTGACCACATCTCTATTGCATATGCTGTCAAAGAATATATTTACTCTAAGTAGTTTATTGACAAATTGGGGGGTTGGGGTGGTGCTGTTGCAATTGTCAAAATTATTCGCAAGCTTTATTTGTATTAAACTGGAATATTTATCTCATATTTCTGCCTTCTTGAAACAAAACACTGTAGTAATTCTCAGACCATTTTATGACTTAAAGTAAATTTACTATGATGGATTTCAAGTGGGTTCATTAAACTTCCAATCTTGATTCTAAATGCTGTAGTAAAATAACATGCTTTTCTGTGCCAACTAAATCACTTAAGGCTTCTTACCTATTGAAGCAGGCTGTGCACACCATGTCATTGGCCACTTAAAAAATCAAGTTTAGAGTCTTTGACAACAGTTAAAATTTCCAAGCTAGCTTTTAATATTTAATGACATACTTTCCTATAATAACTCTAAGTAATTAAAAAAAATGGAATTTGCTTCAGTCTCCTTCAAAAGAGGAAGAAAGTACAACATTGCATCCCAAGTGACATCTGTCAGCACATATGCAGTAACAAACTTAACTAATTAAGGTAATATATTATTGTTCTTTTTGTTTCTATTTACGTATTCAATTTATACAAGTTTAAAATGTAGAAGTTAATAGGATAATGATGATAATACTAAAAGGGTATCATATATGATCTGTGAAGACTATGAATTTTTAAAACATCACATGGTACCCCATTATTATATAGAATTTTTATGTTTTTGTGTATCATTTAAAAATATAAAGTAAAAATGTTACAAACTAAGGTTATTACAGAGTTCACTACTTAAAAACACAGCCTTTTCTGATTAATAAATGCCAGTAAATGTTGATACATAAATCTACTTGGGTATGTAAATTTATACATATATGTTTTAATGAGATAATGCCATGAGCCAAAAAACAAAACAAAACAAAATTATCTATAAAAACTTAAGTATCGCCGGGCATGGGTGGCATGTGCCTGTAATCCCAGCAACTCAGGAAGCTGAGGCAGAAGGATGGTGAGTTCAACCAGCCTCAGCAACTTATTAAGGTCCTAAGCAATGCAGTGAGACTCTGTCTCTAATAAAATATAAGATGTTGTGAGGGGAAAGGTGGGGGCCGGGGGGGGGGGGGAGAGAACTGAACAACAGCAGATGAGGTAGAGAGGGAAGATGGGAGGGGAGGGGAGGGGGGATAGTAGGGGATAGGAAAGGTAGCAGAATACAACAGTCACTAATATGGCATTATGTAAAAATGTGAATGTGTAACCAATGTGATTCTACAATTTGTATTTGGGGTAAAAATTGGAGTTCATAACCCACTTGAATCAAATGTATGAAAGATGATATGTCATGAGCTTTGTAATGTTTTGAACAACCAATAAAAAAATAAATAAATAAATAAATGTGGCTGTATAATATATATATTATACAGCCACATTTATATATATATAGGGCTGGGAATGTGGCTCCGTGATTAAGTGCCCTGGGTTCAATCCCTGATACCAAAAATCAAAAACAAAAACTTTTAGTGTCTACATATAACAAATATCAACTTCACTAATTTTTTCCAATTCAACCATGATTTATTTATTTGAAAAAGCCTCTTCTAAATTTTATGTAATCTATAATCACCTGGCTTTGACTTTTATCTTTTATTCTTATTCATATGCCAGAAGTAAAAATAAAACCCCTTTATGTCATAAGTAAAAATAAAACCCCTTTATAATATAATCAATAATTAGCTTAATCTCCTTTCAAAGTGATGAAACTAAATTTTACATCCATGTTAGGAAGTCTCTTCATGTTCTATTAAATTTTGGATCCAAAAAAATCCTACAAATTATTTTTAAGAATTATTTAAAATATTATAATAACTAGCTTGAACCTTTATTCAGTCTTAAATAAACTGTAATGTCGATGAAACAGTCAATTTTAATTAAAAATGCTAACTCATTGTTTTCAGGAAACCAGACCTTTCACCAATTATAAATTATATAACTTTAATAAAATTTAATATCTCTTTCACGTTGTTCAAATAATTCTTATTTAAAATATTTAAAAAATTAAATATAGAACTTGAATATGAAATAACCATTGAAATTTTATTTTAACTTCAAAATTATATATTCACATTGTATAAAATGTATTACATTACCTGTTAAACAGTTTTCAAATAACTGATAAAATATTAGTGATTTCTAAAGAACATGGTTGCATCTTGTTTTTATTTATTTATACTTAGGTCTAATAAGAAGATAGGAAAAAGAAAGTTAAATACAATGAATATTTCAAATTATTCTACGTTATGAATAAAATATTTTCCTTCAAATTATTCATAAGCTTTCACTTAATTTAGGGTTATTAAATTTATAACAATTCCATTTGGGAGGGGGATTGAACTC
Organism: Callospermophilus lateralis; assembly: GCF_048772815.1. Classification (NCBI taxonomy): domain Eukaryota; kingdom Metazoa; phylum Chordata; class Mammalia; order Rodentia; family Sciuridae; genus Callospermophilus; species Callospermophilus lateralis. Next base: position 51,020,190 of record NC_135316.1, on the reverse strand, counting down.
AAGGGCACTGGTCTACTGAGCCACATCCCTAGCCCTATTTTGTATTTTATTTAGAGACAGGGTCTCACTGAGCTGCTTAGCACCTTGCTTTTGCTGAGGCTGGCTTTGAACTGGTGATTCTCCTGAATCAGCCTACCAAGCCTCTGGGATTACAGGCATGCACCACCACACCCAGCAACATTTCTAATTATTTATATGTGAAAGTATCCATCTATTCTTTCAAACATCCTTTATTATATACCTAATGAGAAATGTGATACACTAAACTCTAAGAACAGAAGCATGTATTTTGATGCCACATATAATGTAAAAAGATGGCTCTATGCATAGCTTTAATATATTTAGAAAAAGTTGGGATCTGGGAGAACATCTGATATTTATTAGAAGTTATTGTTCCTTGAGTTTTATCTGGCAGTACAATAAGTTCCTGAAAAGATTTTTTTTAACTGTAGATGGACACAATACCTTTATTTTTATTTTTATTTTTATTTTTATGTGGTGTTGGGAATCAAACCCAGTGCCTCACGCATGCTAGGCAAGCACTCTACCACTGAGCTACAACCCAGCCTAAGATATTTTAAGAGTAGAGATGGCCTACTTCTATCCTGACCTGTGCACAAAGGGCTAACTTGAACTATAATCAATCCTTCTACCTTTTTCTTTTCATTTTAAAAATTACTGTTAAAGATCTTCAGCATAAGTATAATCCTCAACAGAGAAAAAGCATTAAAGGAAAGATCTAAAAGAGAAACATAAAATTAGTTCCATAAAATATGACTCATTAGAAAAATGCAAGTAATCTACAAAACTATTTTATGATGTAAAATTATTAGTAGAATGAGACGTTCATATACAAAAAATTAGATTTTTTTCCTCATTTGCAAAACTAAAAATTATTTATATCATTTATTGGAAAGGCAGACAAAATTTAAAGGGTGACAGGAACAGCAGGATCTTTAAAACAAAGCAAACAGTTTAAAACCCAAACATGAAAAGAAAGCTGAGCTGGGGGTCCACAGCTTATATCTTATGGAAATCTCAGCCTACCAGTCACCCCCTTAAATCAACATGGCATCTTCCCACACTCAGACTGCAAATTAAGCCAGAGAGAAGTCCCCTTCAGTGGGATCTCTTAAGAATCTGTCAGAAAGAACTTCTAGAGATTCCACTACCAGTCAAAAATTGCTAACACCTCTTTCCCTCTCCTTCACCACAAACAAGGGCAGTGGGGTGCTGTGGTCCTGTCCTGGGAAATGTGCCTAACCCAGAGCTATACTCAGCCTCCATGACTCAGGATATGGTGGAAAGCTCTGTGCAGAGTCGCCTCCATTCTGAAACAGAGCAAACCAACAGCTCAGACCCTGAACAGAGGAAAGTGGATTCACCAGGACCACATTGGCCCCATCCACTGATATGGAGGGTAGACACCATGGAAAGCCTACAGACTGTCTCTGAGATCATGGAGCCATACCTGAATAGCCAGTGATATAAAGCCCCAGTTCCAGATGGCGATAGATAGAGACAGAAGGCTGCCACAACAAGTTCCCTGAATATACTAGGAAATTTAAGTGGAAACCTCCCACAAACACAGCCAGAGAGAGATGATGTAAAGCAGAAAATTAGCAGAGTCAAGTCAACAGGAAGTGGCTGCTCTCAGCCTTCACTGGCACCCAGACTTACCTGTGATCACAATTGGTAAGTGAAAGGAATCTGTTTGGACATTGGCAGGACTTTGCACCAGACATAGTCAACAGAGAAAATCAACATGCACCATTCACAATCGGGCTAGTGGAAACTAGGGCCAGGTAAACCACATGAATCCCTTCAACACAGTAACCCAGAGAGTGGCAGGGGAAATATTTCTGCACCAAAGAACACTCACGTAAAACCCACAACCAGAGTACCTGTGCTTACAGACAGCCACCAGGATCTTTACCACCATGAAAAGGATCCTACAGAGGGAAGCAGGTACTCAGTGACCCACAGCAATCACAGGGACACTCAAGAGCCTGCATCCTGAACTCCTGTACACAATAAAAACTCCCAATCCACAACATTGCACACCCCAAGCAGTCAGGTACAAGGCCCCTGGGCTGATAAACCAGAAGTTACTGGTGGAAGGTGCATGGCAACTAGGAAACTGGCTCCTGTGCCCCTACATCTCTGGAGAGATCCAGACCAAAGAATGATGGACATCTGCTAATATCTAAACCCCAATGAAATCCAAACCAAGATTCGATAAGAATTTGCTTCCCCTTGACATGATTTACTATAAACAACTGTAATGTCAACTTTAATCATATAAATAACTCTTAAAATTTAATAACAGTTTTTATTCCAATAGTCATTGTTGCACCTTCAACCCATTTGAATGTATTTAATAGTTTCAAGTATTAATTGGAATCAACCTTCCTGTCATTGTTTCCCTAGCTCTAGTTTATATTTGCTTAACTCTTACTCATCCTCTTGCATTGCCTGCTACTACCTCAACTACCCACCATTCATGTATTTCTCCTTTCTATCTTGGTATGAATTATTTTTCTTTATCTTTTTCTTCCTTTCACTTTTTTCTCTCTTTTTCCTTCTCTTTTTTGCTCAATCTTTATTCCTCCTCTCTTCTAGCCCTTATTTAAGATTATAATATGCTTATTAAATTTAATAACTGTTTTTTACCTATTCCACAATTTTATTATATGTTTATAACTGTATTTGATGAACTTTGGAGAATAACAGCAAAATTTTTTATTTCTTATAAAGTTAAATAGAACGAGGCTTGACTCTGAGGTGATTATAATGGAGCTGATATTGAGATTAGCAGAGGTCACACATTGACTTAAAATATCATTATCTGTATATTCGTCCAACCCAGAGCTCTTAACAGAAAGAAACTAAAAGTAGTCCCCCACATAAAAGAAGTAGTGAGAATTACACCAATAGATGGGTAGACATATAAACAATATGAAAATTCAAGGAAACAAACCATCCCCAACAGGCCACAATGCTTTAACAACTGACTCCATCAATAACACAGTGAAGGAAATGTCAGAGAATGAATGTAGGAAGTTCATAGTTAAAATGCTCTATGAGCTAAACAAATAAAAATATGTAATAAGACATAAGGAATAAAATCAGAGAGAAAATACAGGAAGTGAAAGATAACTTCAATAAATAGAGATTCTGAAAAAGAATCAAACAGAAATCTGAGAAATAAAATATTCAATAAACCAAATTAAAAATTCAATGGAAAGCATCACCAATACATCAGAACACTTTGAAGACAGATTTTCAGGCCTTGAAGACAAACTACATAATCTTGAATATAAAGTTGACCATAAAGTAAAGAAGCTAAGAGACCACAAACAAAATATTCAAAAAATCTGGGATAACATTAAGAGGTCAAATTTGAGATTCACTGAAATAGGCTGTGAAATACAAGATAAAGGGATGCACAGACTTTTCAATGAAATAATCTCAGAAAATTCTCCAAACCTTAAGAACAAGATGGAATTTCAAATACAAGAAGTATACACAACTCCAAATATACAAAATCATACTAGATCCATCCCAAGACACATTAAATTAAAATGCCTAACATACAGAATAAGGATAAAATATGAAATGCTGTAAGAGACAAATAACTGGTTACATTTATAGATAAACTGCCTATGACCTGCATGGCCATTAATTCAGGTTTTCAGATCAGGCACTTAGAGAATGAAGAAAAGACAAACAGACCCACAAATAGAGAAAACGTGGGTCTCGGGGGTTGACCACTCCTTGGTAGGGAGGTAGTGACAACAAGCTCAGCACATTTAATATATAGGTTTTCTTTTAGTCAGTTTTTTTTGCTGCTGTGACTAAAAGACCCAACCGGCACAATTGTAGAGGAGGAAAAGTTTATATAAGGGCTGTGGTTTCAGGGGTCTCCATCCATACACAACCTTGCCAAGGTGAGGCTGAATATCATAGCATGAAGAGTGTGGCAGAGGAAAGCAGCTCACATCATGATCAGAAAGCAGAAAGAGACTCCACTAGCCAGACACAAATATATACCTGATAGCTATGCCCCTAATGAACCACACCCTTCAGCCACATCCTACCTGTCTCCAGACAACGCTCAGTTAATCCCGTCAATGATCTACTCCCTGATTGAGTTAAGGCCATAACCCAATCATTTCTACTCCAAACCTTCTTGTATTATCTCACATGTGAGCTTTTGGGGAACACCTCACATTTAAACCATAACAGGTATAAATATCAAAAGGATTTATTGTAAGAAAGTTTCTAAACCATTCAGGTAAATCTCATCTCATCCAAACATAAATTAAGATTCTATAGGACTAAAACATATAATTAATAATATGGACCTAAAAGACACCTGTTAAATATTTTATACATCAACGACTGAATTTATTTTATTTTCTTAGTACATGGAACATTTTCTAAAATAAACCATATTTTAGGTCACAAAGCAAATCTTAGCAAATACAAAAAAAATAGAGACATTGCCTTCCTTTCTGTCAGATGGAATTAGAATCAACGATAAGATTAAAAAACAGAAATCACTCTAACATCTAGAGATTAAATAATACACTTTTTAAAGACGAATGGACAACAGAAAAAATCAGGAGAGAAATAATAATAAAATTCTTAGAAGTAAATGAGAATAATGATACAATATATCAAAATCTCTGGAACAGTATGAAGGCAGTTCTAAGAGGTAAGTTCATAGCATTGAGCTCATACATTAAGGGAATAGAAAGAAAATAAATAATTTAACATTACACTGATCACAGGCCATAGAAAAAGAACATACAAATACCCAAATCAGTAGAAGACAGGAAATAATTAAAAACAGAGCCAAAATCAATATAAAAATGAGAATAAAAAATACAAAACATCAATGAAACAAAGAGTTGGTTTTATGAAAGGACAAACAAAATCAATAAATCTTAGCCAAACTAACCAAAAGAAAAAGAGAAAAAATTCAAATTAACAAAATTCAAGATGAAAAATAAAATATCACTATAGACACTTATGAAATCCAGAGGATCATCAGAAACTATTTTGAAAATCTATACTCCAATAAGGTAGAAAGTCTTGAAGATATGGACAAATTCCTAGAGATACATGACCTACCCTAATTAAACCATGAGGATATAGAAAATGTAAACAGATCAATACCAAGTAATGAAGCAGCTATCAAAAGCCTTCCAACAAATAAAAGCCCAGGACCAGATGGATTCTCAGGCGAGTTCTCCCAGACCTTTAAAGTAGAACTAATACCAATCCTCCTCAAATTATTCCATGAAATAGAAAAGGAGGGAACACTACCATTCTACGAAGCCAGTATCACCTGATACCAAAACCAAACAAAGAGATCAAGGAAAGAAAACTTCAGACCAATATCCTTAAAGAGCATAGGTGTAAAAATTCTTAATCAAATACTGGCAAACAGCAAACTAAAACACATTAAAAAGATAGTGGATCATGATCAACTGGGATTCATCTCAGGGATGTGAGGCTGGTTCAACATACAGAAATCAATAAATGTAATGCACCACATAAATAGACTTAATCACATCATAGTCTCAATAGATGCAGATAAAGCATTTGAGAAAGGACAATACCCATTCATGTTTAAAACAATAGAAAAACTAGCAACAGAGGGAACTCACCTCAGCATTGTAAAGGCTAGTATGACAAACACAAGGCAGACATCATACTTAACGGGCGAAAAACTGAAAGCATCTCCTCTAAAACAGAAGCAAGACAAGGATGTCCTTTCACCACTCCTATTCAACACAGTCTTTGAAACTCTAGCCAGAGCAATCAGTCAAGAGAAGGAAATCAATAGAATACTAATAATAAAAGAGCTCAAATTATTTCTGTTTGCTAAGGACATGATCCTATATTTAGAAGGCCCCAAATTTCCACCAGAAGCTTCTAGAGCTCATAAATGAATTCAGCAAAATAACAGGATATAAAATCAACACCCATAATTCAATTGTGTTCCTGTCCTGCAATAATACATCTGCTAAAAAAGATATTAGGAAAACTGTCCCATTCACAATAGCCTCAAAAAAAGGTGAGTGACCTCTACAATGAAAAATACAGAACACTAAAGAAAACTATAAAACTATATAATATAATAAAGAAGATATTAGAAGAAAGAAAGACCTCCCATGTCCTTGGATAGGCAGAATGATATTGTCCAAATGGCCATACTACCAAAAGCCCTATACAGATTCAATGCAATTCCCATCAACAATCCAATAACATTCTTCTCAGAACCCGAAAAATCAGTTCTAAAATTCACTTTGAAAAATAAGTGACCCAGAATAGCCAAAGCAATCCTTACCAAGAAAAGCAAAGCAGGAGACATCACAGTACTGGACCTCTAATTATATTACAGAACTATAGTAACAAAAACATCCCTGTGCTGGCACCAAAATAGGAATGAACACCAATGGAACAGAATAAAATACACAGAGATAAATCAATACAAATACAGTTATCTGATACTATAGAAAAAGGTGCCAAAAACATACATCAGAGAAAAAAATAGACTTTTTAATAAATGGTTCTGGGAAAACTGGAAATTCATATATAGAAAAATGAAATTTAATCCCTCTCTCTCACCCTGTACAAGAGTCCACTCAAAATAGACCAAAGACCTAAGAATTAGACCAGAAACCCTGCAATTGCTAGAAAAAAAAATATAGCCCTAATTCTCTAACATGTCAGCACAAGAACAACTTACTTAACAAGACTCCTAAAACATAAGAAATAGAATTTAAAAATCAGTAAGTAGAATGTCATCCAATTTAAAAAGCTTATATAAAACAAAGGAAACAAGAGTCTGAAGACAGAGCCTATAGAATAAGAGATCTTTTTCCACCTACTCCTCAGGACATTAACATTCAGAAAACACAGAGAATTCCAAAAACTTAACAAAAAACCAAATAACTCAAGGAGAATGAATGGAGAAAAGAATCAAACAAACACTTCTCAAATGAAGAAACACAGCCAGGCACAGTGGTGGAAACCTATAATCCCAGCAGCTTGAGAGGCTGAAGCAGGAGGATTCCAAATTCAAAGCCAGCTTCAGCAATTTAGTAAGGCCCTAAGCAACTTAGCAAAACCCTGTCTAAAAAAAAAAAAAAAAAAAAAAAAAACTATAAAGGGCTGCTGATGTAACTTAGTGGTTAAGTGACCCTGGGTTCAATCCCTACTACCAAAAAAAATAAATAAATAAAAAGGAAGAAGAAGAAGGAAAGAGGAAGTAATGATCTACAAATACATGGAAAAAAAAAATGTTTAACATCTCTAGCAATTAGGGAAATGCAAATCAAAACTACATTGAGATTGCATTCAGAATGGCAGTGATCAAGAATACAAATAACAATAAATGGTGAGGAAGTGGGGGAAAAGATTCACTCATACATTATTGGTGGGACTACAAATTAGTGCAAGCACTCTGGAAAGAAGTATGGAGATTTTTCAAAAAACTAGGAATGGAACCACCATGTGACCCATCTTCCCACTCCTCAGTATATATCCAAAACATTTAAAATCATCACACTACACTGATGCAACCACATCGAGGTTTAAAACAGCACAATTCACATTAGCCAAGCTATAGGACAAACCTAGGTGCCCTTCAACAGATGAATGGATAAAGAAGCACAACTTTATGGCATTTGCTGGTAAATGGATGTAACTAGAGACTATCATGCTAAGTGAAATAAGCCAGTCCCACAAAGGTTGAATGTTTTCTTTGATATGCGGAAGCTAATCCAAAATAAGGAGGGAGAGTTTAAAACAAAAACAGAGAGAGAGAAAGAAAAAAGGGAGAGGGGATTTCATCAAAAACAGAGGAAAGATCAGTAGAATAGATGAAGGGAACAAGAAAAGGGAAAAACAATAGAATTAATCTGATAAAACTTTTCTATGGGCATGCATGGATATGGCACAGTGGGTCCCAGCATCTGGTGTATCCACAAGACATTAATTTAAAAAATAAATAAATAAAATGCAAATGGATTGAAGAGTGATTGGTGGAGTGGAAGGAGAGGAGGAGGGAGTATGGCGAGTGCTGGGGAATGAACAGGAGCAGGTTTTATGTTCCTTGCTTTTGTGATAATGTCAGGGTGTATCCTACTGTTGTATATAATTTAAAAAAAATAAAATTAATGATGAGTTAAAAAAAAAAAAGACTACATTCTCAAATGGTTGATTCTTTAGTAGCCTTCTGGCTCATTCGATCTTTTCTCCTTTCTGGGATACATTTATTTTTAGCACTCTTCAAAGTAAAGTCTCCCAGATCAATTAGCTACTTTGCTAACTAGTCACATATGCAGGTACCCTCTATTCTTCCCTTTCTGTACAATTGCTCACTTCATCTCTTCTATTGTTACGATTTTTATATACATGTAGAAAAAAAAAGGTATATATTCTATCCTATAACTACAATTTCCCCAGTAATACCACACAATTTATTTGCTCATCTAGCACATTTCTGCAAACTCACAATTGGAAAATTTATTAAATAGTAGGGACAAACGTGTACAGGAGCAAAGGCCAAAGTGGCAGCAGCAGCTGAGAGGCAGCTTTTCTACCCTCTGCAAACAGAGCCAAATCTGGGTCATTTCATTCAGTAGGAAGCTTTGAAAAACACCTTCCAACTCTGTGTAGCAGGATGCTGAGTGCTTTTTGACCTAGTTTTGCACACCAAAAAAATGCAAGATTGCCGGGGCATGGAGACTAGTGCCTCATCGTTGCTAGAAAGATACATAAAAGGTTAGTTAGCTTCATGAGTGTTCCAGATCTAGGACACAATAATGTTTGCTACCAGCTCAGTACAGAAGCAAACGCTCCATCATATTACTTTTTGCAGTTGTAAACAAATTGAAATTGAATTGAGAAGGATTTAGCAGTCCCTTCAGTTCCCCTAAACTTATATAGGTTTTTTTCCTGACTTTTGGCCTTGACCTTTCTTAAGAGCATTTACTTAAGAAAACTAGAATTGTAAATTTGTTTCTACTCCTTTGAGATGTGTTTTTCAGAGGCTTTTGTAAGTTTTATGACTCAATAATGTTTTCTCAAGAACCTGAAAGCCATATCTTTAAAATGTAAACCTCAGGGAAGATTAGCTCTTCTATCTCTCCATTTCTGTGGAAGAGAAAAAAGCCTAACTTAGGAAGATATTGCTCAAAGTTTTGAAATTAACCCTATCACAAGAAATTAGAAAGCTTATTTTTCCTTTTGTAAATCAATTATAGCAAACATGAATGGTCAGAGTTCTTACTTTGAATCTAGAACTTAAAACATCTCTCCTTTTGTTTCATCAGAATTAAGTACAGATTAAGTTCTGATCTCCCTTGCAGCCTTGAAGAAAATCTCGCTTAGTTGTTTAACTTCATCTCATTCAATTTTTTACTTTGTAAAATGTTATTTAAAAATTATGGAGGCCAAAAACCAATTAACTCTTTCCATGACATTGGTGTTTTGATAGTCTGCACTCAGAGCATTATGAATTTTTTTCTGTTCAATGAGACTTCATTTACTGAGAATTATATTAATGTTAGGAAGTCCTCTCCATGATAAACCAAATCCTCAATGAGAACAGATTCCTTCTAGTTCCATGGCCTTTTGGCTCTGGTGTCTTATCTTCATAATGACACTAATTATCTTTCTGTTACCAGAAATGTTAAGAAAATATATTTCCTTAAAGAGGGGCCCTGTTGCATTGATACTCAGGCTCTATCCTGCCTTTCTCTTCTAATCTCACATGATGACCAAGAATTCAGGCAAAATGAGCTACATGACGTTTCTAAATATATTTAGAATACTATATTATATTAAACAAATCATTAAGCCACATTAACTTCCTTTGTTTCTTTCACAATATTTGATTATGTCTCCTCATCTCTATTAAACTTGGAAGAGTTATTAAGACATTTTTAAACTAATGCAAATCTTGATAATGTTCCAAACAGCATATTTCATACCTTCTAACTCCCTCAACATTTGGCTTTGTATCATATTTCCCCTAATCTAAATCATCTCTTCTCTTAGACTGTGAGATTCTAGAGAGCACAGATATGATTTATTTATTAGTTTGTATAGCTAGTACTTGTACATTAAATATCATCCAACAAATGTTTACTAAATTGGCAAAATTGTTTAAATGCATTGAATAGAATAAGGTGCAAAGACCAATAGAATATGTTGACCTAGTAGATCAGGGAAAAATGTTTCAAAAAACTCAATTTCACAAATCTAAATATTATTATTGTCTCTTTCAACTAAGTTTGTTAAGTCCTTATTAAATGTTTGCGAATGTTTTAACATTAAAATAACATATTACAAGGGTAAAAGTTATTTGAAACCATCATTTCCAAAGGGAAAGACATTTAGAATCTCTTTCCCACTCTAATTCTCTGAGCAAGTATGAACATAAATTCTTACTTAACAATTGGTATGCTCCCTGCTCCTATTAAAAGTTCATTCCATCAACATATTTATTTATTTATATGAGCCTGTTTAAATTCTTTGTGGAAGAGAGGAATATATACCTACACATATATACATGTGTGATTTCCAAAACAAATGAAAAGTTAGTCTGAATTTTCCCCATTAGATAACCTTCAACTGTAAAATCAAAGATACAGGCAAAGATTTTCTCTTTCAATTTAAAAACTTTACTCAAAGGAAATGAGCTAAAATGAATAAAACATCAACATGAAGCTACAACTTTTTCCCCATACCTATATATACAAATTGGATAAGGTCTCAGAGGGCATTGGACTCTATTCCTTCCATATTGATCTTCTCTTATCTGGCTTCACAAACATTACTTGTAAAAATGGTGGCAAAATAGTTAAGAGACTGAACTCAGAACAAGCCTGAGTCACAGGATCTAATTTAAGCCATGAGTGTAAAGCATGAAAACATTGTGCCAACTAGAATGCGCGGCACAGCACATACTCAAGCACCAACCAATCAATCAATCTATGCACTTATTTATTTATTGCCTCAGGAGTGTTATTTTAAAAATTGATTCATGAAATCCTGTCCTACCACTGGTCACAAAGCATTCTGAATTCTACATTTTCTTCCATCATTCGAAATATATTTTTTTTTCACATTTAGGACTTTAATAATTTTGTGTAAACTTTTAGTTTTACTTCTGTCTATATACTGACCCACCTTTCTCCACACTGTTTGCCCCATTGAATTAAGGTGCCATCTCTATCACAAATTCAAGTTCTGAATATATATTTAATATCTTTGAGGTATCTATTATATTTTTGGTCATTTGCCTGTTGTACCAATGTAAAAATCTTTTGCAATAGCAGAATACAACAGTCACTAATATGGCATCATGTAAAAATGTGGATGTGTAACCGATGTGATTCTGCAATCTGTATTTGGGGTAAAAATGGGAGTTCATAACCCACTTGAATCTAATGTATGAAATATGATATGTCAAGAGCTTTGTAATGTTCTGAACAACCAATAAAAAAAAGATTCTATGTCTTTATAATCAATGAGGCAATCCTTTCTATTTTTCATTTTATTTAAATATTAGTGGAGTTTGATTTTTTCACAAGTGAAATTTCAAACTTTCTAAAGTAAGTTTTTTAAGCTCACCATAACAATACCTATGAAATTTTATTAAAAATACACTGATTTTTCCAATTTTATTGGAGGAAGATTGAAATATTTTTATATAAACCAACCCATCCAAAAACATAGCATATCTACCCATGTATTCATGATGTCTTGTCTGCTTTACTGTCAAGTATAAAAGTTTTCTTTAATATTGCATTATATAGTCTTACTTAATTCCCATACACTTTTCAGTTCTGCTGGCATTGTGCATAATATATTTTTCAGATTCTACTTTTGTTGTTTAGTCTGGATGATAATAAAATTATTCTGTAATTCCCAAGAGATTTTCAAGTCGTAAAAGAAAAATATCAATCTAAATTTTTATCAAGTAAAGATAACTTTTTTGAGATTGTAAACAAAGCTGAAAACAAATATTTTCAGATAAATGAAATCTTAGCCAATGTTTTATTCTCAGACATAAACACTATAAGCTATTGTATGGAAATTGTTGCTAGTATTCATACTAGTTTGGTTCCAGTAGTAAGTTAGTCTTCATTCTTATCATTGTTTCCATGATATAATATCCCTTAACCACAACCCCCTCACCACAGTATCAAGAATTGACCCCATAGGCACTTTACCACTAAGCCACATTCATCCATTTTTATTTTTTCATTTTGAGACAGGTTGTCTCAAATTTTTATTTTGAGACAGATCAAGCTGCTTAGGATTTACTAATTTACTGAGGCAGACCTTGAACTTGCCTGAAACTTCCAAGTGGCTGGGATTCTTGGATTACAGGCATGTGCCACCATGCCCAGCTGTCCTTCATTTCTACATATTTTTAATTATTTTTTCTCTTTCTTTTAAGATTTTACTAGTTTGATCATAATATCCTAGGTGGAAACTACTTACTATTTCTGCTTTTGATTTTTCTGAGCTTCCCCTTTCACTTAGCATGATAGCCTCCAGTTCCATCCATTTACTGGAAAAATGCCATGATTTCATTCTTCTTTATGAGATTTTTGTCAAATTGATTTTTGTCAAATTTTAAAATTTTTTTCTGTGTTGGTACCTACACACAATAGAATATTACTCAATCATAAAGAATGAAATTATGGCATCTTCCAGTAAATGGATGGAACTGGAGGCTATCATGCTAAGTAAAAAAAAAGCCAATCCCACAAAACCAAAAGCTAAATGTTCTCTCTGATATGTAGATGCTGATTCTTAATAGGTGGAATCTTGGAGGCAGTAAAGGTTCACTGAATTGGGCAAGAGGAAAGAGAGTGGGGATAGGAATGGAAAAGAGAGTGGAATAAATTGTACATAACTTTTCTATGTTCATATATGAATACACAACCAGTGTAATTTCACAACATTTACAACCACAAGAATGGGAAGTTTTACTCCATGTATGTATGATATATCAAAATACATTCTACTCTCATGTATAACTAGAAATAACAATTAAAAAAACAAATAATAAAGTATATAGTTTTTTATTATTTGGCAGAGAAATTCTATTTCAAGGAGCAATGCCACTGTACTTTATGCAAAACTGTGATTTAGAAGTCATTCCACCTTTGAGACTATTATTGTATTATAAATCTCTTGCAGAAGGCAGGGGTAGTCTGGGAAAGCAATAACAACTATATTACAACTGGAAAAAGTATGATGCTGAGAGGGATAGGTTTGATAATTAGTGTTTTTAAGCAAAAAAAAAAAAAAAAAAAGAAAAGAAAAAAAAAAACATTAAATAGGCAAAGATGATGTCTTTTTAAGTTAATGAGCTTTCAATTTCCCATTTAAAAAACAATAAATTCTGGGTTCCAGTAGCTCAAAACTACTGATCTTCTAAATCGTCTTCTTGCTTCTCTTTCTGACCCTAGTGAAGGAATTTTTAAATTTATTATTTTGATTGTAATAAAGGCTTTCCCACCTTCCAAGTCCAAGTTTTTCAAATCTTTCTGCTCTGCTTTCTGCTCCTGATTATCACAATAAAATGTGGCTAAAAGTCAGCAGGTTAAGAAATCCAATGTTTTTAAAATCAGCCTCACTGAAAGTCTCAGGACATGGGCAAAATCCAGACAACTTCTCAACCAGAACATAATATGAATGGCCTCTAGTCCAGTTATCAATGGTGACCTCCTTTTCCTTTAAACCCTCTTGAGCCTTCTCATCACTGTCTATGGTCATATTGGCATTCTGATCTTCTTAGCTCCCACAAGATTGGCCATTAAGCTTTACTTACAACAACTAAAGCATTTCCAGCTTTCACTGCTATACATCTCAAAATTCCTCCCACCAATTCCAAAAAGCTCCAAAATTTTCTGAAACACATGGTCAGGTTAGTCACAGCAACACCCCTGCTTCTCTGTACCAATTTCTGTAATAGTCAGCTTTTTCATTGCTGTGATAAAAGGACCCTACCAGAACAACTGTAGAGGAGGAACGGTTTAATTAGGGGCTCACAGATTCAGAGGTCTCAATCCATCAATAGCCACATCCATTCCTCAGGGCTCAAAGTGAGGCTGAACATTGTGGTGGAACAGTATAGTGGAGGAAAACAGCTCATGTGGTGATCAGAAAGCAGAGAAAGAGGTCTCCACTTGCCAGATACAAATATATACTCCAAAGCCACACCCCCAACTCCCACCTCTTCCAGACATAGCCTACTACTTCAGTTACCACTCAGTTAATCCAATTTAATGATTGAGTTAAGACTCTCACAACCCAATCATTTCTTCTCTGAATCTTCTTGCATTGTCTCACACATGAGCCTTTGGGGGACACCTCACATCCAAATCATAACACATGCCAATTCTTTATTTTCTCAAAGTTTGACAGAATGATTAAAGCACAAATATTTATCATATACCAATTAAATAGATCACTGCCAAGTAATGAGTTTTGTCTAAAATGCTATATATAACATTAAATAATACAAACATAAACTACCATGAAATGGGATAAATATTTTTCCTAGGTATGTGAAGTATATTGACATAAAGTTAACCAGTTCAGTCTTAACACATAAAATCTGTATCTGTAAGAGGGACACATCCTATAGCGCATAATATATTGCGACCTTTATTAGTCAATTTTAAATCATAAATAAATATTCTCCATCAACTACAACATATAAAATACTGCTAATCCAGTAATAGAAATATAGAATAATTTAGGATACATTTAGATTTAGTAACACATAAGCTCTAAATTAGATTTTTAGAACAGGAATTTAATGCATAATAGAAATTAATATCTTCATATGTACATATTTGGCTTCCATCAGTGCAAGAGAAGTAGAAACAAAAACTGCATGAGTGTATGAATGCAACCATCCTGGAAAATCTCTTATTAAAGTCACTACAAATTTATTTCTTTACAAATCTATTAAACTTCTCTAAATTTCACCTCAATTTATTATAATGTTTGACATTATTGACCTCCCACTTCTTTAAATCCATTTTTCAGCTAAAGCAGTATATAGACTTTTTATCAGCATACCTCTGATTCAATGACTTCTCTCTGTTCCTACTAATTGACCCTTTCATTGCCATAAGCATTTTTTCAGGCCTTTGTACTTCGCCTTAACAATCATGTTACAGAATCCTTCTTGAGCAATCACAATAATTAGTGCTATGGTAGTTTTAAATCTTTGTATCTCAATTCCTGTAGAAAAGCATCAGATATTCCAGTAGTAACTAAACTCAAAAGTTTTTTTTTTAATACTTTGTTTCTAATTGGTACACTGGCAAAATATGAAACATCCAGAATAGAAATTATCATTATGTTTCCTTTTACTTCATTGCCTATATCAAATGTGACATAAAATCCCTTTCCTTGTAGGGTTTGCTGTTGCTTTCCTTAGGAGACAGAGCAGTATCTCCAGGGGCAGTGAGGGTAGTACCTAATAACAACAAGATACATGCTTTTTGAAAAACTGCTTTAGGCTCAACAGGAGCAGCCATGGGGGTTGATATGATTCTGTTCCTCTCACTTCATCTTTCCCAACTTTCAACCTCTGGGTGGATTCAAAGGCAATGATTGCTAGAACCAGAGTATTAAGGGCTGCCACCAGGCTTCAGGGTGTGACTAATAGCAATCAGTCTTGCTTCAGAGCCTGGGAGATAAACATGAAGTAAGTCTCCTTCCTTAATTTATTCCTTCCTTTACCCTTCCTCACTTTCTTCTAAGAGCACTCTATAAAGAAATAATGCACACCTGAATTACAGGCTCAGGCTGTATTAATAGGAAACCTGACTATGACACCATTCTTCAAAGTATTTCTCAGTTAATCTCTCTATGTTCATAGAGCCCTAATTTAATGCCTGGATCAACTACAACAGCTTCACAGATCAGTAACTAGTTTCTGCTGGGAATCATTCATATATTTGTTAAAGTTGCACCATATTCAAAGAGAGCTTTCTAAATTATGATAGTCAGTCTATTGTAGTTGCTGAAAGCATCTCTGTACCAAGATTGCCTGGGTTTGGATTCTACTTTTACTGTTATTGACTGCAAAATTTGAATGAAATTCCTAATTTAGGAAAATTTTCCACTACTCAGTATTCTAGTCTCTAAGAAAAATATGGAGAAAATAAGGATTTCCTTTTCCTTCAAGACACATGCAAAGTACTTCAAACAGAGCTTGGCATGTGATTAACACTGTGCATATTAACAAGCATTATCATTTTATTTATTATTATTAATTTTATTATTATTATTAACTTACTTATGTTACTCCCCTTCTCAAGAATCTACATTTGCTCCTAATTGTGCATAGTGTTTCAAATTCAAAACTTCCCTACTGGTTTTCAAGGTCTATATTAATCATCTCCGTCCCACTTTTATGGCTTAAGTTCTCACTATTTCCAATATTAACTCTTCTACTTTCACCAAACCATTATTATCATAATAATTTTCATAAACACAAATTCTTTAGTTCTCTATTTTTTCCATAGTAATCTCATCTATCTAGATACAACACACCATTTCTTCTCACAAGGTTGACCTCAAATGCAATTTTTCTGAGAATCTTTCAAAACACATTACCATGCTGTCAATTATTTGACTGTGTTTCACATTTGACAGTAGAACCATATTTTCATTTCGGTTATCTGCAAAGAAAATAATTTCCTTAATTATTTGATAGGCTTCTCTTAACTAATGAATTTCTCTTAACTAACTAATTTCCTATTGTAGGGTTTGCTATTGCTTTTCTTAAGAGACACATATTGGAAATTCCATGAGGAAAAACATCATGTTTTATAATTATTATACATCACAAACACTGGTCAAACTAGCATTGACCAGTGTTAGTATATGTTAGCAAAATGTTTTCCTTGATTAGTACAAAGAACTAATTTCACATTTTACTGAATATCAACAGTAGGCATAAACATGACATTAAAACGATATCCAAGTCATAGGGAAAACAAAAAAAATTAAAGTTCAGCTTCTCTAATTCGTTTTTTATTCTTTTTAGTTATACATGATAGTAGAATCTATTTTGACATAATTATGAAAGCATGGAATATATCTTGTTCTAATTTCCCTAGTACCCTTCATTCCACCCACTGCTCCCTTCCCTCTATTAATCTTTCTGCCATTTACCCATAGGTTTTTTTTAAATTAATTTCTTGTGGGTATACATAATGGTGAGATTCACCATAGTTATATTCATATATGTACATAGGAAAGTTATGTCAAATTCATTCCACTACTCTAATTCTTATGATTTAGATACAAAGTGCCCCAAAAGGCTCATGTGTGAGACAGTGCAAGAATGTTCCAAAGTAAAATAATTATGAGTGTTGTAATCTATCCAGTGAATTAATCCATTGGTATAGACTACTTGAGCAGTGACTGGAAGCAGGTAAGGTAAGGCTAGAGGAAGGAAACAGGTAAGGTAAGGCTAGAGGAAATAGTTTACTGAGGACATGATTTTGGGGGTTATATTTGGTTACTGGTAAGTCGGGGGAGCTCATTCACTCTTGAGATTGGTTGGTATCTCTCCCTCCCCCCCCTCTCTCTCTTTCTTTTTCTCTCTTCCTGATTGCTATGTCCTGAGCTAATTTCCACTGCCACATTCTTCCACTATGATGTTCTGCCTCATCCTGGGCCCAGAGCTATGGAGTGTTTGACCACGGACGGAAACCTCTGAAACTGTAAGCCAAAATAAATTTTTACTCCTTTAAATAGTTCTTATTGGGTCTTTGGGTCACAATGACACAAAGATGACTAAAATGCTAATCCATTTATTTTCCTCAGGTACAAAGCTATTACAAGTATAAAGCTAATGAGAGATTTACTTGGTTGTTAGAGTTAATAAAATGGAAGAAATTAGTTATTTATTTTTTTATCAGAAACATTCCATCAGCACAGAGAAGCAATACTATTTGTCTGTTCCTGGGTATTAATATCTAAATTACTTATGAAAGTAATTTCTTTTAACTGCATTTAATATGGCTTAAGAACTACTAAATGCATCATCTCAGTTATATTAGTCTATATTATATTAGTGCATTTAAGGAACACTAATATATAAGGTGAAGAAATATTAATCAATGGGTACTAAGTTATATTTAGACAGGAATAAGAAGTTCTGATATGCTATTGCACCACAGGATGACTGTACAGAGAAATCTCAAAAAGGTAAAGTGAAATATTTTAAATGTTTTCACAACAGAGAAAGGAGATATGTTTAACTTAAATATTACACAGTCATACATATATTAAAACATCAATCACATGGTACCCCAATAATTGTATAATTTTTATGTTTACTGTCTCACTTAAAAGATTAAAATAATTTAATTTTAAAAATAAGTAGGTAGATAAAATATAGAGAAGCTTAACAAATATATCTAAAATTATTTATGGCTTTTTAGAAATAAATCTCTAATTTTCTTACAATATCTGTTGAGGTCTAGGGTTTATTGTGCTTAAAACAAAACATGAACTTGTCACTTTTCCTCTCCATTAATATTATGACAGGTCATTAATTTGATGACCAGTAAAATGTCATATTTTCAGCATATCATGCTGAAGTGTCACCCCCTTTCTCCACAGAAAAGCCCTCTTCACCATGGCTGATTTTAGGACTGTCAGAAAAAGAGTCTCTGCAAAAGAGTTCAATGTAGATAAACTTCCTATTTTCATGTTGCCCTGTTTTACTTGGCCACTGGCCAAGAAGATACCAGCACTCCAGGTGCTGGACACCCCCTCACTAGTTTTTCACAAACATATCCAGTATAGTACTTTAAAGAAATGTGCAAACAAGGCCTCTGGCCTTGAGCTGGGCTTCACAGAGATGTCTACATTTTTAAGATAAATTACAAATGGGCTCCATGGTAATAGCTGGCAGGGGGAGAAAAAAAAGAGGAGAAGAAGCTCTCCCCTTCTCAGTGTTGTCCTTGAAGAGTTAACTTGCCCAGAACAGTGAGAGAAAAAGCTGCTTTTATGTGAACTTTTGCAAACTGTGAACTTCTGATCCCCTCCCCTTACATGCTGGGTTTAAAATTCTGAAAGTCCCTGAACTTGGGGTTCAGGAGATTGATTGATTACAGCAAAAGCTGTGCCCTCTGAACCTGGCTGCAGCCAAATAAAACTGTTTCCTGCTATCTTCGGTGCCTTGCCTCATTTGTCCCTACAACAATGCTATACTGGTTATTGTACTACGGACTTGTTATTATACTATGGTTATTTTTAAAGGAAATTTTTTCAAATACTATATTGACTATATTGTGTGTTCTTATTTTCTGATTTTGCATATATTCCTGATTTAAAATTGTCCTTCAGGCTCTCCCAAGTATCTTTTATACTAATGAGTTCTTGTTTTGTTTTGTTTTGTTTTTTAAGCAAAATCAAATGGCATTTTTTTCATCTTTTCACCCGGTAAAAATAGCATTAAGATTCTACTTAAAATTTTTTTCATTGAAAACATAAACAAACTTTTATATAACAGATCAGATAACTATTTCTTGGCAAAGGAAATAGAATGGACTGTGGTAGTGTACACATGAAGTAGAATTCATTGTTTTTTCCAAATGATTTTAATATTTTTGAACAATAAGGTTTTTCTTATTCTTTAATTAAAAAATGAGTTTTACCTCTCAAAAAATAAAAGAATTAAAATTCTCCCATTTTAGCCTTCTGAAAATAAATTACTAAGTACCATTAACACTAAGACTTGTAAGGAAGCCCAAAGCACCATGGAGAAAAAGTCTTTTTCTGTTTTTTTCTTTTCTTTCTTTTTTTTTTTTTTTTTTTTGACTCAGATACCTGAGAAGTCCTGTTTTTGAAGCAAAAGTATCTTTTTTCATACTTCTTTTCATAGTATAGCAGAAAAATTAAAGACTGCGTTTTGGAGCCCATGTAAATTTGATTCAAATTCTGAGTATGATTCTATTCTCTATGAAAAAAAGGTCAAATTATTTAATCTAAGGCACAATTTCTTTTCTATTGTATATGGAAAGTTTTCTTATGAACTTAAGCATACTAAAATAATAAATATATTTTTGAAATTATATGATTATCAAATATGTAAAAGGATGAAAATAGAATACAACACATCTTGAAAGATCCAATATTTTTGTCTGTAGAATAGTATTCTTCTTGTCATCATCAAATATAATTTGACCATAAAATTAGCAAATATAATTTGATCATAATTGATCATAATAGTATTTTATTAATGATTATATTTGATCATAATCATTATATTTGATCATAAATTTAGTTCATGATTATTTGAAAGAGTTCAACTAATATATATTTATACATATCTTTTTCAACTTCTTAAAACAAAGGGCAAACCCATCCTTTATCCTGCTATATGGGCCCTATTCTCCAGAATTAACGGGTACATCCTTCCAAATTTTCTATAAACATTGTAAATAACATTATTTCCAACTCAGAATATGTTAGCTAAAATATTTTTCCACTTATATCTACTCAACACAATTACTTTTAATAATGATTAAAGTGGGATAAAAATTTAACAAGCTGAACCTACATATTTCAATACTTACCTATGTATTATATCAGAAAAGGCACTGAAAATCCCATAATTGTCCTACTATTAAAAATTCAAGTATGTCAAAGTTAATGTTGATTTTATCTTTCTAATTTTCATCTGTCATGCCTCATTACAGGTAGCCTATCTATTAAAAAAATCCACTATGTTTGGTGTTCAGATGTTTACATGCAAATATTTTGGTTCACTTGTTGATAATCAATTATGCTGGGCAATTTGTGAGAAATCTATATTTATCTTAAGATTTTTGTGAGGGCTGAGAACAAAAGTTAATTCAGAACTTTGGGTGTTTTACTTCAAAAAATGTATTAATGTATTACCTAACCTAATTATTATTGTATTAATGTATTACCTAACCTAATTATTATTCTGAAAGATAAGAGGTTAAGCAACACATTTATTTTCTAATTTACTTTCTTTTACCTAACCTGATTATTATTCTATTTAAAAACAATAGTAGCAGTAAATTAATATATCAATACAGACATGACATTTTATAAATGGATTGATAATTGTGACATACATAAATTTAGAAACTCATATATAACATAGCCAGCATTCAAATAAAGTATTTTATAATGGGGAATCCTAAATAGGGATAATTTTTTAACTTGAAAAAGATTTATTTGTAAATTTTGAACGATGTGATAATATAAATTAAATATGATTTTTACAAATGAATATTTAGTGACTGCTTATATTAGCTTTTGATATCTTTCCTGAAAGAACAGTGGACCACAAGACAAATTACTCAGATTAGGCCTTGACTTCCTTAATAAGTCTCCTATAGCACAACAATTAAAATCAAAAATCAATAAATGAGATGAATTCAAACTAAAAAGTTTCTTCTCAGCAAAAGAAACAGTGAGGTGAATAGAGAGCCTACAGAATGAGAGCACTACAGATAGAGCACTAATCTCTAGAATATATAAAGAACTCAAAAATCCTAGCCAACGAACTGAACAGACATTTCTCAAAAGAAGGTACACAATCAACAAATATATGAAAAAATGTTCAATGGAAATCAAAACTAGGGATTTCATATCACTCCAGTCAGAATGGCAGCTATCAAGAATATCAAGAATACAAACAACAATAAATGTTGGCAAGGATGTGGGGGAAAAGGCACACTCATATATTGCTGGTGGGACTACAAATTGGTGCAACCAATATGGAAAGCAGTATGGAGACTCCTTAGAAAACTTGGAATGGAAACACCATTTGACCCAGCTATCCCACTCTTCAGTCTATACCCAAAGGAATTAAAATCAGCATACTACAGTGACCCAGTCACATCAATGGTCATAGCAGCTCAATTCATAATAGCTAACTATGGATGCAACCTAGGTGCCCTTCAATAGATGAATGGATAAAGAAAATGTGGTATAGAAACACAGTGGAATGTTATTCATAATTAAAAGAGAATAAAATATGGTACATGCAGATAAACGGATGGAGTTGGAGAATATAATACTAAGTGAAGTTAGCCAATCCCCAAAAAACAAATGCTGAATATTTTTTTCTGATTTAAGGATGCTGATTCATAATGGGGTTGGGGGTAGCATAGGAGGATTAGATGAACTCTAGATAGGGCTAAGGGGAGGGAGGAAAGGGAGGGAACATGGGGGTAGGAAAGATGGTGGAATGAGATGGACATCATTACCCTAAGTACATGTATGAAGACACAAATGGCGTGACTCTACGTTGTGTACAACCAGAGATATGAAAAATTGTGCTCTATATGTGTAATATGAATTGTAATGCATTCTGCTATCATATATATCAAATTAAAATTTTAAAATAAGTAAAATTTTAAAGACAAATTACTTATTTTTACATTATTTAAAATTATTATATTTCAAAAACACATTTCCCAGTGCTAATGATTACATACTATATGTAATTTGCCCTAAGACAACACTTAGCTATATTAATCAAAATGAAGGAGAAACTTTTAAATCCATTTGTTTGTTTCCTAAATATGTGATAATTATTTGCTTTAAGCCAATAGTTAATTTTACATCAATTACAATTTTTCATTGTGCAAGTATATAAACAAAGCAGTACAATATACCTACAATTTTTCAAAGCAGGGCGTGCCATTTTTTAGGTTTCCCACAGAAACTTTTCACATATTTATTAGTATTAATTTAACCTAGAATTATAAGGATGCAAATTATTTATAATATATTGCTATAAATTTTAAACCATAATGTCTTCTAAAATATTAGTTGGGAAGTCATTAAACCATTAGGTTGAGATAGCTCCGGCATTCCAGATTTCTACACATGCAAAGCCCAAGTTGGAATAACTTAGAATTTTCCAACTAATCTCTAACTAGACCACTAGTCCTCCCTAACCAATCTAATACTTTCTTGTTTCCAGGAACACCTTATGAAAGTTTTCCTTCTAGCTCTTTTGGTGAGGCTCTGATTAATTGATATCTGATTATTGATATCTGTCCAAATAAACTTTAAAATTTTAGTGTGCCTAAGTCTATCTTGAAAACAATGTAGAAAATTATGAATATAGGAGAACTGCATAATATATTCCTTAAAAATGTTTCAAATGAGAAACAAAATGTTAACTTATGACTAATAAAAGATGACTAGATAATATAAATTATATTCCACTGCTTTTTTCTTTTAAAATAAGCATGTATGTGTTATACTTTTGAGCTGATTATATGTCACTTGTCTACTTAAACATACATATGTAATATATAAATATTTAATAAATTTATGAGTTAAAAGAAGTAAATTTAGTTATATAAGGAAAAAATTTTACTCTGAAGTATGTAATAGAATTTTATCTTGATGCTAGTTCAGAATAATGTATTTTAAAATTTTATTTATTTATTTCTATGTGGTACTGAGGATCAAACCCAGCTGCCTCACAAGTGCCAGGCAAGCACTCTACTACTGAACTACAACCCTAGCCCAGGATGATGTACATCTTGACACATATTACATCATTGAATAGTTCTTTCAACAGTAATTACTAATAATTAATTCAACTTTACAATAATATTTTTAAATAAATATGAATAATATAGAATAATATTGGACCCTACATGACCTAGATTATTTATTCAATGTTATGATCTTTTCCAGATGTTTCTAGATGTTAGAAATATAGCCATGGTAGAAATATAGCCATATTTTTCAAAATCTTTTTAATAGTCCATACATAGGTATGTGTGTGTTTGTGTATCTAGTTATATATTGCTTTAGTTACAGAGAGACATATATAGCTATAGATATAAATAAATACAGATGTTTATATAAAATTCAAATAAAACCATTTAATTTTTAAAATATAGGGAGGAGAATATTGAAAACATTTTCCTACTTGGATAATTTATATTTTCTGTTGATTTATTATTATAAAATGTGACATACATATAGATAATCTAAAACTTTTTGCACATGTATAGTCATGCCTCAATATCTACAGGGGATTAGTTCCAGGAACTTTAAGGACATGAATCTCCAAGAGTGCTCAATTACTTTATATAAAATTTTGCAGTATTTGCTTATAACCTATGCATATCCTTCCAGGTATTTAATATATTAATAGATTATTTATAATTCCTAATACAATGTAAACACTATGTATTGTTTATGGAATAATGACAAGGAAAACATTCTGTAAATGTTCAATAGAGATGCAATTTAAAATAAAATTTATGATCCATGGTTGCTTGGCAAAAACAGATATGAAGATTTGACTGAATTGTTCTTTAAAGTAGCCAGAATTTCGTTTTTCACTTAAAACTAAAAAGAATTATAAAAGTTATATACAAAATCACCTTCAAATTTAATGGATTTTCTAAAGTAAACTGATAAATTCATAGAGTACAAAATAATCTGATATTTAATTGAATTATCAACAGAATTTTTTTAGAATATTGAGAAGTAGTAGCAGAAATTATCAACAGAAATTTTTTTAAGAATATTGAGAAGTAGTATCCTTCAAACACATTAGGCTTTAATAACATGGGTATCCTAGAAGCTAATTTTAATAAATGCAAAATAAAGTTGTCAATATGAATTTTGACATCAACCTTCAATTATCTAGTTAAAACCACACACATACACACACACACACACACACACACACACACACACACACACTAACCTGACTTAAAATTTTTTGACAGAATAGCATACCTCATTTTAGGCATATATCTTAAATGATATTTTCATTTAGTATGATTGTCAGTTACAAAAAGAAACATTTTCCTCTAAAGTTATCATCAATTATATATCATTAAATCTTTATGTTTGTTTTATTTCCTAAAAAAGATGGCTCAGTATTAAAAAAAGACATTGTAACTTTTCCCAAAAAATAAATAAAAACAACAAAAATTACAAGATATCTTAGAAATGTCCATCCTTATTCCTGTAATGATAAAATATTCTGCAATCTTCAAATCAGTTTATCACATTTAAACATATGAATGCATATTCCCAATAAAGAGAGACTAACATACTTGTGCGCAGGTATCTTTCAGTTCCCAGGAATCAGGATAACATTACAGAGTTAGTTGCTTCTGCTTCAAGTAACTTACCGTCTTTCTGAAGGTTTGCTCAGCCTGATGAACAGCTTGATAGAATTCTTCAGAGCTACTGGAGTCCAAATCACTTTGAGGTGTTAGTCAAAGGCTGGTTAATGAGGGCCTGTAAATCACAGACACACAAGACTGTATTTATACAAAGTACTACTAATCATCAAGTATAATATGTAGATTTTTTAGAAAATTTTAGGAAAAAAATTCAGCTGAATTTATTTTTAAGATTTTTTTATACAAAACTAATGAAACAATTCCAAACAATCTAATTCAGGTCAAATGATTTGATGGGAGAAGAAATAAATGAATTGAAAATCATAAATTTTTGTTTTGTAAAAAAAAGATGTTAAGATAGGATTTTTGTAATTTTTTAGCATATTAAATTAGTCAATCTGAAAAGTCACAAAAAGTTATTAACATTTATTCTAAAATCAATTAAGAAGGAAATGTTACAATGTGTTAAAGGAAATGTGTTATATGTAAACAATGAAATACTCTTCAGCCATAAAAATATGAAATCTTGTCATTCGAGGCAGCATGGATGAACTTGATGGACATTATGTTTAGTGAAAATACCCAGTATAAGCAAAAGTGCAGGCTATTCTCTCTTCCCTAAACATATTCTAAAAATCCTAAGTACAATATTAGGAACCAAAACCAAAAATATACAATAAAAAATGATAATGAATCACAACTAATTGTGATGAATTTAAAAGGCACGTGTTTTTGGAAGTTCTTGTCAGTATGATGTGAATAAAAAGTGAACCTATAATTGTTAGATAAGAAAATATGGGCTGGGGATGTGGCTCAAGCGGTAGTGCGCTCGTCTGGCATGCATGCGGCCCGGGTTCAATCCTCAGCACCACATACAAACAAAGATGTTGTGTCCGCCGATAACTAAAAAATAAATATTAAAAAATTCTCTCTCACTCTCTCTTTAAAAAAAAAAAAAAAGAAGAAGAAAGAAAGAAAACATATTCCAACCCCAGTATATGGTCATTTCTCAGCATTTACTTTGAGAGTCAGGTTCAGGCATATGTAGCAAGAACAGCAGAATTCATATACACATTAATCAGAAAGTCACAGAATGTCTGCAAGGTACATTTTTAAAACTAGAAACAATACATCATTTGTTCTCACATCCCTACAGAGAATGGAGTCAGGATTGTAGGTTAATAAGAGACAAAAAATGCCCCAAAAGAGTCCCATATATTTCTGTATAGTACCCCAAAACACATGAACAGGATCTAAAATTCAAGAAAGTACAGCCTGGCAGAATGACTCCAAATTAATTTTTATAGGAGGTTTGAGACAAAGGCTGCATCCAGATGCTTATGTTTGTTACCCATAAAATAATGAAATACCTAAGGCAGAAATTTACACACTTCACTAAAAATTTCATAATCTGGGAAATGTTATCAAGAAAATAATCTACTATCCTTTATCTTTAAATCATCCAAGACATGGTAGATGCAAT
The DNA here is from genome assembly GCF_048772815.1 of Callospermophilus lateralis. Taxonomy (NCBI): domain Eukaryota; kingdom Metazoa; phylum Chordata; class Mammalia; order Rodentia; family Sciuridae; genus Callospermophilus; species Callospermophilus lateralis. Next base: position 50,993,475 of record NC_135316.1, on the reverse strand, counting down.
ATTAAAACAAATAGTGAAAAAACAGAATCTTATAATTTTAGAGCTTAGTGAGAACCTAGAATAAGAGTATATACTATTTAATAAAATTTATTCAGAGCCAAAAGGTTAACCACTGTCAAGATAGAATCTTGTTTTATGTAATCTAAATACATTTGAGTCTTTTCTAAAAATTTTGAAAGTAATTTAAAAGAATAAAAGATCGGAGAGCTAGAAACTAGACTCCAAATCTTTTTTCCCCTAAATTCAAGTTTTCTCCTAGATTTTTTTTTCTAAAAGTTCTCATGCTTTGAGCCTGTCCATATTATATCTGAGACTAAGTCAGTTTTCTTCAAGGTCATCCAATCTGTCTGATAAATGGTTATATTGGTTTAACTTGATTTTCTCTCATACAGTTCCTCATAAATCATTTCCTGATCTCAAATGTGGATAGGCTTTATTCTCTTTGACCTTTGTTTCAAGATGGGATTTAAAAATGAGTTTCCACATCCTAACACTCATGATTTTTAAGCTAATCTTTAATATTTGACTTCCCTCTATCAAATATCAAGTCTTATTAATTAGACAAATAAGACCTTAAAAGTTGTTGAAAATATAAAGTCTTTAACAATATTTCCTATTTGTAGTAAGTAAAAATTATTTCATTAACAATATTTCCTATTAGCATTAAAATAAAATTACAAAATAAATTTACAAGCAGTTTTTTGTTTCCCTAAGTGATGTTATATCTTGTTTTCAAAAAATATATTATTTGAAAGATCATTTCTCGAATATCAAAGTAATAACCCATATTTATATCATCTTGGGCAGCAACCTGAATATAGTGAAAGGTGGGTTGACTGTTTTAGCCTAGTGATATAGTAAGCATTTCAGATAATGTATTGCTTCCGAATATTTGGTTTAAAATGCTTAATATTTTGTAGCTCAGTGGTAGGGTGCTCACTTCACATGCGGAAGGCACTGAGTTCGATCCTTAGCACCACAATAAAAATAAAATAAAGATATTGTGTCCATCTACAACTAAAAAAAATTTTAAAATAAAATACTTAAATATTTTATGTGAGGCTCATATTTTAATTGAAACCCATAAAGTCATTATTACAAAAATATGAGACCTAAAATAAAGATTAAAAAGAAATTTAAATAAATAATAGGCCACTTTGCAGTGTAACATTAAGTAACAAAAACATCATCTTTACATATCAATATCAAACCACAAACCAGTATTCAAAATAGATGCTTAGTTATGTTAAACACACTAATTTTTAAATCTTTTAATAAGTTCCACAAGAGAGGTTAGATACAGGAAATATTATAATACATAAAATTCAAGCAGCAGTACTGTTACTTAGAATAAGGAAAAATAAATATAGTCGTTAATGTTCCTTCTGGATACAATTTTATTTTATAATTGGAATTTAAATAAGGCTTTTTATCAGAGTTTTGAAACTCGTGTACATACACACATACAAAACGGTGGAATAGAAAAATAAATAAAGAGATTTGATTTACAAACCAAAGAAGAAGTTTATATATTCTCAATATATCAGTGGGTTCTAGATCTCCATGTGTCTGTATGTATCATTTTTAAAAAACTCCTAATATGATGTTCATGTAAATAAGTAGGTATATATTTTAATACACTTTAATATAAGTTTTAAGTTTATTTTCAAAGAAATGCTGGGTATGAAATGTAATTATATGTATTATATACATGTCAATATTGTGCAACATGTTCCTTGAAAAAATTATACGTATAAGAAAAATCCTACAAAACAAATCGTGCATTTGTTTCTGTTTTTAATTTGTGGGGGGGTGAGGGGGACACCACACTGTTTTATTTCAACCTTCAAACAACATAACAGGTGACAGCTTCTGACACCAAACCATGCAAGTAATTATAAAGAACATTAAAAATTTTAACAAAAAGAATATCACTTAAAAAAAAACAAGGACTTGACATTTCACAACTGTCCACACGCAGTACCAGCAAGGGATTCTGGCTAAGTAATTTAACAACAGGGTCTGAATAAACCCCTTAGGGAAGCATCATGTTCTTCTGACAATTTACAATCCTGGTCACCACACGCCACACTGCTCCACTCACTTCTATAAACAGGATTAAAACGTCACTAGACATTGTGGGGCATTGCAATAAAAACTACCTACAAACAAAACAGAGTAGCAGAAGAAAAGTCAAACTCAGAAGGTCAGAGTCATATGTTTTCTCTCACATGCAGAAGCTAGAGAGAAAAAAAAAGGAAAAGAAAGGTGTATGTGGTGTGTGTAGTAAGGGAAAATCTCATGAAAATCAAAGGGAAATCAGTAGATAAAAGGGAGAGGGTTAGTGCTGGGAAGTGATATTAGTCAAATCTTATTGTCATATTGTGTGCATATGCAAATATGTAACAACAAATCCCATCATTATGTACAACTATAATGCACCAACCTAAAAAGTGGGAAAAAAAAATTAAATGACACAATAACAACACTTAAGAAGACTGGACTTAACTGCCCCTACCTGCCTCCCACGCGGACAGCAGACCACCCTGGTACAGATAGGTTAAGGCAAAGGCTCCAGGAGAGGCCGGCTGCCCTGGCGCACCAGGAGACAGGTGAGCTCACTGCTCCCGCAGCAGCAGGACAAAAGCTTCTCCCTGGTGCTCAACAGGCCGTGCTGCATTCCCAAGTAGACCCTCTCAGCCATGTTGATGAACAGGACTGTCCACACCACATCTGGGTTCATTCTGATGGCTGTGTTCACTTCATTTGTGTACAGGTCAAACTTCCAGTACCAAATAAAATTCCCACCACCTGTCACTGAAGGATCTGTCTGTGGACAGTGATCCAAAGGTCGACCTCATCCCCAAACTTCTGGGTCACAGCTCTGTTCACGGGATGCAGGCCTTTGGGTTTGCCTAGATAGGAATTCCCTGTAGGAATTCTCTTTCCCACGGTTCTTTGAAACTTCCCTTAAGGAAGTTTCACGAGGAAGCAACTGGACAGCCAGCAATCACCTGTGTCAGGCAGCCTTCACCGCCCTCGGTGAGGATGAGGGCAGCGTCCACTCCAGCAACTCCATCCAAGGCCAGGTCAGTCTCTGGTTAGAGATCCAGGTCACTGCGAGTCGGGTGGTCCAGCAGGACTAGGGAAAGGAACTGCAGAAGCTCCTGCTTCGCGCTCTGAGCTGTTAGCTGCACAGCGTGGACACCTGTGGAGCAGCTTCCACACTTGGAATAACCAGCACTTGGTTATTCACGTGGCTCTCCATGGCCTTGAGAGCCAGCAGCACTTTGGCCTCCACGGAGAAGGCTAGCCCCACAGTCCTGGGCCTGGTTGCCTCACACCTGCGCAGTGCACGCCCCTGCAACAGCATGTAGGACACTCAGGAGAGCCAGCTGCTCCGCCTCTGTGGAGACCACACCCTGGCCTTATGGGCTGCCAGGCCTGCTTCTGAAGTTTAAAATTTATAATTTGTAGATATCCCTATTTTGAACTAAAAATATTTTTAAGTTACAAAAGTTACATAACAAATATTTTCAGGAACTTAAAACTCAAAATTGTTGACAGTGGTTAGACTGATTGACAAACTACGTTTAGATGCTGGAACACTCTCAAAAAAGAGAAAGAGAAGAATTATAGATGACTCCCAGAGGAACTTTTCACAATGCAAAATGTGATAAAATTATGAATGTGTTTTTGATATATTGCAGCCTATAATTACTAAATCCTTTTCCATCAGTGAACCTAATATTTTAAAATCAAAGCACTCTACCTTTAAAACTAATACTAGATTAATCTTACTTGAACATATACTCGCCATTAATTTAGAAGGCTACACTAATTATCTTCAGTTAGTTTTATCATCATGGAATGTTGCTGAAAAATAATATTATGAAACATAATTATGAAAAAAAAGATTTTTATTGTGGTAATTGTGAAAATTATCTAAACATGTACATTCAGAAGCAAATTGTCCCCCCAAAAATCTGTTTCCAAACTTCCAAATTCTTAGAAATAATTTAATTTGGGGGAAATAGAGAATCCAAGAAAACCAAAGTTATCTCAAGATAATTAAGATAGGTTCAATAACCTAAACTTTTTCACAGTTATTATTTGTGAAAATTAAGATTTAATAATAAAATCTGAATTTTTAAAAAATCTTAATTTGATTATTGTTAGAGTAATATTTTCATAACAGAAACGAGGACTTTATAGTAGAGGCTTTATATCAAATAAAAGTTCAAGAGGAATGAACTTTACTCTTTAGATGACAAATAAAAGAAAAAATATGTGCATGTACATATACTGTAAACTCTTTTAAATGTTTAGAAAATGTTTATTGTGTATCATTCTAAAATACCACATTCTCTTTCAGATTCCTTAATTCTTACTAGAAATCATATGTTTGACCTATTCTAGTTCATTCATTATTCACAAGGTATCTCTGGCCACAAGAAAAGTACCTATCAAAAAACCCAGAGTCTCACTTTCCTTCTTCTAATGAACTAATTAGGAGTAAAATGGCAATTAACTCTGGAAAACAGAAACACTTAGAAAAGTAAATATTACTTTATTTGTTTTGTCATATATGATAATAAAAAATATTTTCTCATAGCAATTGCTTTGGTAAGATGAACTAGGTAAAACTTCAAAACTTGAGAAATTTTGAAATACATTCAGGAAAATAATTTTTCTTTACATTTTCAGCTATTCAACAAACATCGATTTTTGTTTCGTTGATGAATTATCACAAAATAAAAGCATCCACATTGCCAAGCAACTCAGTGAGACCCTGTCTCTAAATAAAATACAAAAATACAGAGCTGGGGATGTGGCTCAGTGGTTGGAATGCCCCTGAATCCCCAGTAACCCCCCCAAAAAGCATCCACATAACCATAATCCAGGTCTAAGAAAAGGGGAAAAAAGAGAGGGAGAGGGAGAAAGAAGGAGGAGGTAGAGGGGAAAAAAGAAAGAAAGCTTACTAAAAGTATCTTCCCTCCTCCATTGTTCTACCTAATGACTACAGTCCTTCATGTTAACACCAAGGATGTTCTTTGCCTGTGTTTGAAAGTTACATAAATGACTTAATTAAAGATACAGATAGAAATAGACAGGTACAAATAGGTACAATAAAATGTTGTACAGATATCCATACATAGTTATAGGTATCTTTAGTCTAAAATTCTCAAAATAGTGAACTAAAGAGTTACTATGAAAAGGTACTTTTTAGACACAGAAAAAAACTGCTGCTTACAATAAATGAAGTACAATAAAATGTTTTATTTGCAATGTGAGCTATACAATTTTTTCATTAAAAAGTCTTGCTGAAAAAAGCAATTTCTTAAACATATGATACAATAATAAGAATTGAAAACCACCATTTTCTTTCTCCCCCTTTAACATACATCATCAGTAACAAGAAAAACAATGGCAGCAATCCCAGAAAATACAAAAACACAGGTTTTTTTACATCTGTCCAATACTTCCAACTGTAACTGAAATTTTACCTTCTTCATAAATCCTTCCAGCCTTTCTTATTTCTATTGATTACTTCTAAAGGTAAAAACACTGGCTAAAGATTACTTGTGGAATCCTGGAGCAAGGATAAAATTTGGATTGCCCTGTTCTTACACTCAAGTTCTTCCTTTATATCTCTCTAGACATTACAACACAATTCTCAAAGTAAGATGTCAAATTAATTCTTTATCTAAATAAATTATTATGGACAGACATGTATTTAATATAAAAGAGCAATTTCTTTTTTTTCTTTTTTTTGTATTTTCCTTATGTAAATATGCTGCAGAGGAAAAGCAAAAAAAAAAAAAGTGTACTGTTCTTAGAATGTTAGTAACTTGACTGAATTTTATTTTTCTAACTATATTAATTAGTAAATCATTCCAGATAAAATTAAACTATTATGGGTAGACCAATTCAGTTTCAGTAGCAATTGCATCTGCTAATTTTCCTGTGTGTATTCAGTCTTACATTGAATTAATTTATACCACTGATATACAATAGGTTTTTGAAGAAGAAAACTTACTTCGCATGCTTCAAAGTTTTATTTGTTGCCACCTCCCAACATAGTCCTTTAGATCACACTTATTTACTGCCTTATATAACCCGCTGTGTTCCAGGGAAGGAACTGGATCTCTGAGCATACCATCCCCTGCAACATTTCCATCCTTCATTACTAACTGGATTCATTTTTCACGTGGTCAGTGAAAGATAGAGGTTGATGAGAGTGAAGAATGAAAAAGAGGGCAACTTACTATTTTCCGGTTCTCTTCCAATGTGGTACTTGATTTACACACATTCCTCCAAGAGTCAGTCCATCCCACAAAGACATTGTAGTTGCCAGTTGACTCTGAGCTCTAGACGTATCATTTCTTCCTCTTGTCCTTTCAGCTTCGAGGTGGTAAAGGCTTCCCAGTTTTCTAGTTGTCTTATCATTATCTCGTTCCTCTAATATCATCAATACCTGGGTAAATGGTATCATTAAGTTTCTTCATTTGAAACAGTATGAATTTTGCTATACAGGGACATTTCTGATTAGAGCAATGGCTCTAGGAATTTGAGAGCCTCATATATTTGAAAAATACACAGATGATATTGGCAGGTTGGAAAGATAACACTAGAATTTCAGTGTTTAGACATCATTTTTATTCAAAATAACCAGAGTAAGGACATGACAGAAGGAGCTAGTGGAAGACAAGGATTCGGGTGGTTAAAATATATTGTTTCAGCAACAATAGAATTCATAAGGACCATGAGTTGGACTTGAGAACTTACAAAGGAATAATGAATGAAAATTTTAGAGCCCAGGATTCCAAACTCAAAGCACAGAAGAACAAAAATGCTTCCCTGGGGCTAAAAGAATCCTTTATTCCTAATGAAAACAGGACAAACATATGGAAGGAACAGACCCCAAATCTAATTGTGATATAAATCATAATGCCAGTTTAATGTACAAGCTTATTGAATCAGTTATGATCTGAATGATCCCTGGTTGGGTAGGGGTGGCTCTATGGGACCTGGGGACAACTGTGGGCACATAAGGTAAAAGCAAGAAACTTGAACCCTTTCTCTTTGACCCCCTTTATTGCAGGGCAGCAGCATATCCTCTTCAGAGGAAATTAACCTACTCTTGCATCAAATTTCTTCAAACCTTTCACCAGGGTTTGACCAAGAATAGATGCTTTGCAACATAATGCCATTTTTCCTTAGGACCTGCCCACAACGCTTTATCCTTGCCCTCCCCACAGGCTTACAACACTCATAGTATGAAGGAAAAAAAAAAGCATTATCTGTAAAATGTGCTGGGAATACATACCACACATAAAACCAATTGCATGATATGGTGCTAATTTGTATAAACAGGTACCTACCAGGGAGCATCTGTAGAAAAAGATTCATAGGGTGTCAGATTAAGGTGAACTGGGTGAAATGAATTGCTGTGGCTCCAGCACCAAGAGGCGTGGCTCTGTCATCTTTTGTGGGTTAATATAAGGAGTCCTAGCATCTGCAATGGCAACATTTCTGGGCATACTTTAGAGCAAGAAACAAAAATACTAGTGTCTATGGAATGGAATAATTAATCTATTGTGGCCAATCTGTTTGACCATAATTATTAGGTGGCCTAGAGAAGGCTTCTTTCACCATTAAGGAATTCACTGACAAAGAGACCAGTAGTATTCTTTGAAATATCTATGATCAGTAAACTTAGACTCTGATGACTTAATTGAATTGAGTTATTTGATGTCAATGGCAATATTGTACCAAAGACAATATGGAGACTTGTGTCACTGTAAATAATCAATACTACCACAATTTTGTGTAAATAAAATTATAATGCTTTTTTATTAATACACATTGTATACATGTACCAAATTGCCACACTATACCTCATCAGCGAGTATAGAAGCTTATTAGATCACATTCATACCCATTTCATTATATATTGTCTATTTCTGCTTCCTTGCCACAATAACATGACAGAGACCATATTTTCCCCAAAACTTAAATTAGCTACTATCACACTGCATACACACAAAAAAGAATGGAGTGGCAATCAGTGGATATATACCATCGGAGGTAATAAGTTGATTATGAGTGACCAGTATGTAAGAGATAGACAGTCCTCTTAAGTCATTATTTGGTCTATTGACTTGAAAATGTTTAGACATTTGTGTAGAAATAAGAGTTTAGTTACCATGTTTTATTATGCTGTCTCCCCACGTTTCCTTATTTATTAGAAATTCAGAGCTACTTCATTGATTCTGGGTTCTTTTAAGGAAGAATTCTGTAAAATGGCTACAATTCTGTACTGGGAATATTTATCCATGTTTTCCCCAGATATTTGATGTTAGAAAATGATGGAGAGTTCCAAAATATTCCAGGAGTTACTAAACACTAGGATGAACTGAAGCAAGTACTTCATCACCCTAAAATACCGCCATATGCACCAGATGGAAAAAAACTTTCAAAAACCAGGTAATAAATTGCATACTGGCCCAAACCATATCCTGGTGTTGTCATTGGAGCAATGGATTCCAGTAGAAAACCCAAAACCAAATACAGCATTCATGAAAAATTTCAGATATCAATGCTACATTATAAACTTAAAATATGAAAAATCAGAGATTCAGTTATATCAAATTCATTTATTCATTTGGTAATAAAACTGCCAGATTGATTTTTTTTTTCTTGGTACTAGGGATTGAACTCAGAGGGGCTTAACCACTGAGTCACATCGCCAGCCCTCTTTAATTTTTATTTTGAAACAGGGTCTCACTGAGTTGCTTAGGGCCTCACTAAATAGCTCAGTTTGGCTTTGAACTTGTGATCCTCTGCTTCAGCTTCCTAAAAAGCTGGAATAAGAGACATCTGTCACCACCAGGTGGATTTTTTATTTTTATTTTTATTTTTTTTGGTACTGGGGATTGAACTCAGGGGCATTTGACCACTGAGCCACATTCCCAGCCCTATTTTATATTTTATTTAGAGATAGGGTCTCACTGAGTTGTTTAGCACCTCGCTTTTGCTGAGGCTGGCTTTGAACTTGAGATCCTCCTGCCTCAGCCTCCCAAACCACTGGGACTATAGGTGTGTGCCACTGCCCCCAATGATAACTACATTATTATCAATGTAATCAGGCAATGAGATAATTGAAGTTGATATTCCAGATTATTTTTACAGAAGAAAATCAACACAGTCCCTGGAATTCAATACACAGTTATCAACTTTCCATTACATTTTTTTAAAAATCAACATTTTAAGAAAGTCAGAATGTGTTCGCATTGCCCCGATATCTTACCCTAGAGGAATGACAACTTTCCTTCTTTTCGTGTGATTTGCAAGGGTCTTGGTCACCTCGATAACCCATAAAACAACACACTTTTTCATAAGATATTGTGATTGCTGGATCTGATGGGCAGGAAATAACAAGTATGTAAGATGTCTTCTTAAAGAGAATTAGAATAGGAAAACACTTCAAAATTTAAGGATTCTGCCTCATTAGTGCAAATTCTAGAAGTATTAAAGTTTGAGCATGCTAAGAAAATTTCTATTTAAAAAAAAAATCTCACTCAAAGTTTTTTTTTTCTCCTTTTATTTTTAATTAATTAATTATTAATCTTTTGGTAAGAGATGTACCCTCTTAACCAAATTTTAAGTGTACAATATAATATATTGCTAACTGTAATCACAATGTTGTACAGCAGATGTCTAGAACTTATTCCTCCTAAATAATTAACATTATTTTTATCTATTTAACAGCAATTTCCCATTTTCTTCCCACCCCCACTTCTAGCTTCTGGCAGCCAGCATTTATTATGCTTTCTGATTCTGTGCTTGACTATGTTAGATTCTACATATAAGTGGAGTCATTCTGTATTTGTACTTCCATGACTGTCTTATTTCACTTAATGTCTTCCATGTTATTGCATTTGCTAGTATTTCTTGTGTTTTGTTTGTTTGTTTGTTTTAAGTCTGTATGTGTGTGTGTGCACATAGTAAGGGAGGCTGTTCTCCCCGTTTGGAGAATGCCAACGTGTTCTGATTTCCCTAATAATATTGATTTTCAAAAAAATCTATGGGAAGTTGAGAGCTACATATGGGATTCCAGGGACTATGGTGATTTTCATTTGTAACAATATCACATCTGGAATATCAACTTCAATTATCATCATTGTTGATTACACTTGCGATAATATAGTTATTATTCAAGAACCATCTCACATTTTTACCTCCCAAATGAAGAAACTATGCTTATAAGTCACACTTACAAGAGAATGCAAACTCCTTGAGATTCAAAAACAATACAGCGCTCTTCTTTGTAATTGTGAATTAGACAAGGGGAATGCAGCACCTGCAAAAACTGAGTACCTAATATATTAAGCATTACTCTTATTTTACCTTTTAATCCTTACAACAATCCTGTGAGTTTTCTATTTGTCAAAAAACTCAGGTTCAGGGGTTTATTACTTGATTTTCCAAGGTCACGGGGCTATTAAGAGGAACACTGGGGTATTGATGCAATCTGCCTTTTACTGTGACACACTGCCCCCTAGAGCTACAGGAGCCTATGGCAAGTTTGGAGGTTAAGAGAATGAAATCACTAGAAGGCAACAGGCTTGAAATCTTCCCTGGTGGACCTAATTGCCTATGATTACTCCTTCCTTCCAACACTTATAACTTTTTTGTGGATACCACAGGCTTGGCGCAGAAATCTTTCTGACTTTTGTAAATTGCCAGTTCGTGTGCTTTTAGCTAATTGCCATTACAAGCAAGCTCAGGCAGGGCTAAGATATTCCCAATATTTTTTAATTCACCGCAGAGTCCAAAATTGCCCTAGAGCAGTAGAATCACCTGTAGACCCTGTCAAAATGCAGAGTCTAATTCAGAGGATTGATCCGGGTGGAACCTGATACCCTGCACTTTCTAACAAGCAAGGAGAGGATGCCACTGCTGCTGGAGAGAGGGTCAGACAGTGAATTGCAAGGAGCTCATTACTCTACAAAATGGCTTGTTAAAATGTACTTGAAGAACAAGCAGCTGTGAATATGGCTTGAGAAATCACATTTTTGCCATAGATTTCATTTCTAAAAGTTAAAACAAAGTGTCTCCATGTTACAAACAACCAAGTTAATAAGACTGTCTAGTCATTCCTTTCCTGCTCAATGAATCTTTGTAGATTGTTCAGTTGCTAGGACATCTTAACATGAAAATAAAGCACCTAAAAACACAGTTGGATTTCTTATTTAATAACACAAAAGAACAATAACAGGTTGCTCCATGGATTTTTTAAAATTAAGGTTAGCTATCTATTCCTCCCACCACTACTCCTGTTAGTACTGAGCTCCCCCTCACCTGCGCCCACTATGTCCTTGGGGCTGCCAGCTGGATGCTTCCAGTAAGAAACCTGTGGATCACTCTATTGATGTTTTCTCAACCAAGCACAATCATTAGGAACATTAGCCTCAGGGGCAGCAGACACGAGTTTAAGCCCCTGCTGACATTTTTACTTCTCAAAGCTTCATTTCTTGTCTAGTAAAACCCTAAAGCAGGACATGGAACTTCGAAACAATCCAAAAATACTTCAAACTGCAATACATTAACTAGATTATTCACACACCATATAGTAGCTTTTCTCATTCACAACAAAGAGATATTTTACTATTGATTTCATGTTGAAACACAAAACAATACTCATCACACTAAAACTTCGCAAATACTACTTAAATACATTGTGTTTGGAAGAAGATATCTCTGTCCAGTGTTTACCTTTGGGTCTCCCCACATTTGGCACACACACACAACCTGTCATTGGGCTTGATACAGATGTAACTTTATCCTGCTAATGGACTCAGCTTTCTCAATTATCAAAAGGGATGGAAGATACCTTTTCTGGTTGTCTTCATGAAGATTAAACAATCCTTGCAGCCCCTAGCCACCCAGTCCTTTCTATAGACTGTTTCCCTCTGTTCACCCTCCAAACTCTATCTTACCCACTCTGGTTTAAAACCTCATCCTCATATATCTCTTCCCTTTCTAGAGAACTTTACTTATCTCTTGGTTTTTCTAACCAGAATCTGTCCTCTTTCAATGAGAGCAGAGTTATAAATAACAAACAAGTAAGTTTACACACACCCAGTTTTCTATAAATATTTGTGACATGAATAAACAGTTGGTCCTTCTGTCAACAAGTCAAATCCAGTGGATCTACAATATTTAGTTCTCTGCAACAGGCAAAATTAGATAGGGAAATATTAACAAATCCTATTAACTGGATTTTTTTTTCACTAAACCTCCTTCACAAAGAGGAAAAAAAATCAAGTTTCCACCAACATTTAGATGACATTTGAGAAATGGTGCAGCAACCAGAACTTAAAAATACTGTTTGAGTCTGCCCAAAGCTCACTTCTCTCCATGATAGTTTTCTAAAATGTATATAAAAACACACAAGAAAGTGCCCTGCCCCTTAGCATATGTGATCTACTTGAAACACACTTCAGACCCCCGCTAAGTGTATTCATGTTACTACCTCACATTGGGTTTTTTTATAAAGAGTAAAGGAAATGCCATATGTTATTTGAGAAGTTAATACTTCATATATATTCAATAAACATCTCATTCAGTTCATCCAAGTAGTCATTTCTATCCATGAAGCACAGGGGGAAAAATGCCAAGTGCTTAGTTCACATGTTCCTTGACTTTATGAAGAAAGAAAACCTTACCACAGCAAACATTTTATATATTAGGTAAACTTAGCTCTCATAGTCCTCCAAAATCTTAGGAGAAGAGGCATCAAATTCTAAAACATTATTGAACTATATACAATGAAATTGCATTCCCCAGCAGAGGAAAAAGAATAGGAACAAAACCATAATAGAAAGCCCCATCACTGGGAAAGAAACAAACAAACAAAAAAAAAAAAAGATCAAGTCACACCACCAAATAATAGACTGGTAAATCAGTGATGGGAAAAAAGCTACAAAAGGAACCTGAAATAAAACCTTACCCAAGGAAAAATGAAAAGAAGAAGAAGAAGAGGAGGAGGAGGAGGAGAAAACAATTATTTTTAATTGAGCAAGTTGTAGGTTATAAATTTAAATTTTAAATAAGCAAAGAAAAAAACTTTATCATAAGGAAATTTTTACTAAAAGTGAAATTCACATACAAACAGTCCTACTGAGTGAGAGTAATTACCAGCAGACAAAATCCACAGGAAGATATCAGTGCTAATTGATTCTGTGGCAAACTAAAAACAAAAGACGGAACAAGAAACAAAAAGGTGGAAGAAACTTTATATATTAAATGCTTGCTTAACAATGGAATCACTTTTTCTATTTTCCCTAAAATTTAGGAATTCAACTAGCAATTACCCCTAATTTTACTCACTGAAAATCTATTCAATATTCCTTTAGTTAGGTTACAAACAATAAAACCTATGAGTAATGGTGAAAATATTCAAAATGAAGTTGCTCATTACGAAAGTCAATTGCATGTGATTGCATCACTAAGGCCAGTAAAAAAGCCCAGGGGAATCAAGGTAATTTCCACATTCTATACATACATGGGAAATGCCCACGCTTCTGTTCAGATGTCTTCTGAGGAATGTGTTGTATAACAATGTAGCCTAAGGCCTATGCAAACTCCTCAGCTAGTGTGCTCTGTACAGCTTGCTTTGCCCTCCACATTGAGGAAGAGGACTTCACAAATGTATGTGAATGACAAGGCAATTTTGTTTTTGAGTTTTTCCCCCCAATTCACGGGCCGATTTTTCCATTGATTAGCTCCCTAGAGTTGTGACTTTGACATGCCACTTCCCTCTGGAAATCTTTGAGTTCTGATGGAAAACTTTCTTAAATCTTGAACCAAGTAAACACTGGCTAAGCATCATTAAGGAATTTTTTTTTTTTTAAAGGCAATCAGAAACATAACCACAGCTCAGCACATTCATTCATATTTGCTATTTAAAAAACAAAAGAAAAGAAAATATTACTATTTGTCATGCAGGTACTTGGTTAGTGTGAATTGAAAGCAAAAATTGAAGGATATCTGTCTATCTGAACTCAATTCCTAAGAAAGGAGACCTTTGACCTCAGAAAGAATCTCTTGATCCTAGAAGAGTTAATCATCTGCATGGTATATTTCAAAGGTTCCAGAAAAACATTCCTAATTCCATGTGAAGAAAATGACCACCATACCAACAACTCCTGTTTATATCTTCTCTGTTCATGAAACCATTCAAATGAATTACAAATTCAAGTTTTCCAAGTACCTTGCTTGGTGCAGTTTGACTCAAGGGTCTGCTACCCTATCAGGATAATCCAGTTGACAACTATGCAGTAGGTAGGGTAAATTTCAGGAAAGGAGATCAAGATGCTGAGTAAACTAACAATAGTTATTGTTTGTTTATATTTTTAAGAAAAATGTCTTTTACTTCTGATCAAGTGCACCATAGTATCTCTGATTCCACAACAAGGCATCTGTTCTCTATATTAAGTATAAAACTACATATAAGTTTAGAAGGATCTTGAAAATTATCCACATTCATGGCAAAATTTTTAAAAATAAGCCAACAGCAGGTGGAGAAATCTAACATCAGGTATAAAGAAATGCTAGAAAGCAATTGCTAGTAGGATCTCAAATGCTTGAGAAATAATAAAGAAAAGAAGTAAGAAAGACAGGAGGGGGTATAGGGACAAGAGGGAGGGAAGACAGAAAATATAAAAACAAATAATGAGATATCAGCCAAAGCAGACAACCCTCCAGTGGGTAATAAACAAAAGACAGATTGAATACCAAATAAAAAGCATTTGTTCATTCAACAAATTGTACCAAGTGCTAAATATATTGCAGAGGGTGGGTATAAAACAGTTAATAAGGCATGATCCCTCCCTCAAGCATCATGCAATTGAATGGAGGAGAGAATATTGGTAAATGCTATGATTAGTTAACCACCAAGTGTTGAGGGAGACTATAGAAAAACTTCTGCCCCAAGCTTTATAGTCCCAATGGCAACATGTACAAAGAAATCAAGAGCAGAAGAACAAACAAAAGCTGCTCAAGTGAATAAGGTGAGGCAAAGAGTATTTCAGATGGTGGGTGATAATGGATAAGAAGGGCATAGTGGTAAGTGGAAATAAACAATCATGGGTTGAAAGAAGCTCAGACCAGCTCAGTAATGTCTAAGACAGGAAGCTGCAGATATATGTCAAGTAAAGTCATGCAGGCCCTGCACAGCATTCTTGGAAATGGGACTTTGAAGACAAAGGGGATTCATCTAGGAGTTTAAAGAAGACATTTCTTGAGGAAAATCACCACATTGTGTTCATTTTACCTCCTGAATAGCTCTCAAGCTGGTCCATCTCTCTTCTCCACCACCAAAAACTTTCCCTCTCCATGGGATTAACATCATAACCTCCAGCTGGCCTTGTGGCCTCCACAATGTTTCATCCCTAAACTATTTACCACAGAGAACACAGGGAGACTGGCTAGAGGTCATGGCAACGATATTGTTGAGAGATGGTCATGGTGAAGAAGAGAGATGGACCAATTTGAGAGCTATTGGGAGATAAAATAAGCAGGAATAGTAGTGTGAAGGAGGCAGGAATTAAAAGGTCTGAGATTCCTGGCTTGGGCAATTATTAAGTGGATGGTGGTGCTATTTAATTATGAGAAAACAGCATTTGTGGGATAAGTCAGGAGTTTAATTTTGAGCTCAAGGTGCTATAGGATATCCAGAAAGAGCTGTATAGTCAGCAATTCATTAGAAAAAAATGAAAGATTACCATGATTTACAACTTTTTACATGTTAGGTCTTCAAGAGGGCCAACAAGTAACATTGCTTTTCTTCATCCACTAACAATCAAATGAGACATGAGCATAAGAAGATAGAATTAAAATATTACTTTGATTACCACTTTATGTCATGTTTGGGAAACATAGATTGCCAGTTATTACTGATTTAGGAGAATATGATAGTCTCCAAAATGGTCCCTAATGATCCCTGCAACTTGATATTCATGTCCTTGTATAGCCTTTCTCTACATTGGATAGGTTGACTTATGACTGTATTAGTATTCTCCAGAGGAACAGAAACCAACAAGATATATATTACATATGATTATAAAAGGCAATTTAATGGATTGACTTACATAATCAGAAGCTGAATGGTTCCACAATGATCCTGTGCATACTGGAAAGCCAGAGGAATCAGTAGCTGTTCAGTCTAAGAAGCTGGAGCCTCAGAACAAGAAGAACAAATGATTGAGTCCCAGTCCAAAACTTAAGGCCAGGGAACTTCCTGTAGTATTGCTGGTGAGAGACCACATTGGAAGAGTGAAGAGTTCAATGTCCTCAGGTGATGGCAGCAGAAATTATAGCACCCACTCAAGAAAAATTGAACTGGCATCCACACTACTTGTTATGATTTGGATGTGAGGTGTCCTCCAAAAGCTCATGTTGAGAGAATGCAAGAAGGTTTAGAGGACAAATGATTGAGTTTTGAAAGCCTCAACCCAATCAGTGAATTGATCCCCTGATGAGATTAACTGAGTGGTGGCTGAAGGTTGATGGGCTGTGGTTGGAGGAGGTGGGTTCCTAGGGACATGCCTTTGGGGTATATGTTTTGTCTGTGACAAGTGGAATCTCTCTCTGCTTTCTGATCATCACGTGAACCGCTTCCCTCTGCCACACTCTTCCACCATGATATTCTGCCTCACCTTGAGCCCGGAAGCTGGCCTCCATTCTTGAGGAATGGAGCTGACCTTCTATGGACTCAAACCTCTGAAACTGTGAGCCCTCAAATAAACTTTTCCTCATATAAAGTTGTTCTTGTCAGATCTTTTAGACATAGTAGCAAAAAGGTTAACTAAAACACTACTTCCTCCGAATTTGCCATTGGTTCTATCCAGGCCCCTAGCCTACCAGACAATGCCACCCACAGTTAAAGACATCTCTCCCTCAGTTTGCTCTACTATGTGCCAATTACTCTGGGAAGACCCTTGTAAGCACACTCAGAGATGTCTTAATCCTAGGCATTTCTTAATCCAATCAAGTTGACAACCCAGATTGACCATCACAATGACCAATGAAATTACAGCAAAAATGAAAAATGTGATTTCTAAGACTACTTTAGAAAAGACATACAACTTCTGTTCTTTCCTCTCATGGATCTCTTCCTCTGATGGAAGCTGACTACCGTGTTGTGACGTCACCCAAGGAGCTCTCCGGAGATCTCATATGGTCAGAAACTGGGGCATCTTGCCAACAGCATGCAAGTAAATCATCTTGAAAGCAGCTACTCCAGCCCCAATCAGACCCCCAAACAACTGAAGTTCCAACCAATATCTCGACAGTAACCACATGAGAAACCCTGAGCAGAACTATTCAGTCACGCTGCTTCTAAATTCTCAGCCCACAGAAACTGAGGGTTAGTAAATGTGTACTATTTGAAGCCACTAAATTTGAGGGGTACAATTTGTTACATAGCAATAGATGAATAGTATAGAAATCTATCTACCAGGCCATAACACATATGCTAGAGAACTGTAGGCCTCCCCAGTGGCATCCTGCTCCTATACAACTTAAGGTGGTAGTTCTCAAACTTCTGCATGCAACAGAATCATCTGAAAATATAGATTATGGACCTCACACAGGAGTTTCTGATTCATTAGGTCTGCAGGGGAACTTAAAAAATAATTGCAGTTCTCTAGTGACTTCCAAGGGTTTGGGTGCTTACAAAAGAAGATGGCAGTAACACCTAGCAGGCTTTACTGGGTCTACATATAGACAGGTTTGCACATGGGGCTGTCTCTCAACATGAGACTATCCAGAGGCCACCATCTGAAAGGGGAGGAGGACAAGAGATCTCCTGAGGGAAAGGGGGAGTCAGAGAGGAGGATTATATTTCTCAGCAGTTTAACAGGAAATCTCCAGGTCAATGAGCTCCCCAGAGCAGCAGCAGCTTAGAGTCTAATTTATTGTGACAGGATTTCTCTTTTCTATTACTAACAGATGTTGGGTGCAATTTCACAGTGTATGCAAAGCAAATAGCCTCTAAATGACTAAGAATCTATTTATTTGGACTATGTTGAAAACAACTGGATGTGTAAAAATTGAGTTTGGCACTTCTGGACTTCTGAGCTCATTGGTCCCAGCCTCTTGTGAGGAAATAACAATATAAGACCAATACACATCAGCCATCATTGTCTCATTTATATAACAAAGTCTCCAGGTGCTGTGGGTACAGGTGGTCCAAGAACACACTTAGACAATGACTGAAATGAACAGACAAGTAATGTGGGCTTCTGGTGGGCAGGATGGCACTGGAAAAGAGGGTGGACTCTGTGACCTCTCACAAATTGACATAGCAAATGAAGTCTCTTCTCCTGGAGAGAAGTAAAAGGAGGAGGCAGAAGTTCTGCCCACATAGAAGAAAGCATTAAGAGTGAGGAATAACTATTCTTTCCTCTAAACCTGCTCTTCAAAATGAAGACTGCATCTTAAACAAACATATTTTTTACACTTCATTACTGAGAAAAGGACTCCAATGAGGAATCTCTAGATTTCTATAAACAGAAACCCATTTCATTCCTCTGACAAACAACACACTTTGCCTGTGGGTGGTTAAAGCTGTTTATATATCCTAACTTTGATTAAGAAATCTCTGACTAAAAATGACTATCTCACAAGTGTTCTCAACAGATTTCCCTTAAAGAATTCCAAGAAATACATCTATTTTCAATGTTTCAAAGGTATGTAAATTGAGTTTTAATATTGAAGCTGTTTCCCTTAATGCAGTTTTTAGTTGCTTTTATATCTCCAGAACAGCATTCATGTCTCCATAATCATCCAGTTCTTTCAACCATTAATTCAGTCATCTTGTCTTAATAACCATGTTCTATGCATTAAGAACAGCCTTAGGTGTTTTGAGATGACAGAAGTTGAAGCCAAAGCTGAGAATAAAAAAAAAAAAAAAAAAAAAAAGAAAACAATTTTTTTTTAATAGTGAGAACTTACATTAAGAAAAAAATTGGTTACCAGGAATTTTTGATATATTAGTCTCAGCTATTGTATTTTTCTTTCCCCTCTATTCACATTTAGAAAATTTAGCACCAAATTAGCATAAAAATATTTGAAAAGTAAAAGACCACAGTTTTATTTTCCCAACAGAGAAAAATGCTAGCTTGAGATTTAGTGACTAGAAATGTGTCACTTTACAGGGTAGTTTGAATGATAGGTACTGAACTTTTTGGTGGATCTTAAAACTTTTCCCTTCTGGATGATGTTTCCAACTTCCCAAGGAAGCTCTAGCCTCTTCTTTCTGTCAGTGTTGACAGCATTTGCATAAGTATCTGTCATTATCCCCTACCAAGTGTCTCCTTTCCAACCTTGAACGTTTCTTCTGAATTCATTATAATTAAAGAACTAATGTAGCTATTCAAGTTCACATTGTCATTGACCATGTAATCTTTTTCCCTAGTGGACAGCATTCCTTTCTCTTTATGAGATTGCAATCAAATTCTTTCCAGCCATAGAGTCAAAAGAACCTGGAGCAGTTAGCTTTTCCAGTGGCTAATTTCACATCTGCAACTCTGACACATATAAAACAAGACCTCTTAAATGGAAAGTGTCAAATTTAAAAATAATATACATTTGACTACACCTCAACTGAAGTCAATTAGATGTAAAAATTAAAGATTGTAGATTCTTTTCCTGTTACTAGAAGTGATCCTTGACACTCTACTTATCAATTTAAGACACATTTGTGTTAAAGTAATTTGTAAGTTAGAAGATAATTAAAATAGCCCAAAGCTTGGGACAGTACTATACAAGAGATTAAAATAACATGTTTATGTCTGTTCCTTATAATAACTTGCCTCTTATTTTATTTTTTCCATTCCCAATATTTAAATTCTTCTAAAATGGATTTTATTATTTTTCTACTACTTAGACTTTTCATATTTTGTAAAGAATTCTAATGATTTGCTCACTATCCAAGGCTAAATTCCACAAGCATATTTGGCCTCTGGCTTCCAAGATGTATCACTGATCAATAAAGCCTTTCTGTTTTCTTTCAACCTGAAGTCAACCTATGGACTTTTCAACCTATGGACCTTCCTCTCCATCTACAGTTTTCAATGATTCTCAGTTGCACTCTATACACATCACCACCACTGCTAGCTTCCTATGCCTTTAACTCTTCCTTCTCTTTCCAAGACAACAGTTGCTTTCTGCAGTGAGCCTACCTACTAGAAGTTTTGCAAGTCTAGCTTCTATGGAATCACTGTCAAGTCCCTGTCAATGCATTCCAGTGGGTTCCCAATGAAAAGACTGCCTCTGGCAGTCACCATGCTGACTTCCCAACTCAAAGGCTCCTGATGGGGTGAGAAGTGTGACCCACAGCCAGCAATTACAAGCCCTGAAGTTCAGACACCCCAAGAATCCAGGAAGTCAAAATGAGCTACTCACTAGGAGCAGGTTATCTCTTCTCAAAATCAAACATGCAAGTGAGGACTCCAAGCCCCAAAGAGCAAAAAAGATCCAATCCCTGCTCCTTTTGTAGCTGTTGTTCATACATTTTGGATTCACAAGAGAAATAACTGTCACTGCTTTCTGTGGTGGATATCCGTTGCGACTGTCACCTAGTGTCCATTAATAAGTGCACTTGATTTCCCTCCAGGTAACCATGCTTTTCCCACTCTCAGTTCATATGCTTTTAAGCATATTTGCACCCTTTGGATGCGCACACTCAATTATGAAGATAATGGACTGAGCAATATATGTTCTGGTTCCATTTGTACAGTTCAAAAAGAAAAATGACTAACAGGGTCAAACCAAAAAAGTAGAGTCCAGAAATGGATAGGAAAATTTAAAAAAATAAAAATAAAAAAAGCTTCCTTCATCAAGCCACACCTGAAACTAAGATTACATGCAGTATCTGAATTCATTCATTTGTTAATTAAGCAGTTCTATGAACCATCCTCTCTGCTAGAGTCAGAGGCACACGGGAGTCCTTACCCTCAAAGCCTTCACTACCACGTAAAGAAGCAAAGACCATTCAGTGCAATAAGTTTTGTCACAGGGCATGCAAAGCTGCATGGATGCTCCTGCAACAGTGACCGAACTCAAAGGAAGTATCTGAGATATTTGATTGAAAGTTTTCCAGTAAACTCTCTAATTATTCTAAGTACTGATGATACCATGTGGATGAGTCATCCAACTGCTGGCATCTCAGTTCTTGGAACTATATCAGAATAGTGACTTTCTCCTCCAGGTCATCCTTTGCTTAGATTAGATTTTGCCTGAAACATCTGTGCCTATAAACAAATAGCCAAGTACCCCACTGTCTAACCACAATATCAATTTCCCAGTCCTTTTATTCAATTTTACTCCTAGTTCATAGACCTTTCTACTCTCCATCACACCCACCTGGCATATCACTTATTATATTTTATTCTAATAGTGTATTAATAGTTTATGTTCCCTGCAAAACTATAGCCTATAAGAAGGCATAAACTTCTTTTTGAACTGACGCACAATAATTGCACATATTTATGGGTTAAAGTATAATTATTTAATACATGTTTAAAGGGTAGTGATCAAATTAGGATTATTAATATTTATCACCTTAGAAATTTATCCTCTATGTTTGGAGCCTACAAATTCCTCTCTTCTAGAAATATAATAAATCATAAACTATCATCACACTATTGTGCTGTAGAGTATAAGACTTTATTTCCTCTAACAGTATTTTGCTACCTGTTACCCAACCTTCTCTCTCCTCACTCCCCCCCTATACTTTCTAGCCTCCAGTGACTACCATTCTACTCCCTTATTCTATTCTATCAACTTTTTTAGCGTTCACATATATAATACAGGGACTTTTTACTAACCCTTGTATTCTCAGAGCTCACTATCATTGTGCTTGGAAAATAGCAAACAATTAGATTCATTCACCAAAATTATATCTTTTATGAATCTACTATGGACAGACACTGTGTTGAATGCCTGGAATTTAATTATCAGAAAATAAGAACTCAGCCCCACCCTCCTGGAGCTGACAAACAGAACTTACTGTTAAAGGAGATAAAAAAAAATCAAAATGTAAGTGGATTTGTAGACAAGAAGGAAGAAAGCAAGTATGAACAAAAGGACCAGCGGTTCTTAGGGCTTCTAGGGAAAGTCAAGACTCCCAGTACCAATTGGTACTTGGAGGAAAGTGTGCCACCCCACAAAACAGAACATAAACAAGAGAAGGGGTTAGAAAAATATAGAAAAATTAAAAAAAATGAATATTCATGATCTGGCCAAGATTCACATCAAGCTGGAAAGCTTGACTTTGAATAATACAGAAAAAGAATCAGACACCAGAAGGGGAGGTGGATAGTGATTTAAGAAATGAACAAGAGCAGAAAGGATAGATCCCATCTTCTTATGCCCCCCTCCTGCTTTCTCTCATACTTCTGTTTCAGAAGGAACATTTCCTCCTCACATGCCATGTACTAGGGCTGTGCAAAAGGACAAATGGGAGGAAGACTGGCATCTCTCAGCATGTCATAGCTGAAAGACTGAGCTTTGGGTCCAGCCCATGGGAGGTGGAAGCATTATGCTTCTATTACTAGCTGTGTGGTCTTAGGGGGATCACTCAACTATTCAGATAAGATTGACATGTAAATTCCAGTATTATTGGGAAGTTCTGTTGTTTAGTATGAATTATTTAGCATAGTGCTTGGTATGTTATAAGTGCTAATAAACATTTTTTTCAGTTTCCCCCTTTAGCCCATAAAACAGATCAAATAATGGAAAATGAATTAATTACAGCAATACAGGCAGAGTCCAGGATTTATCTATACATAGGTGATTTATTGACATTCTGTTTGATACTATCACACTTTGGGATAATAAATAATGAGACTCATGTTCATTGTATTCTGGTTATTGTGATTTGGATTATTACAATAAACAAGGAAGCATTTTCAACTAGTTAACATGAGCTGGTCATAAGAATTTTTAATTCCTAGGTGTTTCCTCCAAGTAAGATGGAGTAATTGAACCAATAATAATTAATTCCCTATCTTTGAGTAAGTCTTAGGAGAAATTGATTGAATAAGAGCAAACCCACAGTATCATAAGTGACACCCTGCTCTACTGGACAGAAGTGAAGTTCACATGGTTCATAGACTCAGCCCCAAGTAGGAAATGCTAGAAAATGCTTTGAGACCTCATTTGATGCCTCTGACTTCTCCTAACCCAGAATAAGCTCCTGGAAATATAGAGCCTACAGTGGTTAATTAGGGAACACCGGTAATTTGATCCATGCTATTTTTTTCTTTTTTTTTTTTTTTTTCTTTCTCAATTAGTTCATTGTTCCCAGACTCAAATATGTCAAAAAATATGGATGAGAATTCATAATAAGCTGTCAAATTCTTTGTTCTTCTTACTAATTTTGGTGCTATGGCTCTTTGTATGAAAGATAACTGCAGCCATCCAGCACATCCTGTACACAAATGGGAAATTAATTGTGGGAAAACAAAGTGAGAGAGAGAGAGAGAGAGAGCTGTCTGGGTGCAGGGCTCTCTCAGCATGAAGAAAGGCTGGAATTATCCAGTATTATCTATGGTTCACGTGATACCCAGAGCAAATGAAGAGTAGTGGCCAGCTTGGTCCTCAGTTTCAGTATGCCAGTCTCTCAGCTGGTGATCAGAATCTCTCTATCTCATTTGGAGGAAACTCAGATAAATCTTCAGCCTATGAGGTTTCACATGATCTCTGACCTCACACAGCTATGGTAACTAATTTCCCATTTGCCTAAAATGTTCCAAGTTTTAGTGCTAAAGCTCCTTCATGCTGGGAAATCCTTCAGTCCCAGGAAAACAGTGATGGTTGTTCATACTACACAACGTAGAGTGTTCAAGGATCTCTCCTTAAACAGAATCTTGATGAATTGGGATGCATATGGCCTCAACAGTGGGGCATGAGAGCAGATTAGACTCTTTTAGCCACTAAAAAGTCACCTTACAAATTCTTGCCTCTTTGTTCATGCAGCAGAGCCTGGGATGGAGGCAGCATTGCCTCATCAGAGTTTTGCTGAGCTGGCAAGGACATGCTGTTTTTTCTCCTGGGATTTGGTTTTGAATTGCTTTATGGAATAAAAGGAGAAGATGGGGAAAGACTTTGTCCCAATACTTATAGTTAATTAGACAACCATACCAATTTAATTTTGCAATGAAACAGATATCTTGTGCAACTGAAAGACGAGTGGTGAGGCAAAGCATCTGCCTAGCAGCAAACATAGATCTCAGTCTGACTTTAGTGTTTAAGACTAAAGGCAGTCACCTAGTCACAGAGAGGAATTTATTAGCTTCCAACCAGTCAGATTCCATTACTGTGAACTTCTTCTGGAAGAAGAACAAGATGGGCATTTTAGCTAGTTCTTTTAATCATTTGGGTGTTTGGAGATTTTCAACATGAAAGCACCCATTGCTATAGGATCTGTTGGCCCCAATAACACCAGCAGGCAAGTGATGCTGGTGTATTGTTGATTTGTTAATGAATGCCAAAAACATTGATGTCATGATCGAAGATTCTTTACCTGATAGATGTATTTGTGCAAGACTTTAAAATAAAATTGGGAGGGAGAACAGGCAAACAACACATATAAATATACAAATAAATATTCCAAGAATATTATATTCTCTGGATATCTTTTTGTATTGCTTGCCTGAGATGATGCTTATCAGTGCTAAAATTCAATGGTAAAAAAGCTTAATTTAGAATGTTAATGGAACCCAGGGAACAGCCCCAGCAGATTTGAAGATAGCCCATCCCAAAGAAGTGTTAATGAAGTCCTTCCTGCCCTTCCCCCTTAAGTTCCATCACCAAAACTATAAAAAGGGGAGACAACCACACTTCCACAGATTCCACCCCTTGGGTCCCCTTCTTCCTTCGGGAGAAGTCTTTTCTGCTGTCCTTTAATCAACTTCTAATTTCTACTCTGACCTTGAAAAAAAAAGCTTAATTTAATCTGATAACAAAAACTGGCAGCTCATAAGATGAAAAATCCCAGGTAGTGTTTGATGGTGGTTGTGGTGGTGATTGTTTGTCTCTTTTTGGTTTTTATTACAATTAGGGTTACATATGGCAGGTTGAACACGAGTTTATCTTCGCTCTCTCATGTAATGTCCCTAAACTAATAGTAAAGTAATAAAAATAATACAATAGTCCTATCTTGTCTTCAATTTCACTTTCTGAGGTCTTGGGTACCCTCAGAAAATCATATTCCAAAAATATTAAAAGGAAAATTGAACAAATACATAAATAGTAAGTTTAGAAGTACATAATATTCTGTGTAATGTAATGAAATCTTGTGCCATTGGGGTCTGTCTCACCATGGACATTAATCATCCATCTGTCCAGTATATCTACACTGTATACTCTACTCACCAGTTGTTTGCTTGAGAGCCATATCAGTTATCAGATCAACAATTACATTTTTGTGATGCTTGTGTTCAAATCACTCCTATTTTACTTAATTGTGGTCCCAAAGCTCAAAGTAGTAATGCAAAGGAGGCAGCAGGGCTTAATACATGGAAGGTCAGATTAACTCTGCCTCTATGTGTTGCTGCAGGGCATATAGGGAAAAAACAATAATATAAATAGGGTTTGGTACTATCTGTGGTTTTAGGTGTCCAGTTGGGGTCTTGGAACATATTCCCCACAGATAAGGGAGAACTACTGTATGCATTTTCAATGAAGAGAAGTGGCAGAATACAAGAGATAAATTCTGGAAGACAGAAAGTGAATTAAGAAGTGGTAACTAACATAGCAAAAGAAAAGGTAAAATTAAAGGACTTCAAGGCAGTAGTAACGAGAACTGTGTAATCCATCCTTTGGAATTGAGCTCTTTAGTGTGGACAGAAAGTCTCTTTAAGGAGCAATTGGGCCCCCATGTCCCCTTTGGCAGTGGGTGTGGTTAGGCAATCCTTCCCTTGTGTTCACTCCCCAAGCAGATCAGATGCTTACTCTCTTGAATTGAATCTCACACAGCAGAGGGCTGAGGCAGGGTGATTAACTGAAAGTATACATACAGGACCACTGAGAAGCCTAAGCCCCCTTCTCTCTAGACCCTAAAAAAGCAGCTGCCAGACCTTTTTAGCTAAGTTTTTTCTGAAAAACTAAAGCACCCCAAAGCAAACGCCTAATGATATTGACATTTGTAACTCCATAGAAAACACATTTGCTGCCTAATAATCCCATGGCAAAAACCAGTCAGTCCCATCCTTGAACATAGAGCTTACAAACACTCTAATTCCTTCCTGTGTATTAATAGAAAGCCAGGGGAACACAGGGAATTTGGGAAATTTTCCAACATGCAAGAGGCAAAACAAAATGTACACACACGTTAGGAATCAGAAGTATTTCAACTTTCAGAATTTGTTGGACTTCATTATATTTTCAAATGCATAATGAGATGTCTGAGGGATGGGACCCAAGCCTAAATATGAAGTTAATTTATGTTTTACATATACTTGCACACATAACCTGAAGACACTTTTATACAACATTTTAATGCATATGCATTTTAACTGTGACCCATCACATGAGGTCAGGTATGGATTTTTCTGCTTGTAGTGTCATATGGGCATCCAAAAAAAAAATACAGATTTTGGAGAATTACATATTTTGGATTTTCAGATTAGGGATGCTCAAACTTTAAGAAATAAATAACACTAAAAAACAAATTAATGGAAGGAGCAAAAGAAAATGGAGAAATTTGAGATATTGCTATAAAAAGCAAAAAATTCAAAAACCAAGAAAGATAACAGAAATCTTAAAAATATAAGATATGAAATTTGTTTTGAATCTATAAAAGAGATGGAAAATAAAGCCAGGAAATCTGCCAGGAAAAAAAGCAGAAATATATAAAGATAGGCAACAGGTGAGAAATGATAAGAAAATCTGTCAGAAGCTCTAGCCTAAAATATGTTCTCATGATTTGAGAGGAAGGAAAAAAGAAAATGCAGAATTATACAATGTTTCCTAAATCTTCTGCCAAGAAGTAACATGTATCACATGCCTGAATTTAACAGAGTAGGATTATGTACTTCATTTTTGGGATAGAACATTTACTGGGCCCACATTTATTTTTAGCAGAACTGTGCAGGAAACTGAGTAGCAATTATTCCTTTAAATACATATGCATACTTCAATTAGCTACAGTCTCTACCTGCTAACATCTCCCTAATGCCTTGTGTTAGCTGTCATTCATAATTGCACTTGAAATTTTTATAGTATAGTATTTTAGGCTTAATAAAACATAAATAAAATGAGATATTTTTCTTCTATATCCATTTCTTCCTTACCCATGGAAGAAAAAGAAAAATAGAATAAGAAATGAGTGTTTAAAAAAATGAAATAAATATGTTATCATCGTAGAAGTGATCAATACTCCTATGCATTTAGTCTGCAAACAAAACAAATTTTCTTGCACACTCGTTTGCTTTACCTTCATTTTAGGTTCTGAATTGCATTCCCACCAAATGTGTTGAAGTCTTTATGGATTCACATTGACCTGACCACAGCTCTCATGACTTGTAACCACCATGATTGCCCCTGGATAACCGTGGTCAGGTACACAATTTCACTTGCCCTGCATAGTTTCTCAGCATACTATAAGTAATCAAAACTGGTTGAGTGGTATGTGGAGCTTTACAACCATTAGAACCAAGAATGTGCCTGACATCTTTTATATTAGCTCAACTTGGTAAAGTCACTTTTTTCTGTCCACTTTATAAGGCTCCCTTTCTCTAGTTGAAATCACAAGGATCCATTGATCTTGCTGCAACCCAGAGTCACACTGCTGACAGTAAGTCTCAAGAATTGCACTCTGTGCAATCCTGAATCTCTCTGATGCTTGCTTAGGTCAGAGTGCCTTGGGCTAGTTCTCATACACAGGTACCAGGTTGTTCTGAAATTAAACCTAATCCCCAATCTCAAAATTTGATCTTAGGGTCCTTGCAGATGGAGTCAGTTGAGATGAGATCATAATGAAGTAGGTGAGTTCTTAGTCCAATATGTCTGAGGTCCTTTTAAAAAAGAGAGAGATTACCTGAGTATGTGACTAGGGAGGTAAGGATTGGATATTTACCAACACCAGCCACTGACTGCCCCGAAAACACCAGAAAGATTCTCCATACAGGCTTCAGAGAAACCCTGCCAACACCTAGATATCAGACTCCTACCCTCCAGAACTGTGAAGAAGTACATTTCTGTTGTTTAAAGTCACTTAGATTGTGGCCCTCTGTTAGTCAGCCTTAGGGCACTAATGCACTTCCTAACCCTTTTAGAATGAGATCCTCCTGTTCCACTGTAGAGGTCTTCTGATCAACAGAGCTGAAGGATGACTGACAAACTCCTTACTCAAGTTCTTCATTTCTCTGAGTGCAGACTTTTTTTTTTTTTTTTCACAATTAATGGTGACAGAACAGACTACAGAAGCCATTCTATTCCTGATAACATCAGTCAGCAAGTTATGAATAATTCATTACCAGTTAGCTCAAATGGGTATGGAACTGTGGACTTTGTAGAATGTCAAGTCACAATCCCATGAGGAAATTGGGTTCTCTGTGCAGCACAAATCACAAGGACAAACTAAGCCCAGAGTGAAGAGTTCTGAAGAGCTAGGTGGGAAGCAAATTCCAGGTAAACCAGGTGGAGTTGAAATCCAAACAGAAGGATATGAGCCAAGAAGATCATTCCAGACATCAATGATGGGAATGTTGTTTCAAACTCAGAACAAATAAGTAATTCATCCAAGGAACATAATGGCAACTGATTCTAAGAGATCTGCAGGGGTGAATGTGGTGGGCCTCAGCTAAGAGAAGTTAGTTGACAAGGCCAGGCAGGTTTGCTCCAGAGTTCTACTGTGCACAGCCACAGGTGGCCTTCTGGCACATGCCAACGCCCCAGGACTACCCTGAGAATGTTCACAAATCAAAGTAAAAAAAGCATATCTGAATCAAGTTTCTAAACCGTGGAGTTACTGTATTGTCAACAAGAAGAAAGAGCATATTTTACCTGAAAATGCAGCAAAGCATTTTTTAAAATTTCTCATTTCTTCTATCTATTCATCATTCAAGAGTATATTATTTAATCTCCAGGTGTTAGAGTGGTTTCTATTTTTTACCTTATCATTGATTTCTAATTCCATTTTATTATAGAATGCAAGGTATTATCTTTATTTTTTGTATTTGCTAAGATTTGCTTTGTGACGTAAAATGTGGTCTATTTTAGAAAACGCTGTATATATTGCTGAGAAAAAAGTGAATTCAGTGGTTGATGGATGAAAAATTCAACAGATGTCTGTTAGACTCATATTACTAATTGTATTTTTAGTTTTGTGGAACCTTTACTTAATATATGTTTGAATGATCTTTTCAGTGGTGAGAAAAGCATGTTAAAGTCACCCATTATTATTTTGTTGTGGTCTATTTGATTCTTAATATTAAGAAGGCAAACAATATAAGAACGCAAACTTAATATTAAGTTTGTTTTATGTACATAGATGCTCTGTTGTTTGTGGAATAAATATTTATGATTGTTATAAATTGTTGATTTATGATTCCCTTAAGAAGTATATGGAGTGACCTTCTTTATCTCTTCTGATTTACATTGCCTTGAAGTCCACTGTATCTGATACGAGAATAGTAACCCCTGCTTGTTTATGAGATCTGTGTAAGTGATATGTTTTTTTACCATCCTTTAACCTTTAGTCTGTGCATGTCTTTTCCTGTGAGCTAAGTCTCTTGCAGACAGCATATTGTTGAGTCTCATTTTTTTAATCCAACCTACCAACCCATGACTCTTGTTTGAATTGTTTAGACCATTTACATTCAATATTATTATTGAGAGATTATTTTTATTCCCTGCCATTTTGATTTATTTCTAGTGTTTAAATTGGATTTGACTCTCCTTTGATTTACTATTATTCCAGTGTAATTCCACCCTATGCTGGTTTTCATTTGTATGCTCCATTTTTTCTTCATGAAATATTTTATTGAGTATGTTTTGTAGTACAGGTTTTCTAGTTATAAATTTTTTAGCTTTCATTTATCATGAAAGGTTTTTATTTCATTTTCAGCTTTGAAGCTTAATTTTTCTGGGTAGTATTCTTGTTGATATCCATTATCTTTTAGAGATTGATATATATTATTCCAAGCCAGTCTCACTTTCAGGGTCTAGGTTGAGAAATCAGTCAAAATCTGGCTTGGTTACCTTTATACCTGACCAATTGTTTTTCTTCTTGCAGCTTTTAACATTTTATTCTTATTCTTTATATTGGGCATTTTCATAATAATGTGTTTTGGAGTAGATCTGTTGTGATTTTGTATATTTGGAATCCTATATGCCTCCTGTATTTGAATTTCCATTTCATTTCTTAAGGTTTGGAAAAATTTTTAATATTATTTCATTGAAAAGATTGTGCATTCCTTCATTTTGTATTTCAGAGGCTTATTCTATCCCAATTAATCTTTTTTTCTTTTTCTTTGGTGGGGGAGAGGGGTTTGCCAGCGACTAAACCAAGGGGTGCTTAACCACTGAGCCACATCCCCAACCCTTTTTCTATTTTATATTGAGACAGAGTCTCTCTAAGTTGCTGAGGGCCTTGCTAAATTGCTGAGACTGGCTCTAAATTTGTAATCCTCCCACCTCAGCCTCCCAATCCACTGAGATTATAGGAGTGTAACACTGTGCTCAGCCCAGTCAATCTTACATTTGGCCTTTAATGTTATCCCAGATTTCTTGTTATGTTCTTAACATCTTTTCTCTATGGTCAACTATTTTTTCAATATTATATACTTTATCTTTAAGGCCTAGAAATCTGTCCTCAGAGTGGTCTACTCTATGGGTGCTCCTTTCCCTTGAATTTTTAATTTGATTTGTTGATTCTTTCATTTTGAGGGTTTCCATTTAATTCTTCTTCAGAATCTCTTTTAATTGATTTGTCACTCCCTGTATTTTCTCTCTGATTTCACTCCTTACATCATCTTTTAGCTCATAGAACAAATTAACTATGACTTTTCTAAATTCCTTCTCTGGTATTTCCTCCACTGTGGTGTCAATGAAGCTCTTGTTGAAGCATTACTGGTTGTTTGGAATGGATTTTTTTCCTTGCTTTTTCATATTGTTTATATGTATACCCATCTATCGGTATAGTTCTGACTTCTTCTTTTAAGTGAAGGACAACTCTGTGAGCTTCTTTTTCTTAAGAACCCTGGGTTGGGTAGATATCTAGATAATGATACTTTAATTCAATGTGTGACTTCTGCTGATCCCGATATTAGCTCCACTTTCAAAGATACCACTGAGCCCTATTTACTGTAATCACTTCTGAGCCAAGCCTTGTACTAGTCAACCTTAAGAACAAAAACTTGTTACAATTGTTCTCTGCAGTTCCACCAATTCAGGTATAAATCTATAATAAGGTTATGGAACAGATCCAAAAATTTGCAGTTAAATTTAGTAAACTTACTAGTACCTTAAGTGAGTGCTAAAAGGAGGAGGTAAGAAAGTTTGGGCAAACAGAAGAGTGAAAAAGGACAGAATTAAATAAAGAGAGATTGAGGGAGAGAGAGAGGCTATAAAAGGTCATTTATACCAAGGCAAAGGAGAAATAGATGAATGAGTGTTATTTGAGGTAGTAGCAGATAGGGTAAGAGGATGAGCAGGGGGTAAGACACACAGGTATAAACTAGAGCTAGATAGGGAGATTGATTCCAATGAATGCTCAAAACCATTAGATGAAATACATTCAAATGGATTGGAGGTACAATGTTGGCAACTGGGTTAACAATTATCATTCAAGTTAAGTAGTTATTCATACCATCAAAGTTGACATTAGAGTTGTTTACAGTCTCAGAGAGTGCAGTGTTGTGAGTTGGCTGACTCTAATGTCACAGAAGTTCAGGATGCAGGCTCTGAAGTGCCCTTGTACCTGTTCCTATCTGCTAGATTCTTTTCATGGTAGTGAAGATCCTGATAGCTGTCCATGTGTGCAGGAACACTAGTTGTGGGTTTTCCACATGTTTTCTGTGTTGCAGGAGTATTCCACTTGCTGCCTCCACTCTCTGAGGTATTGTAGTGAAGGGTCTCCGATGGTTCACCTGGACTGTAGTTTCCCCTGCCCCAGGTTGTGAATGATGGGTGTTGGCTCCCTCTGCTTAATAAATCTGGTAGCAGGTTCCACAAGTATCCAAACAATGCCCTGTCACTTGCCAGTTGCCATCACAGTTCAGGCTATGCACCTATTGAGGCTGATATCCACCTCTTTCTGCTGCCTAGCCTCTGGCAATTTCCCGCTGGGTCTCTATGTCACTGGAGAGTCAGTCATCTTCCCTGTAGTGTGGTGCCACAATGCCTACCTTTATTCAGGGCCAAAGCTGCTCAGTTGTTACTTTTGTCTGAGTTGCGCAAGATTGTGTGCAGTTTTTTGCCCTTGCCTGGTTCATAGAGGCTGAGCAGGAATAGACATGCACTTTCCAAGCACAGGTCCCCACCAGCCCACTCCATTCCCCCTTTTCCGAGTGAGGGGAGATGGAGAGGACATTTCAGAGATTTACAGCTAGTAGTGGTCCTTCTAGAAGTTCTTTCTGGCGAGATTCTTAAGAAGACCTCTTCCTTTTGATTTAATTTGCAGCTGTTTGGACATGGATATATATTCTGCTGATTTTAAGAAGGTGACTCGTTGGGCTACAGACTCCACAAGATGGCTGCGGGGGCTGTTCAGCTTTCTTTTCACCATTTGGTTTTAAGTGGTTTGTGCTATTTTAAGCCTTCTATGTTTTAGATTTTGGCTGTCTTTCCAATAGTTTTCAAATGGGTGAGCTTAAGAGAATGTCTGCTCCCCATCTCTTTCTCTTTCTCTCTCTTTCTGATGCCCTCTTCCTCCATCCACAGGTTTGAGTTAAGGCACTCAGAATTTTGATTTCTACGCTGGTAATCTGTCTTCCAGTCTTTTCAAATGTTAGACTTTGTAATAATAAGTCTTAATGCATTTATTATGTTACCCATCTCTCAATTCTGTTTTTATTTACTGTCTACTTTCCATGTTGTGAGGAGACCCAGACTTGCTGCCCAGCTCACTTCTGCCATCTTCCTAAGTCCTGTTGTTGTTTCAAATTTTTAATTGACATAATATTTCTACAGATGTACTGGTACGGTATGATAATTTGGTACATGTATACAGCATGTGTTGTAGTCAGTTTTTGTGTCTCTGTAACCAACATGCCTGGCAACAATAACATAGAGGAGGAAGAGTTTATTTTGACTCGTGGTTTCGGAACTTCAGTCCATGATCAAATGACTCCATAGCTCTGGGCCCAAGGTAAGCAAGAACATCATGGTAGAAGGGCATGGCAGAGGAAAGCATCTCAGGACATGATAGCCAGAAAGCAGAAGGCAGAAGGAAAGCTCTTCTCACAAAGGACAAAATATGAACCCACAAGTCACACTCCAGTGACCTTTCCTCCAGTCACACACTACCTAACTGGAGTTAACATGCAGTTAATCAATATCATATTTAAATAATTCACTTATATAACTTTTTTTTCATCTTCACATATACTTTTCATATGCTCCACAAAGGGAAGGATATTTCTTTAATTCTGTATCTCAGTCCCAAGAGCAGCATCTGGCACAGGTATGTTAATAATTGAATGAACCCTATCCCATTGCCTGATTACAAATTTCTGTACCCCTCAAAGTCTTACCCAGTATTAGTCAGGGTTCTCTAGAGGAACTGAACTAACAGGATATGTATATATGTGATAAAAAAAGAATTTTATAGATAGGTTTATATGATCAGGAGCTGGATAGTCTCACAATGTCTATCTGCATCACAGAGAGCAGGAGGAACAGTAGTGGCTCAGTCCGAGAAACTGGAGCCACAAAACAAGAAGGACCAATGCATCCCCAATCCAAGACTAAAGACTTGGGAAAGCCTTAGAGAATTGCTAGTCAGAGTCCATGTTGGAAGAGTAAAGGAGGTGGAGTCCAATGTCCTCAGACAATGACATCAGCAAAAGGTGCATCCACCCCAGAAGAATCCAGCTTGCATTCTCAGAACTTTCTTCTTCTTTTGTCTTTTGTCCCCCACCTATTGAACAGTGCAACCCACATTCAGGTAATTCTCCCCATTAAGTTTAATATCCCATATGCCAATCATCTCTGGAAAGACCTTCATTGACACACTAGAAGTCTCTTAATCTTAGTCATCTCTCAATCCAATCAAGTTGAAAATCCAGATTAACCATCACACCTAGTAATTTGTGGGAATCTCTTGGAGTCTCTGCCATATGTTCATGAATAGCCTACTCATATCTTTGCTTTATGGGGGTCTTCTTTTCTTGATGATTCTTGAAGACAACTCCTACCCAACTACACTATCAGACCTAGGCCACTATAACCACTCCCTTCATATGTAAAGAACAAAGCCTCCTGAAGCCCAAACACAGAAAAGCCATGCTATGTCTCTTGCATCCCTCACCAAGTGAAGCATTATATTCTGGAAGCAGAAGAGCAAGAATTCACCCTTACAATCTGTGACTGTGCCTGTCATGAGGACACCATAAAGCACAGAAGCTCTTGCACTCTGAGCCCTACACACTCCTCTGAAACCTGTAAAGTCTGAATTCCCTGAAAATGTCTGAATTCCCTGAATTCCCCACCACCCCCCCACACACAGCAAGTTCACCATTTTTCATTTTTCATGTAGTGCTTCCAAGTTGTGTCAATGTATGGGTAGACAATGTAAATTTGTTATGTTGTCAAGATAATTCCCTAGTTATTAAGTGCTATTCTCATGGGCTCTAATCAGTGTTTAGTATCCAAAATGTTAAGGTTAAGTGAAAAAGCACAGGTGCAACTAGTTACAGCTAACTTAAGTGGAAACATTTGTAGTTCCTTAAAAGAAAGACAATAAATAAAGAAAATCTTTATGGTTACATTTATTCAAAGGCAATTTGCATATACATTATTCAAATGCGATTATTTTTTTTTTTTTGCAAAAACAAATAAGTATTTTAAAATGGCCCAAAGCCAAAGGATATATCAAGATTGGATGAAGCTCGTTTACAATATTTTATTCAGAAATAATGTTAAGAGCCATACTTTTTCTATTATTTTTATATATGCATGTTTGCTGGTTTTTCCTTTGTTGAATTACATTTAAATTCCATTTTCTTCAAACTACTCTGACTGCAGAACTTCTGTTTTCATGAGAGGCATAATAAGTGCATCAGACTGGTTCTGGTAGCAGGAAGCTGCATGATAGTGGGTGCCATTGCTTCTTATCTGTATAAGAAAGTGGTTGGCAAAGAAATGACCAATGCATGAGGTGACAGATAAGCCAACTGCCCCACTCTGATCATAACACAATCATATGCATCTATTTAAATATCACACTGTACTCCATGAAAATCTACAATTAGTGTGATAATTTAAAACATTTACATATATCGAACTATAAAAAAAAGAAAGTGATTGGATAGGTCACCTTTAATACCTTTTCCTGGATTTTTTTTAACTGAAGATGCTCATTTGAAGCATGAAACCAGGGTAAAGCACTTCTAAGCAGAAATTTTATTATGCTTAAAAAATATGTAATGAGTTTATTAGGTGTGAAGTGGAAACCACTTTTTTAAAATGGGAACTTTAATAAAGTGTCAAATTTATAAGCATAATCACTGGGTAGCTATAGTACTTTTCCATATGGTTTATGATATTCTTTTTTAATTAATTTATTCATTTTAATTAAAAAATATGTAAGACTTCACTAATTTGCGTGTCATCCTTGTGCAGGGGCCATGCTAATCTTCTCTGGATCATTCCAATTTTAGTATATGTGCTACTGAAGCAAGCACATGATTTCATGTTTTAAGAAGAAACCACCCAATTTAAAGGACTGGACATGACTCATTCTGAGTGTACAAACTCAAGATCAAGTAATAAATTGCCATTTCAGTTCACCTTTACAAGTTCTAAAACAATTATATAGATATAGATTTATGGATAATTTAAAATTCCCACATATATTATCTGTCAATTCACTGTTTTGTTATGCTACAAAACAGAATTGTGCTAATTTCAGATTTCATTCATTTGATCAGCTGATTGATCATCATGTTTTTCAGCAACTATTATATGCCAGATATCGTGTTAGCCCCTGAGCATGCAAACACAATATTATTTCTGCCTTTTAGCAATAGATGAAGGCAGGGAGATGGTATATTAGCTTGTTAAGGCCTCCATAATGAAGTATCATAAACTGAGTGGCTCAAACTATAGAAATTTATTTTCTCATGGAAGTCTGAGGTCAAGAGGTCGGCAGGAGTATTTCTTCTGAGGCCTCTCTCCTTGGCTTGCAGGTGACCATCTCCCCTGCCTTCATATCATCTTCCCTCTGTGTGCATGTCTGTATCATTGCCTCTTCTGTGAAAGATACCTGTCATTGGATCAGGGTTCAACCTATGATCTCATTTTACCTTAATTCCTTCTTTAAAGCCCTATTTCCAAACACTGTCACACTCAAAGTAGAGGAGATTAGGAATTCAACATAGGAATTTAGGGACACAATATAGCCCATCACAACGGGTCACGATCCAGGTGAGAGATGCTGGAAGACAGGAAGCAGTCAAGGAGCAATGGGAACACAGGGTGGTGATGCCCATGACAAGGAAAGGACCTCTGCATCACTGGATCTGTGCGGGAAGGGCAAAAAGAGGAGAGCAGTAACCTCAGGTATCTGGTGGAATGGGGCACCCATGAGCAGGGTGCAATAGGTTGCAGAGGTGACTTTTGGGTTAAGTGTTAGTGTGTTTTGATACGACATGTATCTCATTATTTTCTTAAAATTTTTTTCCAACATATTATGTATAGATCTTAAAGTCACATATTGTTAATAAAATTAAATCAAAGAGAGAACTATTGCTTCTCTCCCCCACCCACTAAGACCTGTCCCCTCCCCAGAAGTGATCACTCTCAACTCTTCAGCTCTTTGATCTGGCATTTTCCTAAATGACATTTATAGTCTATTGAGTGCTGAGCATCACTCTTCCTCTCAAGTTCAGAACTGATTGGGAGGCAGGCATGGGTGTTAGACAACTAAAGATCAAAGTCTCAGTTTAATTATTGGCCAAAGTAGAGGGGTTTCGGTTTCCTAAGAATTTAGATTACCATCTAGGGAATTATCTGTCCCACTTTCCATTAAACAAAGGGGTCAAAAATAAAAACAAGAATCAATTTAGTGATATTCCAGGATTATTATTCATTTTTATATATAATGATGATATTACGTTTCTTCTTTAAAAAATATTCATTTTCTTTTTGGCGACACAAGCTAGAATAAACGTGGATGAAATGACATGATGCCTGTGATAGCTTCAAATCAGCCCTATAGGCAGGGACTGAGTGACGATTCAGAGGAAATAAATTTGGTCATGAGTTTCATTGAAAATTGAGCCTGTACCATTATCATCATGTTTTCCTATTTTCATGTGTGTGTATGATAAAAATAACAAAATGTTTAAAAGAGAATAAAACATAATTCTGTTACAAAAATAAAAAGATGAGTGAGTTTCAAGAAGAAAGTCATCAAAAATTACAAAGGCAACAGCACTTAAAAGTAAGATAAGAATAAAAAGTTCATTGTTTTGGTTTTTAAGAAGGCATTGATATAGTTCTTGAGCAGAAACTATATGCTAGCACCACTGTGATGACTGGGGCACACAGTGGTGAACAAAATGGTCAAAATTCCTGCCCTAATAGTGTGATAGTAAAAGCAAATGTGACTCCATTTTGTTTTGTGACTCCATTCTGTAAAACAACCATGCCAAGTACAAGAGTCATGATTGGGGCAAAATGTTCTTTTCCTTTTGCTATAGAAACCTTTAAGAACACAGAACCACCTAATTGGGCATTGTTTCTGTAACTAGGGAAATGGGGCTCTGTTTCTGTAACTGGGGTGATTGCGCTAACTGTGATTGGTTAGGCTTCCTGCTGCTTGACTGCACTCTCCCTCTTCTGTAACCTGGCTTGCTTGCATTGGCTAGACCCCGAACATCCCTTTTGCAGTTTTCAGGCAATTGTTCAGGGCTGATCAGGGGAATAGCTTTATGTTCTGGTCAGCTGCCACCGGTGTGCTTCAATAAAGGCTTGCTTCGACATGAGTGGACTGGAAGTCAGTTTATGAAACCCTGGGATGAAGCTTTAATCATAACAATAGAAGCCACCTTCTATTGTTCCAGGGACTTTTTTAGACTAGATTTAGTGCATGATAGAGTAACTGTCCAATAGCCAGAATTTATAGACTTACCAAGTAAGGGAGAAAAAGTAAATACCAAAAAACAGAGTCAAGTTTTCA
The DNA here is from genome assembly GCF_048772815.1 of Callospermophilus lateralis. Taxonomy (NCBI): domain Eukaryota; kingdom Metazoa; phylum Chordata; class Mammalia; order Rodentia; family Sciuridae; genus Callospermophilus; species Callospermophilus lateralis. The sequence goes on along the minus strand of NC_135316.1, from coordinate 50,955,050 downwards.
AGGAAGAACAAAAAACAATGCAGCTGCTGGAGGAGGATTTTTCTTTTCAATGAGAGAGAAATTTGAGATTGAAAGTAAGTTGTAGGTAGATGCAGAGAGATTTAAAAACAAGAATAATAATCCATTGTTCCTCAAATAGCTGGGAAGGAATTAAATTCTATCAGACCATGCTGGAGGGATTTTCTTTGAATTAATACTAGAAATAATAATAAAAATAAATATCTTTTCCCTGAGTTTAAAGGATGTGAATGCTCAGAAATTTTAGCCCAGCCCAGTTCACATGCATTATGAAGGAAATAGGCACAAATATTCTAGAATGATTGTCCTTAAAGCCCACAAGCCATTTAGATATTTCTATTTATACTTCATTTACTTCCTCAGAGTCCTTCCCAGACTCCATAGTTTAAGTAAGTTTCCCCAGATTATCAGTTAGAAATTCATTCAGCAGCAAGTAGCTAAAAAACCTCACTAACAATAGTTTACAAATAAAAAAGATGTTCTTTAATGATAATATGAAGGCCCTAGGCTGGCTCATGCCTTCTCCTCCAGTATTTTTACTTGCTGTTTCATCCTCATAGTCACAGCATGATTGCTGTACCACAGACTTCATGCCTCAAGCAGAAGAAAGGGGAAAGAATAGTGCCAGGTACCTCTGAATCCTCTAGCAAACTTCTGCTTGTACATATTGGCCAAAAATGTGTTGCTTGGCCATTCCTAGCTGAAAGGGAATGTGGAAAATAAATCCTTTAGTTTTCCAAACTGTGGAATGGAAGTGGTCAAGGAAAAATTAGATTGAAAAATGGGTGTTAGTAGCCAACTGACATATCTGCCATACCCTGTTTTCTGTTGTGGTGGTTGTTATATTTTGTTTTTTCATTTTTTTAATTAACCACTTTATTAAGATACCATCACATTCCTATAAAGTTTACCCTTCTAAAATGTATAACTTAGTGATTTTAATACATTCACAAAGTTATTTGTTGATTACCATTAATTCCATAATATTTTCATCACCCCCAAAAGGAATCTCATACCACTGGAAGTTACTCTTCATTCCTCCAGCCCACCCGCATAGTACCCCTGCCATATCCTGCTATGCTTTCTCACCAGACTATGTGCTCCCTGAGAGCAGGGGCATGTCTGTGCCTGTCACCAATACATACCCATCTGCCTGGTACGAAGAAGGGATGGGAGGCGTCTGAAAGTTTTGATGGCCCAACATCCATGCTTCTCCCTTCTGTTGGTAAGAGATCCTTGATCTTTCTTTGGTGTCTGGCCCCTGCCCCAGTGCATGAAATCGTGGTAGGACTGTCAGTAAAATTTCCCCTGTTTCCTGTCACAGCTTGGGAAATAACTCCAGTGAGTTCATCCTCTTGTTTCCCGGGAAACTGAACCTTAAGAAGCAGATGGCAGGATAAAGCATGTGTGGTGCCAGGAAGAGCTCTTCCTCCAGCTGCTAGATCCTTGCAGCATCAATGATTCCCCTCTTGGGAGCCTGCCTGCTTCCACTTTTCTTTTTATTCTGTTAACGTACTATGATTGTTAGTTCTTTTTTATTCTTTTGCTCCATGTTGACTGTGCCAAGAAAACCTAACTGATAAAAATAAGTATTTGATAATTATATGTTGAATGACTTGTTTTAATTAGACAAAATATAAACCAGAGGGTCCTGAAACCAAAATGAAATAAATAAATAAGATTCCGGCTTTAATTTTTGGCCCAATTTCTTGAATTACCTAAGTTTTACTTCTGAGACTACAAAATATTCCTTTCTGCTGTTCTCTTCATTTTAATGTCAATGATAATTTTTTCATCTCTTACCATGTTTCTATCCTAATGTCCCCTACCCACAGAGCCCAAGCCTTTGCTGAACTTTTGCCTTATTTTCCCTGAAAAGTGACAGTTCTCTTTAAAAAGCAGCCATCAAAGAATCTCTCACACATCCCAAAGAGCTGCCAGAATGAATTCTCTGAGGGATGTTATATCACTGCCTGCAGCCCCGAATGGTACATTTTCTTTTCCTTGGATTTATAGTTTTGAGATCATATTTAGAAACCTGTTCATAGCTGAATTCTCACTGTACATTCCTAGAGTTAGAGGAATGTGGAGATTTTTTTTCTAACTCCTTTTCTTTGTAGTACAGATGGGAGGCCCCAGGGCAACAGTATGACTGTCCCAGCTCATGCACTTCCTGCTCTCACAGCAGAGCCAGCAAGATCACCTGCTCTGGGGCTCCTAAGCTACTCCTCCTCTCCACCAGACTACTTTGCTTTCTCAGTTTTGTATTTGCTTATTCTCCTGTAAAACCCCAAACTGTTTAAGATATTAAAATATTTCTGCTTCAGTTCTCTATCTCCAGGCTATTACTATTGTTTAACCTCTGCTAAAAGGTGTTACAAGAGTTCCCCTGGAAATAGAATCTGAGCTGGGACTTGGCTACTGAGCACTCATAGGGAGCAACACCTATGGCTGCAAGGGGCAAGAATAGGAGTGGACAGCAGCTGTCTGGGTTGAGGGGGACCCAGGAAGACAGTGGGGAGGAGAGCTGAGCAGGCAAGAGGATTTGCAGGGGTTTGCAGTTTACCAACTTCATGTCCTTCTTTCCTCCAGTGTCTCTCCTCTAATAACTTCTGTGTGGATAGAATCTTTGTAATTTTCCTTCTCATTTATCTCACATAGTTTTCTTATTCCTTTTCATGTCCACAGAGCAGTTTTTCTCTATTTAAAATGCTAGTCCCTCAGCTTATTTTAAGTTAAGCTTTGAATTTTAATTGTTGTGCAACATTTTTGCACATTTACAGTGATTGCACACCTGGCAAATGGCATTTCCAAGGGATCTATAGACTTAATGGGTTCAGGTTTCAGATTTGTACATAATTAAATTTGTGATCTTAATAAAAGACATTATAGGTTAGGTGCTAAGCAGAATAAAAATCTTGGAAAGGGAGGGGAATGGGGCATAGAGACAGTTAACAAGTATTTACTCCTTAGGAGATTTCTAACAGATTGTGTTGCCAGGTCTGAAATGTTGTGTTGCAACACTTACAATGGGAATCTAACCAGGAAATGCAAATTTGGTCTTAAAATTCTGTGGCCTAAAACAAACAAAGATGACAAGAAAAAAACTTCTGTCTTCTGACTTGAGAATTGGAGGAAAGTAACACCAACCACCATGCATTTGAAAATAATTGGCAAATCCAAAACCTCCTCAAAACCTGGATGCTTTTCATTGCTGAGAAATCTCCGACACACAGTAGAAGATCACTGCTCAGCCCAGCAAATGAGCCACTGCCTCAGCCCCCAGGGAACTTCCCACACCCGTGAGCGCCAGTGAGAACTAGCCTCAAACCCAAAGAATGCTGCGTTGGAGCACTTTCAAACCAGGCACTTCACACATCAGTGGCAGCTTTTGGCAAGGGACAAATGGAAGGCACCTGAGGCATTTGTTGTCCCTGCCAAAGAAAACCTGTGCAGTCAGGAAGTGAACTGGGTGCAGAGCCCAGAGGGCTCCAGTTGGGTGGGTGGCCATGTCTGTGAGATTCAATAATTATACTGACTCAAAACCCCTCCTCTTCTCTGAAAGTGGAGTCCAGCCCCAACTGCATTTGATGTAAGAACACATAATACTATTCACTCGAATATAAGGAAGCCAATGAGAAATTTTATCCCGCTTGCTCAGCCTCCCCTGGAGGGCTTGGTAGATGTCCTAGGACACAGACTTATTCTGTGAGATGTCAAGAAGGCTTTCTTGTACTTTGGCCTTTACATTTGGAATCTCCTGCCTCCGAACATAAATTATAGCCTAAAAAATAGCACAGCCACAATTGTGGTGGCCTTTCTAAATCTGTGATGTATTTGTGCTCCTGAGGAGGAGGCAGACAATCACATGGGAAATTAGCTTTTAGCATCTCTCCCTGTTGCCTCTGAGCTCAGAGTCATTCTGAAACTCAGAAGAGGACTCTGTACCACAGAAAACTAAAGCCAAACCTCAACCTTGAGCACTAGGTGCTGTTCCAATAGCAGAGCAAGTGATGTGTCTGCACTGGTGTCTGGGTCACAGAAAATGTGAAGATGAAGCCATGAATCTAAACACTTTCCAGAGACCAAGTCGTTTGCATTTAAATGCTTCAACTCAAAAAGCAAATTATTCATGAACATGGCTTTTATGTAGGTTGCATTTGACTCATGTAAGTTTAGGTTTAGAGTTAACCATCATTTGGGAGCATTGTATCAGTCACTGTGCCCAGTGGTGGTGGTGGTGGTAGTGGGGTGGATAAAAAGTAAATAAATTTAAGACCAAACTGCTAATATTATAGGGAATCCTGAGATATTATTGTGTTCACCATTTCAGAATGGTCATCAAGTTTTACATCAGTTGAGGTTTTGCTGCTAAATGAATTTGCCATAAATTTGTCCATAAACTTTGCATTTCAGAGATTATTTTTAATTTCAGAATTGCAAATAAAACTTTTGGACTGGCATTTTCTTGAAATCCTCTATTTCACATGTGTCATTAAAACAAGACTTCGCCAAAAATATGTCTACATCTCAAACTGCATCTTAAAACAAGTAACATTAATCTCTTCCTTCTTCCATTCATTTGTTCTTAATTCAATAAATGTGATAATCTACAGAAAATAAGCCATTAGACCTCCTTTTTAAACATGCTTTATTTGTTCTTTTTAGTTATACATAACAGTAGAATGTATTTTTACATATCATACATAGATGGAGTATAACTTCCCATTCTTCCATGGTTGTACACAATGTAGAGTTACCCTAGTCATATATTCATATATGAATGTAGGAAATGTATGTCTGATTCATTCTACCGTTTTACCATTTCCATATGCTCTCCCTTTGCCCCACTCCCTCTGTATAATCCCATGAACCTCCACCCCCCATTGTAAGTCAGCATCCACATATCAGAGAAAACCTTCAACCTTTGATTATTTGGGATTGGCTTATTTTGCTTAGTATGATATTCTCCACCTCCATCCATTTACCAGTAAATAACATCATTTCATTCTTCTTTAATGCTGAGTAATATTGCACTGTGTATATATACTACATTTTCTTTATCCATTCATCTGTTGAAGGGCACCTAGGTTAGTTCCATAGTTCAGCTATTGTGAATTGAGCTTCTATAAACACTGATGTGGCTGCATCACTGTAGTATAATGATTTTAAATCCTTTGGGCATAAACTGAGGATTGGGATAGCTGGGTCAAATGGCATTTCCATTCCAAGTTTTCTGAGGAATCTCCATACTGCTTTCCAGAGTGGTTGCACCAATTTTCAGTCCCACCATCAATGCATGAATGTACATTTTCCCCCACATGAGACTATATTTTCACCAACATTTCTTGTTACTTTTATTCTTGAAAATTGCCATTCTGATTAGAGTGAGTTAAAATCTCAGTGTAGTTTTAAACTTTGTTTCTCTAATTGCTAGTGATGTTAAACATTTTTTTCATATATTTGTTGACTGTATTTCTTCTATGAAATATCTGCTCAGTTTCTTTGTCCATTTATTGATTGGGTTATTTGTTGGTTTTTTGTTTGTTTGTTTGTTTGTTTTTTTGTGTTTGTTTTTTTTTTTGCTGTTGTTGTTGTTGTTTTGTTTTTTGCTGTTAAGTTTCTTGAGTTCTTTATATACCCTGGAGGTTAATGGTCTATCTGAGGTGCATGTGGTAAAGATTTTTCTTCCATTCTGTAGATTCTCTCTTCATGTTCTTGATTGTTCCTTTAGTATGATACCATCCAATTTATTGGTTTTACTTCTTGAAATTTAGGAGTCTTGTTGAAGAATTCAGTTCCTAAGCTGACATGATGGAGATTTGTACCTTCTTTTTCTTCTAGTAATCACAGGGTCTCTGTCTAATGCCTATGTCGTTGATTTACTTTGAGTTGAGTTTTGTGCAGAGTGAGAGATAAGGGTCTAATTTCATTTTATTATGTATGGATTTCCAATTATCCAAACACCATTTGTTGAAGAGACTATAATTTCTCCAAGGTATGTTTATGGTGCCTTTCCCACTTAGACCTCTTGATAACAATATTTGTGATTTGCAGCTGGCAAAATTATAAGGCTGGGCAAGTTGTGCTTCCATAAGTATTTCTCTCTCTCCTCCATTGCAGATATATTTCCCCTTCATGCTGAGCCCAGACTCCGCTGTTGGTAATGTCTTAGCTCTCAGAGAGCCCACTAGCCCCCATCATTTTACTCAGCACCATCAGGGGTATGCTCTTTGCCTAAAAAGAGGCTAATTCATGTCATCTGATCTGAGCCTTCGCATAGCCTAAGTACCCCAAAAGCACCAAATAGGATCTTAACAAGAAAGATGGGTAACTTTTCTCCATTTTATAAATGAAGGAGCTAGGGCTTTTTCAAGATGGTGAAATAAAAGGAGTTTTTGTTCCTGGCTGCTCTATGGAATGGAACCAAGAAAGCAGACAAGAAGCTCTCAGCAAAGTGGGTGAAAAAAAAAAAAGATGGAGGACTTTACTGGAACTTAAAACTGGACATTCAAAGCAGATCAGGGACTCAAGAAGTTGGATATAATAAAATAAGAAAGAAATCCCCAGTGGCACAGCTACTACTGCGACTGGGCTGGAAGCACCAGCCACAGCAGTCCCTCCATGAGCACAGTGGAGAGATAGGGAATTAAAGAAACCTACATTTTTGGGAGAGTGTAGAGATCAAGAACATTGCCCGGAAAACCTGAAAGATGCACTGCACAATATCCATGTGCAGGGAAAAAAGCCACCATCTCTCCAAGTAGCTTGCAGAGGACAAAGGAAGGAATCATTTTGTAGCTGCTGCATGGGGGCCAGCAACTGAGGAGGCCAATTCTTGGCAAACTGGAGTTTGGCCTGAAATATAGGCCAAGGAAACACACACTGCATGACATAGAGTATGCTTAAGTGACCAGGACAAAATTAAACATGGAGAGAGGTTTACATAGGAGAAAACTGATTGTGGAAACTCACCCAGCTCTACTACTCCCCCTCCAATCTGTCTGCTTACAGGACCTACTGGGAGAGATGCATCTGTTGGGAAAATCAGAAGGGCAGGGACAGGCGAGATTGCTTCGAGACTGAACCCATGACTAGAAACATGGGATTCAAAGGTGACATAGGGGAGACTAAAATCTGGGTCCCCCTCCACATGAGTGAAACCCAGGGGAGATCCCTGGAGTGCAATCTTCCATCGAGGACCAGCAAGTATGGGGTGCTGAAGGTGCCCTGATTTAAAATCTGTAAACCAACTGGCATTAAACAAAGAGCTTGGAGTTCACCTAAGCCTAAATCCTGCCTCCAGGAATTCCACCAATGTGATTATCTCATTCCTGCAATCCAGACAGTGGAGCATCATGCTCCAGAAGATCCCACTTAAAACTGCTGAGAAGAGAAGCTGAGACTCTTTTGAACTCCAATGGAAAAAAATTCTTCAAATTTTCATCAAGATCTTTTTTTAAAATTATTCTTTTTCTCTGTTTAATTGTGACCTTCATGATACATGGACACTTATATATATATTTAGATTTTTTTCCCTCATTTCTAGCATTTTTAAATCCAGTTATTTTTCATGGATTAGTTTTTTTGTGTGAAGTAGGATGCTTGATTAGTATACTTTTGTTTTGTATTTGTATTTTTTTTAAATTTTTACTTCACATATATAAATTTTCTCCTGTTTCTCTTGATTCTCTTTTATTCTGCTAACAGCCAATCTTTAAATTCTCTTTCACTCTTCCTTTAATTTTTTACTTCTCTCCTTCTCCCTCATAATCATCACATCCTTATCACTTCTGTTCTCTCCCTGTCTACCATTTGAAATTATAAACCCTTTTGCAATCTTGCTGTTTTTATTGTAGGCAATAACATCATATAATTTATTTTTATTGTGATAATTAACATTGTAGGCTACATATTAGGAACTACTTGGTTTAATGTTATGTATTGTTTGTATTGGTTGTTATTATTATTTGTCTCCCCCTAAGCAGTGAGGTACTGGAAAACTTTAGGGACTATAAAGATTTATAGGATTATAAATCCATAGGGTAGAAACTCTACAGTCTCAGATTCATACTGTTAAATAGGTGGACACACAAACAACACGAAAAAACAAGGGAACAAATCACACCAAACATACCGAGGTAATTCAATAACAGAATCCATTGATACCACAATGGAAGAAATGTAAGAAAAGGAGTTTAGAATATACATAGTTAAACTGATATGCAAATTAAAGGGTGGTATAAGAAATGAAATCAGAGAGAAGTGGAAGATCACTTCCATAGAGAAGCAGAGATTCTGAAGAAAAAAAAAAAGCAAAAAATCTCAAAATGGAGGAAACAATAAACCAAATTAAGTTCAATAGAAAGCATCACCAACAGACTAGACCACTGGACTAAAAAGACAGAACTCAGGCAATGAAGATAAAATACATAATCTTGAAAATAGAATTGACTATGGAGAGAAGACATTAAGAAACCATGAACAGAACTTTCAAGAAGTACAGGATAACATGAAAAGACCAAATTTAAGATTTATCAAGATACATGAAGATGTGGAGTAGAGATACAAAGCAAAGGAATACACAGTCTTTTCAATGAAATAATATCAGAAGTTTTCCCATACCTAAATAATGAAATGGAAAATCAAATTCAAGAGGCTTACAGAACCCCAAATGTACAAAATTACAACAGACCCACATCAAAGCACATTATAATGAAAATGCCTAGCATTCAGAATAAGGTTAGAATTTTAAAGGCTGCAGGAGAAAAATAGCAGTTTACATAAAGGGGGAAACCAATTCACATTTCAGCTGATTTCTCAACCCAGACCCTCAAAGCTAAGAGCTTCTGGAATAACATATACCAAAGAAGAAATCCTACATCCAGCAAAATTAAGCTTCAGATTTGAAGATGAAATAAAAACCTTCCATGATAAACGAAAGTTAAAAGATTTTGCAAATAGAAAGGCTGCACAACAAAACATTCTCAACAAGATATACCATAAAGATGAAATGGAAAAAAAAAAAGTGAAACCAGCAAAGGGTGGAACTACACTAAAGGAATAGTCAATCAAAAAAGAAACTAAATCAAATTAAAAACTAGAAGTAAACCCAGGTCACTGGAATACAAATCAATACCTCAATAATAACCTTGAATATGAATGGCCTAACCTCATTAATCAAAAGACTCAGAGTGGCAGATGGATTAAAAAAAAGACCCAACAATATGCTGTCTCCAAGAGATTTACCTCATAGACAAAGACATCCACATACTGAAGGTGAAAAAATGGGAAAAAACATCACTCACTTGGATTGTGTAAATTTTTGGTAACTGTGAAAAAGAAAGATACCGTGGAAATATATAGATGCCTGTGTACTTATCATCATAAATTTTCATTACAAAATGTACATCTATTGTTGCCATGGAAAAAGTTAGTCTCTTTAGAAAAATTGAAAGGACCCAGCATTTAAAGGATATATATGATTTTTAAAAAAGCCTTATTTATTATTTCTAGTGTATTGTCTAAAATATGTTGGCACTTTTTTAATATATCAAATATTGATATAAAGAAATGTATATACATTTTGTGCTAAGAAAAAGGAAATGAAGGAAATAATTTAAAAACAAAACGAAACTTGTTGTAACTGATTGGCCCAGATCTGAGCACCACTTCTCTCTCTCCTTTCCTCACACAGCCTCTAATCTACTTTCCATCCAAGACCCTTCTTGTTAAAAGGCAAATGGTTTAGTGTGCCATACTGAGAGTAGGCATGATGGTGGGGAAGATATCTTTTAGCATACCTCAAATCACACTCTTGGACACCCCCACCTGCTAACACCCAGATTTCACCCTGCTTAACAGGAAAATATCCCCGAACGGAAGTATAGTCCACAGGTAAGGAGGTAGGCAGGGACACAAAAGAGAAAAAGGAGTTTACAATGCAGGGAGTTTTTTTCTAGCATTACTGCCTTCTTATGCTTTGGATCTGGAATGCCCCCAAAAGGTTCTTGTTTTAAAGATTTTGTCCACAGTGCAGCAATGTCAAGAGGTGGAGCTTTGGAGAAATGATTAGAACATGAGGACCCTTACCCCATCGGTGGACTAATCCATTGATGGATTCATAAATAAAAAGAACTATTGGCATGTGGTGGAAACTGCAGACAGGTGGGACCTAGTTGAATGGAACTGGTCCTTGGGGGCATAATCTTGGGGACCACCACATCTGGTTGCTGGCCACTTTCTCCCCCGACCCCTTCTTTCTCTTTCCCTTCTTCTGACTGCCATGAGTGAGCAGCTTTGCTCCACTACTCCTTGCCTGCCATGACCTTATGCCTCACCACAAGCCCAGAGATAGGACCAGATACTAGGGACTGAAACCCCTAAAACCATGAGCCAAAATAAAGCTTTCATCCTTTTTCTTTTCTCTAGTATTTTGTCACAGTGATGAAAAGCTCACTAATACAAAACTCATTGAGATAAGACTTGAAACCATGGCAGCTAACAAGGCAAAGACAAGATCTAAGCATGAAAACAGAAATATCAGAGGAAATAGTGGTCCTTCCTGAAGGGTGGTGACCTTTGCAGTGCTCTTCTGAGATGCACAGTCCCAATTCTCCACAGTCCCAATCCTAGAGCAAGCACAAAGCAGCACCCTCAATGATAAGAGGACAATCCCACTGAGGCATTGCACTGAGAGGCTAAAGAGAGGAGGCTGCCAGAGGTAAGTCTTATAGGCAGGCTGTGAGGACACACTACCTGCACAAGTACTTTCTGACCACATATTCACTCACTCATGACCTGGCCCCTCTACAGTGCTTCCAAAGGCATCAGCACAGGTCAGATGTGACCTGGTCCTATGGGAACCCTTGAAGGCTGACCACATGACTTTGGAAGCAATGGGATAAAGCTTCTCCACTGTGGTTTCTACACCAACTGCAGGCTCACTGCTTCTTCTGGGGAACCAATGGTAAGAATATTGACACTTCTTGGGCACTGGGGATGTAGCTCAGTGGTAGAGTGCTTGCCTAGTATGTGCAACTTCCTGGGTTCAATCCCCAGAACTGCAAAAAACAAAAACAAAAAATCCTGACATCTGTTAAGGAAATAAAACATTCCCTCAACCCACAAAACCTCTCCACAAATACAGTAGAGACAGAAAAAATCTTTACTATTGAATAGACATTAAACTAGAATATGGTTTATATTTGCATATCGTAGGCAATCTGCTGATAGAGTGATGGGAAGACATATCATTTCAGAGAACCAGGTACATCCTATTACGCATGCATGTTCTCAAGTTCAACAAAAAGTAGTTCTCCAATAAGACAGTACCATTTGGAGAGAAAAGAAAAATCCTTCTATCTGTGTGGAAGGAGTTGGTTCTGCAATTTGGAACAGGGGCCTGTAGATGTTGTCTCTCCTTGTCTCATAGAAACTTCCAGACTGAAACCAGGAACTATCTCCCTTGATCGTTACATTTCCAATAAAGAGAGTTCAGGCTCTTGAGAAAGACATTCCTGACATCAAGCCAACAAAGGCCTATCTGGTTTTAAAAAGGTTATACAGCCATTTTTAAGAGAAGAGAGAATACTTAAAATTTTAGAGTTCTAGGGAAAAAGGAGGGGAATCTCTTATTTTTGACAGGAGAATTAAGCCTCTTATTTTTAATTTTCATTTGACCTTCCACATCTCACCACTAGGTAGGTACTCAGATCCTTGATCTGTATTTTTAAAACTCTTGCCTGAGATTCTACTAGTTCAGAGCACTGATTCTGCAATCAGCATGAGCATCACAGTCACTTGAGGAGACTAAAATGCTTGTTCCTAGGACCTAAATGAACTCCATACAGAATCAGAATTTCTGGGGCGGAACTGGCAGTTGCGCTGAGAAGCCCTTGGGAGGGTTCTGCTTCTCTCTGAGGGGGAGGAACCACTGCCCAAGCTAAAGCATCGATTTTTACAAGAAAACAGCTGCATAACTGGGGAGACATGAAGATTTTCTAAAGGCCACACAATAAAATTAGTTTAAAGGAATCATTTCTTAGATCCTCAAATTTTATTTCTACTCTTCCAAGAACAGATCTGCCAGAGAGCACTACTAGTGTTCTCTCTGCCACTTTTTTCTCTTCCCTCCTCTTGATAAAAAGGAAAGGCATAAAAAGGAGAGCTGTCTTTTTACTGATGGCCCACATCCTCACTCCAATCCAATAAGCTCATTAAAGAATATGGACATTTTTAAAAAGAAAGAGAAAGGCATATCTCTTCACTATCCTGAATATTTACCTATTAATAGGTCTATTAAAATCTTAAAACAATGCTTTCTTCCAGGCTGTTGTGGGGACAATGTGTGCAGTACAGACAATTCAAGAAGAAATAACTGTGAAGCAAGAGTCCTGGAGCAGCTAGCAAAGAGAACATGGCCAAGGAGTTCAGAAGATATCTTCTTTTACCATGTCAACAAACACAGGACAAGTTCCCATCTATATCTGAGTCTGAGTGAAATAATTGTTCAAGAGACAAATTTACAGTGTTTGTTTGATTTGGAGAGGGAGAAGTAAATTTAGATGTTTCCTGATATAAACAACCATACTTTTTTTTTTTTTTTTTTTTTTTTTTTGTGACTGGTTTGACAAAGAGGACTGGCTTTCTGATCTACAGAAAATGAAAAACATTGCTAAAAAATAAGTTAAATATGAGCTCTTAGGCTTTGAAAAAAATACATAATTAGAAGCACAAGTCCAGCATGACAGGGACTATATTCTTTGCAATTTATAAACTTATGATAAAATAATTCTATGCCAAATGAAACAAATACTAGGAGTTGTTTTATTTTAATATTTAGAGAATATGTTTTATTGTGTTTATTTATTTAGGTATAGGTGATTGAACCCACTGAGCTACATTCCCAGCCCGTTTTATGCTTTGTAATTCTGAGACAGGAACTTGCTAAGTTTCTAAGGGCCTTGCTAAGTTGTTCAGCTTCCCAAGTTGCTGAGATTACAGGTGTGCACCACCATACCTGGAATTACAAAAATGTTTTAAAAGCATAGCCACAAAGGACTTAGAGGCTTTAAACCTTAAAAAAAAAATAGCCCCCAAAAGAGCAACTCAGATTAAAAATGAGTAGAGACCCAAAGAACCTGATCCACAGCACCATAGCAACAGCAGCTTTGTATCTGTAGCAAAGGTAATAAAAGTTCTTCAAGGGTCCTCATGAAACCATGACAAAATGGGTGCTAGAAATTCCACGTGATCTTAAATAGAAATGCATAAAGGGACAGCAGTAGATCAAGACAGAAATAAGAAAACAAATGTCAAAGAAAACTTACCCATGAATAGAAAAATTTACTAGAATGTTTTAAAGACCTGACCCATTTAATATTTTGTTTATTAATTATGTACGTCTATTAGGATTTCTCTTGGCTGAACATAATAACCTTAGGCTCCCATAAAATGTATTGGGATTTATAAGAACACTGAGGTACCTCATAGGATCCAAAGGAGAGGAGAGTTCTAGACTAGAGGTATTGTGACCTCAGTTGACACCAGGTACTGTTGAGGAACCCAGGAAATTCTCTTTGTCTCCTCTCTGCGTTTTTGCCAGCATTAAGTTCTTTCTTCTCTATTATCTTAGATGAGTTACCTGTTTCCAAGGTCATATGGCAAAATATTTTTAGTACCTTGTGAATTTTACCTATTAATAGGTCTATTTTTCTGAAGACAAACATGGATTGACCCACACATTTCCTCTCCCGAGGCAATGTACCATGGATCTGATTTTAAATAATATCATTGAGTTTTCAATAGTTTCAGTTACTAGACTTCACATTCATCTCCTCCTTAAATCTTGTATCAATGCCATCCAGATATACCACTAGAAATGCCCTGTTGTTGGATAAACTTGGGTTTACTGACTTCTTGTAGATAACTGTAGGGCATCCTCTTACTGTTTGTAAGAGGATGGAAAAGACTTATAGGTGTTTTAAAATGTACTTGAGATTTTGGTTTCATTCAAGTTGTGTGCACATGACAGATCAGAATATTGCCACGGGAAACAGTTCATTACAGCATCAAAGAGAAGGAGGGCCTGCCATGCCATGGGGAGAGAACAATCAGGTTGGAGACGAATCCTTCCAGGTAGAGATAGAGCAAGGGACCTGGAAAAAGTCTTTATTGTGGTTCCCCCAGGAAGGAATGGGCAAGGCAGGGTAAGCAGGCTGACCAAGTTAGGATTGGCCACTTTACATCACTTGAGGAAGCTCTGGGGAATAGAGGCTGCCTACAGTTGTGTGATGCCTGGTTCTGGGTTAATTAGGGCAGAAGGTTAGTGTCTCACAAGGGCTAAGTGAGTCCCACATTGGCTGGTTTGGGGAAAGGCAAACTCTAGAGTGTCCCTTACTAACCCCAGAAAGGATCAGATTTTCCTAGTCAGCAAGGCATCGGGTGTCAAAATATCAGATACAAAAACTAGATGTGGTTCATGCATTAGAATTTTACCTTTGTTAGAGAACTTTGTAGATGGTTTAATGAAAGCAGGCTTTGCCCTGCACTGGATGTTGTCAGGAAAAAGGATGATTTTATGATTGGGTACCATATAATTTTACCTTCTAGTCAGACAAAATGTAAAGGATAAAGTCATTCAAATTAGCAAGGAAAACAAAGAAATATAATAAAAAATAATTAGAAAAGGGAGAGATTTGGTCACTGTTGTGGTTTGGATAATATTCTTGTTTTGGTTTTGAATTTTTCTTTTTATTTTTTTGTTGTTTGGTCCTTAGATATGATTATGATTGGCTTCGCTTTTTCCTCCTTCATCATGGTCATGGTGACCTTGTCTGATGTTGGTGTCTGTGAATTTGTTTATGGGTAGCATGAGAGTTGAGTGCCATGCCAGACTCCGGACATTAGAGATTGCTTCTCTTTCTGAATAATTCTACAAGGTAGGTGCTACTAACATCCTGTTTATTAAGTGTGGAAACAGGTTTAGAAAGACTAAAGTATATGACCAAGGTCATAGTCAAGAAGCCCTAATGTCTTGGTTCTACTTTGCTCCTCCTGAGAACACTGTGAGACTGTGGTGGTTCATTCTAGGAAACCATAGGTTTGAAGAAGGGGAAAAGCAATGTTTAGAAAAGGGAGAGAGGCTATGGAAGCAATTGCAGAGATTTTCACTACACTAAAAGTGTGTTCAATCGATTTACAAAGTAATTCCACTGGTGCATTGTTTGGAGTGTTGTTCTGGTAATACATAGTTTTCCTTTTTTGGTGTCTAAAGTCTAAGAATCAAATTCCATGGATAAAGTAGAAATGCTGAACTCAGGAAACCCCATCTGAGTAACTGGTCATGACCTTGATAACTTAAGTAGGAACTATTTGCCAGGAGGGCAAGAATTAGGTTCCAAGAAGGTTATAAATGGTACTTGAAAGAAACAATTCCTGTTGGAATAAAATGCTTTCATAAGGGCAACTTATTTGTAACACATGGCACAATCTTTTTAACTGAATTGATTAATTCATGGAATTATTTTAGATGAATAAACTGCCATCTAGCTAGCCCAAGATCTATTTCTACCTGTTATAGTTTGAATATAAGGTGTCTCCCCAAAGCTCCTGTGTTAATGCAGGAATATTCAGAGGAGGAATTAGGTTATGAAAGCTGAGACATAATCAATTTATCCCAATTTGAATGGACTGACTAGATGGGAACTGTAGGCAGGTGGAGCATGGCTGGAGAGGGTGGGTCACTTAGGACATTCCCAGGAAGGATTCATCTTCCAAACAGGCCCTTCCCCTCTTTCAGCTTTCTCTGCTTTTTAAATTTTTGAAAGGATACAAAGAACTCAGATGGAAGCAATTGTATGCACACAATTACTTTGCTAATACCATGAGAATGTGGAAAAATTACTTAACTTCATGTCAAAATGAAGTGTTTCATATAAAATAGAAATCTTTGTGTTTATTACATGTATTTGGATTTCTGTAAGTTTTAGCAGGTTAAACTCAAAGAAACAAGACAAAATTAATATTTGTGCAGTGTACATAAATCTGAGTACACAGAAAAGTTCCTATAGTATGTAAATATTTATATATCATATTTACTTGAGCATTTTTATGTTATATAGTTCTAATGTGAAATAGGTGAGGAAGAAATTACTCCATGTTTGAAAAAATGCTAGGGAAAATTTAAAGAAATTCAGCATATAGTAAAAATGCCAAAGCTATTAATCTATGAGCTATATTATCTCAAGAGATCAAAAATATTCATGAAATTTTTAAAAAGTTTCTATTAAATAGCAAATTAGGTACTAGATTTATTTCTGTAAGTACTAAAAACTGAACAGTAAACACAAAGAAATAAATGGAACAGATTCAGATGGGCAACTCTTTCCTATCAAAAGCCCTAGTCCTTTTTAGTAAATGCTTGGGACTATTGATAGATTTAAATCTAACAATAGAAAATTTAGGTGCACACATATCTATACACATATAAAACCCCAAATCACAAGAAGGGGTATTAAAAAGTCTAAGTTTTAATAACATAATCAAGATTCAACTGATTTAATAATTTATCTGTCCTCCAAGAATCAAGAGTTTTACAAATAACCATAAGAATTTAAAGGCTCCATACCTCTAGAGTAACCATAATGTTTCTCATGTTAAATACAGCCTATCAAAGACAACTGTAATCATCATTATATTGTACCACAACCTAGAGAAGAGGGGAAAGTTGTAACGTGACTTTTTCACTGAATGAAGTAGTAATGTCTGACATTATTTCAAGAAGTTAGGTGAAGAACAAGAAAATGCCTACATGGGATTCACAGTTAATTTTTGTAAAAGCAGTGTTATTGAGGTATAATTGGCATATAGAAAAGTGCACATTTAAAAGGTATAATTTGATAGATTTGGGCTTATTTATACTCATGAAACCATCACCACAATCAAGGCAATAAACATACCCATGCTCCATAAAGTTCCGATCCATGTTGTTTTATCAGTAGTTCATTCCTTTTCCTTGCTAAGTAGCATTTCATTTAGGGAATACCACAATGTATTTATGCATTCATGTGATGGACATTGAATTGTTAGGAGTTTGGGACTATTACAAATAAAAATACTGTGATATTCATTCATGTAGAAATATAAGAACATCTCCTTTCATTTATCATAGGGAAAGAGTTAGGCTTGAGATGACTGAGTCATAAGATAATCATATGTTTAACTTTTTAGGAACCATCTTACATCCCATTGGAGTGTATGAGTTCCTGTTCCTTGTCAAATCTTGATACATAGATCTTTTCAATTATGATCATATTAATAGTTAGGTACTAGTAACCTCTTTATAGTGCTGGTTGGCATTTCTTTAGTAACTGATGATATTTAGATCATGTCATGAGCTTATCTGCCATCCTTATATAGGATGGTTAGCTATTTGAATTTTTTTGCTCATTTTTTATTGTTTTTTTTCCTCATTGAGTTTTTAGAATTATTTATATATTCCCGTTCAAGTCCTTTATCAGATATGCAAATATTTGCAATTTTTCCCCCATTATATTTTCATTCTCTTAACAAGAAGTTCTCAATTTTGATTAACTTGTCAATTTGTTCTCTTATGGATCATGTGTTTGGCATTATACCTAATAATCCTCTATGTTAGGATTCTTGTTCCTAATATCAGTTTAAGTCTATGAGCCATTCCTCTGGTAATCTGCCTTGCAAATTCATTTATGTTGTTTTGCCAAAATTCCCATCTCCAAGATTGACCATTCCAAGATTGACAGGCACTGTCTGTATTCCTCTTTCCTTTTCTTCAGCCCTACCAATTTTTCCAATAAATGTGGACCCATTATAGGGCTTATCTTCATCTACTTAGTTTGCTATCTCTGAAGTCACTGTACTTAATTACCTGGTGTTTGCTATAAGGAGTTCCAACATCTCATATATTTTGTCTAGTTCTTCAACTGTTTCAAACAGGAAGGTAAATGTACTATGGTTCTATCCTAACCATAAGCAAAAATCTGGTAAACTCTTGGACTTAAGTAAAATTGCCTATCTTTATTAATAAAGCTGCAGGAGTTGTCATCCATAGTTAGATTGTCATTCATTGCTCTAAATATTCTTTCTTATAGACCTCAGTGCATTTAACAACCTGAGATAATTATGGGTATTTCAACTGTTGAAACCACCTGACACAAAACAGGAATTTAAAAAAATATTTCTGGGATAGGAGTGTTGCTCAATGGTAGAGTATTTGCCTGAAATGTGCAAATCACTGGGTTTGATCCCCAGTAACACAAAGGGAAAAACAAATTCTGATTGCTTTTTCATGAGGGTATTTTTCTGTGCCACAGCTCTTCTAAGTCAATGATTTAAAACACACACATATGACTTAGACCCTGTGAAGTGGGTAGGGAGCCTCACACTGCCTTTTGTAAGTTTCTCATGGAGGTTGAGGCCTTGCAGTATCTGAATTTAACTTAGCATATTACTTAAATTAGGGCCATTCCAACATGAAATGAAATATGATGTCATCATAACTTTCTTAAGTTCTAGTGTTCTCTACCTTAAATTATATAATGTGCACTTGACAATATCAGCAATACCAACATAAGTCAAAATTTCATTTATGTTGTTGGTCTAACCATGGTAATAAAAGAAACCATTTTATTTGGAAAGAGGGCAGATGAAAAAAAAAAAAAAAAGGACAGCCACCATGGTGCCAAAAAATCTATGGTAATGTCTAAAGACCATATCTGGTGATTACAGATTCTTAAGAGGATCAGATGCAGCATCTCTTTGTTTTGGGATATTCCTTGAGAGCTCTTGCCTCATTTGATGATCCTTATTTTAACTTTCCATTTTTTTTTTTTTTTGGCTGTGGGTTCCTGACACCCACTAGGCTCTGTCAAGAGAAAGAATTTTACCCTCCAGTGAGAGAAGCCTAGTATTTATTAAAACACCTTTTAAAGCTCCATATTCTCCACCTACCAACCCCACTTCTCTAGCCCCAGAGGATTCTGAGTCTTTTGTAGCAGGCACTGTGCCACCAGCATGTTTCACCCATGTGTTCTCCAAGGATGAGAGGAAAATAAGTATCTGTCAAATGCATCTTTTATCAACCTTGTCATTCCTCAGATTTTGGAAGTGTAAGCATGAATTAGCTTTGCTTCCCAAAGGAGGACTCAAACATACCTTATACAGACTTCTTTGACCAAAGCAGTTGATTGTGACCCTATTTTCTTTTAAGTGACATGCCAGGCCCTCTCTACACACTGGAAGCAAAGAAAAAGGAATCAAAGGTTGAAGCTGTGTCCATCTTAAAGTGAAGCTGCCTTGGCTCCAGGCAAGCTTGTATTTTTTGTGTTGGACTCCGCCTGGGCAGCGGGCTGCCTGTGTTCTCTCTGAGAGCCAGAGCCTAGGTGGAGCTGTCAGTCACTGGCACTGAGAACAGAGAATACTGAGGCCACCTCTCCTGGGGCATGTTGACTTTCTGCCTCTGGATGAATACCTATTTCTCTTGCTGCACTTTCTCCTTCTCATTGTGTGACACAAAACTAAGGTTTATTTCTGCATTTAGCGAAAATTCTCTTTTCTACTTATATAAAACCATATTTGATATCTGTGACCTTATTTTATTTATACAAACATTATTTTTTCTTAAAAATCAGAATAACTTGTTTTATTACTATAACCACAATTTCAATTACATGCTATATTCATACATGTTGTTACTATAATCCAAGACCATGAAGAACAGGACTTTATTTAAATGTAAATGATTTTGTCATAAAACTGTTAGGTCATCCTATACTCTTCTCTAGACTAAGAGATTTTTCCAGGTTAAGAGATGTGCCTTATAACTTTTTTTATTAATGAATTAATTAATTTTAATTAGCTATATATGATAGCAGAATGCATTCTGATTCATTGTACACAATTGCAGCACAACTTTTCATTTCTCTGGTTGGACACGATGTAGCATCACACCATATGTGCAGTCATCATCTTAAAGGATATTATTTATTATCTTCAGTATTTTACCTCAAGACATTACCAGAATGGGAGATGAGGAAGAACGGTAAATATCCCAGCACATTTCTAATTCTTAATGAACAGTAAATAAACCAAAAATACATTTATAGTGTCTATCCTCCCTAGAAGGGACAATGGACAGGATAGAAATGTTCTCCAACTCTGTACTGACATCCTAATTAGATGTTACACATACAGAGGACTAAATGTCAGGTTCCTGTATGTGAAAGTCACCCTAGAGCATAAACATGTCTTACCACTGTCAGTCTTGTTTTCTTTCTTGTTCCTTCCATGTTTATGTCTTGCAGTCAGTCAAACTAGGCATAGGGTAAGCCACGATGTCTTATGTTAACTGTTACTAAGAAAGGCCCATGTAACTATATAGGACCTAGAGACTTGCATGAGGCTGGGTGTTATCATATTTGCCTAAGCCTGGGGGTCAAGTAAACTACAAATTCTTCATTTAATAGGACACACGCACCTTCCCATAGTCTTAATCCTATAGAGGTAGAATGAACAATTTAAAAAAAAAACAGGTAGGGAGAGAGGAAAAAAAGGAACGAAGATGGGGTGGGGTGGGGAGGTTAGGGGGAGGAGATAGAGGAGGGGTAAAGGGCAAGGGAGAGAAGTGGAGAGAGGAGTTATTATTATAGTTATTATTATATAGAGGAGTTATTATTATAGTTATTATATTATAGTTATTATTCTCAATAAATGAATAAATGAGAAACCTCTGGCCAAAATGATATACAAAATTTGGTACTTTGAATGGAAGAAAAGGGCTTCAGACATCTCTCAGGGCCTATTAACCTATTAACTCTTAGTTGTTTCTATAGCATTTCAATAAATGGTAAATAAACAGTAATCCTAACCATCCTTCAAATTGGGTTCTATTCTGGGAAAGTGAGAAAAATTTGGAGATTCAACCTTAGGGGCTTCCCCATACAAATACACAGGGTCCATAGCTGAAGAACATTAAGATTAAAAACCTATTCAAAAATTGAGGACAGAACAAAAAATAATACAACTAAAGTAATTTTAATAGTTCAGCAAAAATAAAAGTCAGTGAAACTATATTAAAGTTTCCAATAAAGATATAAAAAAGGAGAGATGAAAGAAAGGAAGCTTGAGTGGGAGGAAGAGGCCAGGAGAAGAGATGCATCTGCTGTGGAGCTAGGAGGATAACACAAAGATGAGCATCACACCTCAGAGAAAATCTAAAACAAATAAAGTGCTAGTAAAAATGACAGAATATATTCCTAACCAAATCAAAGCTAAAAAAGTAGGAGACAAAGAGGAAAAGGAAAGATGTCCCACTTGGCTCTCCAGACACATGGGGTTGTCTTCTTTAAGGGTACTTCCTGTTGCATGTCTGCTTTGGATCCTGGCTTTAAATCTTTCACTCTGTGACCTAGGGTAAGTGACTTCACGTTTCCAAAAGACATCAGCTACTTTAGCTAAAGAACAGAGATGATAATGTATACCTCACAGAGCTGTGGTGAAAATCAGAAGAAATAACAAATGAAAAATGTTTACACAGTGCTGGTCATGTGGGGAAATCTTGGCAAATACTAGTGATTATTATTAGACACCCCATCCACACATCCAGGCCTGCAGCTGACATTCATAACATAAAGTTGTATTGGAAATTTTTTTATATATTTAGCCAGATATATCTTGCTGTGTCAGAAATGAATTCCACCCTTCAGAGCCCCAGGCAGCCACCAGCAATCAGTAAGATTGTATGTCCTCACTTGCTGTCCAATTTAAACTTTTCTTGATTTCTTTAGGTTAAATCATAAACCACTTATTACTCTATTATATTTGGGACTAATGAAGAATAATAGTAACTATTAGCCACCACTGGTGCCATCAAATGAGAGGCTACTAAAGATATTGTCACCATCTAATAAGTACAGAGAACCAGTATTTTAAATTACCTTTAGCCCTCACATTAAGTTCTTCTGCCTCTTCCCTTATTGACTTAGCTGTCAAATTCATGAAAACAGCCATGGACAACCTTGTACGCACATTAACATCAATTAGAAATCTTTTTAAAAAAGGATGCCCAGTCCTACCCCATTCCTGGTTTATTATGTTGGGTTAAAACAAAAATACCGCTAGTACCTTCTACTATCAACTGTGAGCTAAATAACAAAACTAAGAGTTTGTAGGCCTAGAGAGAATGCCAAGTTGCTCCACCAATACTTCTTCTCTCTCCTCCTAGCAAGTATCCTGACTTTCAGATGCATACCTTCCACCTCCAGTCTAGCCCCACTGACTGCCTCCATGTTTAAGGCTGGAGCACTTGGCTCAGACCTAAAATAATCCACAGATCCTGATGGAGTTACTGATTCACAGGAAGACAAGTAGCCCAGTATAGGTAAATGTGGCCTTTTCTCCTTGAGCCCATTTCTGAGGATCCTTCTGGAAGCAGTTCTTGCTCCATCCTGAGGATAGCTCTGGGAGTTGCAGGAAGCATCCCTGGCCACATGAAGCAGACTGCTACAGAAGGAATGATCGATCCCAGAGAATGAGAAAAGATGCAAAGAACCAATCGTTCATGACATCCCTGAAAGATGGGTCACACAATTAAGTCAATCCGGAAACTTTGCATTTCTGGAAATGAAGTGCATCAGTAAATTCCCTTAATGATTAACTAACAAGTTTGAAAGAGGTTTTCTATTACTAGCAACCAGATGCATCCTAGAGATCCATGGAACATTTTATAAGGGAAGGAATAACCATATTTTAAATTGAATTATATCTGAAAAAGCTATTGGAATGTTATAAATAAACATTCAATTTTCAATACTTCTTTTTGTCATATTTAGTACTATTACCATACTAAGAGCTGCTACTATCCTTCAGTTGTTTTTGTAAGAAATATGACAAATGATATAAGTCAGTCATTATCCTATAATTACAGAAAAAGCCTCTGTATTTTGTTACTGCTGTTCTATAAAAGGAAATTAGTATGAAGTTAATACCAGATGAATAAGAAAGAAAACATCAAGCAAATAAAACAATAAATATAATAGCACAATGGTTTTATTGATGGCAGAAGAAAAAAAATTCTTCCTTTCACTTGTAAAAGTTATTTGCTTCATTTAACTCAGTATTTTTACCCTTCTTTATATGTTGAAGTTTCTCCCCCTAAAAATCTGCTTCTTCTAAAAATATCCACCATGGCTGCATCTTAATCTGAAGGGAAAGTAGACGGTTTATCAACAGGTTTTGACCAGGATGTTTCAGTCAATGGCTCCTTTCTTCATGAAGACTCTATTTTAAAAAGAAACAAAACAAAACAACAAAAAAAAGAAATTGGATTCTTAAATTAACTTTTTCATATTTTTCAAGACACACTTTTGCTGAAACTCATTTGTATATGTGAAGTGTTTGCATAAATATCAATAGAGCTCAAGTAGAATAAGATGAGCACTACTAATTAATTAATTAAACTTCATCTCTATAAAGTAATACACAGAGAAAAGAACTAAGTTTTGTTTGTTTGTTTATTTTTTTATTTATTTGGTACCAGAGATTGAACTCAGGGACACTTAACCATTGAGCCACATCCCCAGCCCTATTTTTGTATTTTATTTAGAGACAGGGTCTCACTGAGTTGCTTAACACCTCTTCACTTTCCCTGAGGCTGGCTTTGAACTTGTGATCCTCCTGCCTCAGCCCCCTAAACTGCTGGGATTACAGGCATGCGCCATTGCGCCTGGCTGAGCAAAAGTTTTAAAACTAAGTTTTTCTTTTAGAAACTGTACATCCTTACACTGTTAGATTGTTTATTGCTATTATGTTGTTTTCAGGAATGTGCACTAACTGAATAGTTTTTAACAAAGGAAGACTTGAAAATTGCAGCCTGCCAATGAGGAGCTACTCCATTCCACCTATCTTTGCTTTCCCTTTAAACACCTTTGAACTGGTTTTCCTGTGTCACCTCCCACTGCCTGCTCCACACCTTTGTTAGGTACTACTGTATTTGAAACTATAAAAATAGATGTAGACAACAGAAAACACATGATGAGAGACTCATTTGCTGCAGTCTTATCTGTTCAACCTCATGCATGAAGGTGCTTGAGCTGGGACTGTAACAGCTACACACAAACAGCTCTAAAGCCTTCTGAAATAAACAGTCCCCAGACTAAAAAACATAGCTTTGAGCATTATTTTCCTCACATGATGTCACTTTGATTGATATGGAAGGGTTCTGTAACAACTGTCTTTGAAGTAATCATTTCCCTGACTTGATTTGAAAAATTTGGCAAAGGGAAGATGGACCAGATCATCAAATAAATAAACGTTTTTAAATCACATCTATTACTAGTTAAAATGGTATTGAAAACTGGACCTTTGACTTGAGCATCTTTAGTTTTTTGGTAGGCTCAGATTTTCGTATCCATATGGAGGTCCTGGAACCAAACCGTCTTGGATACTGAGGATGAATGTATTTCATATATACAATAATAATTATCACAGCATTGTGGGTAAAAAGCACTGAACAATACACAAGTCCATAATCTGACCAGTCCACAGGGGACTTGATGAAATAAATTGCAACACTGGGCATCTTTTAAAAGGAATAAGGAAGACCATGATGTACTAATAAAAAAGGAGAAAAAAAAAAAAGCAAGAAGGTTTGTACTGTGTATATAATAGTCCACTTGTGTAAAAAAAAAAAACAAAAACCCACACACCCACACAAATAGCTACATAATCCAGTACATACACTCCTTCTATATTTATGCGAAAACATCTGAATTCAGACTAGCTGCATCTAAAGGGCTAAGAACCACCAATGGTTTGCAAAACAGGAAGCCACCGAGATGAAAACAGAATAAGGATTAGCTGTGGAGAGTTGTGACTTGGACAGAGACAATTATTTAAAACCAGTTTGAGATTAAGAAAAAAGAGTGTCACTTTTAAATTCAAGCCGTTGTGAGACATAAACACCTACCTATTTTATCTGCTCTCACACTCCACCACCCTGCTTTCTTAACACGTTCCTCCTCAAACACTGTAGCACAGGGAGAAAAATGGAATGATCTCATATATACAAGTCTTCTTTACCTGAGAAATTTAGGATTCTCACATTCTTTAATGATCTGAATTGACTATAATCTGACCCCAAAGTGCACTCTGATCTGATAAAGATGTAATTACAGCCATGACTTTTTATTTATAACTCCTCTTTTTAAAAATTTTATACTTTTGAGCTCATGGTTTTATGGTGAATTCACATTTGATCCTGTGCACCTAAATTAATGTATTTTTCTGTCAGTCTTATTTTATCTAACTATAGAAGGTTTTACACCCTTTGTTCACAGGCCAATTTTTCAAGGGTTGATTCTCAAATCCATTGGAAAACCTCCTTTTATAAAATCCTAAGAAAGATATAGATATAGTGGCATTGGGAATAAGTCTGACAGCCACTGAGAACAAGTATATATCTGAATCTTTAATTACAGCGGCCACCATGGCTATCAGACTTTATACCTAGCATTTCCAACCATACAGGCCTGCCCTATATTTAACTCATAATATAAAAGTCTGATAGGCTCTATTTTAACTTTTAAAAGGTTTAAATCTAATAGCAGCTTTAATAAACATCTATAGCATTGTCTCCTACCTGTGGAGATCTACCTACAAGAAGCTACAAGATCTTTGATTCCTGTTTTATGTGTTCACACCTATGTATTGTGTTGTTTCTACATATGAGCCTGTGTCCATATATCATATACATGATATCAAAATTGACACAGATAAATGAGTGCTCACAAATCAAATTTATATAAGAAATGGATCCAAATACCTTTTAGTTCACGTACCTTGAAAACGAAGTTCAGTTTACGTTAGGCAAACAAATTAAAGATGTGTTTAAAATTACTAACATAAGCTTTTCTAGGTGGTCAGTCAATAAAGTGTTAGTTTCTATAAAATGTCTAAAATGTAATATCCATTGCTTCTAGGATTTTTCTTCAACATGGAAGAGATGGCTAATTCTGTTAACTATAATTGTCTGATATTCTTGTTTCTACAGTTAAAAATGAGTAAATTAGATTTAACACAAATGGGATCAATCTTCATAAATGTGTTTGTTAAAGGAGACATCTGATTAATTTGCAAAATTAAAGTGCTAAAACATCAACTGCTTGACTTCTTAAATTTCATAAGGTAAGATATTTAACCATTAGATGTGTTTTTGTAAATTGGTAAATGAAAAAAGTTTGAGATTGCTTTGTTTTGGGGTCTTCACTAAAAGCAAATGATTAAGGGTTAAAATTCTACTTTCATGTATTGTTCTACCAACAACAATTAAAAGAAGGAAAAAAAATCCTCAATGTATAATAAAATACTGTTGTTTTACTTGGACCCAAGAAGCCTTCAGTTATCTCCCTGAACTTCTGAGAATGATGCCAGCAATGTTGGGGGGTTTCAGGGAGTCTGAGCCAGCTGCAGTGGTTCCCCCTCCTCTACCACCCTGTATCCTTCACTATCCAAAGTAAGGAAAATTTGTACTATCATATAAGTTTGTATGTTTAAAGGTTCCTACCTGTCAGTCCTGGTTTTGGTGATCCTCTCTTGTCTATCTGTTCTTTCTGTTACTGGCCAGGTAAAATGTGGGCCATATTATACTGATCTTACTGGTAGTCTCTTAAAAAAAATTGAGATTTTGGCTGAATGTGCCACCTAAAGGTATGGGCATTTTTTTTTTTTTTTGGTTGTTGTTTTGTTTGTTTTTAAATATTTTATTTTGTAGTTGTAGTTGGGCATAATACCTTTATTTTATTTATTTATTTTTATGTGGTGCTAAGGAGTGAACCCAGGGCCTCAATGTGCTAGCAAGTGCATACTGAGGGCTGTGGGCAGCCCTCAGTAAGGGCACTTTTAAGAGAAAGATGTTTCACTGTAATACTACCTGTCCTTTAAATGGTTTTCTAGATAGTTATACAATCATAAGATTTTGTTCATCGGCATAAAGTATATAGAAGATTCTGTATGTACAGATATGTATAGGCAGTTACAAGATAAGGAGTCTGGACAGTCAGGAACTATGTTGAAGGCATCAAAACGCACTGCCTCTGATATGCAAGGATAGCAGGACACCAAAGAAAGGGTTACAAGAGTTAAATCCTTTCAACCCAGTGCTGGCAGTCCCAGCACTGTTTCTCAGCCTGGCCCAAGGCAGCTGCAGATCACCTCTCTGGGTCTCCCTTCACTGAATATCAATATGCCCAGTTTAAGGAAAAAAACCCAAAGGAGAATCTGGGCATAATTGACAGTGAGGAACTTGCTTAAAGTTGATGACATTATGATAAAAATAAGGGAAACAGGTCAGGCTCAAAAATATCCTGTGGTCTAATCCTTTGACTGCAACCTGGAAGAAAGATTAAGGCACAGCTTTTATATATACTATCTCATATGATCCCTTTTCTGGGATGAAATGTGTTGTGTAAATTAAATGCATAGATAACATTTATAAGGATTGTTTTAAAATATAAGTTTTAGAAAGGGTGTGAAACTAGAAAAGATAAAGTTATAGGTGTAGAAATTATATATATATATATATATATATATATATATATATATATATATATATATATATATTTAGGAATTGAAAATTAAAAGCTAAAGGAAATGTTCTTGATGAGAGTATTTTGTCTGGTAAAGTAATATTCTTGTGCCAAGTCCAAGATGTAAGAGAGGAGAAAACTAAGGATGCAAACAAGTTGTAGAACATCTAAGTAAGTTACACAAGGTTTGTGGAGGGTAAATTTCAAAAAGTTTATGTAACTAAATTGATTATATATAATTAACACAATCAGTTAAAGTTATTCAAGATTTTTCCTAAGGTCAAATATTAACACATGTATAAATCAAAGTTTAATCCTCTCTATTTTAAAGAAATAAGGATTTCTTAAAGCATTAATCTGCCCTTATCTATTAAGGTAATTTCTTATGTCTGTTAAGTTTTATTATTTAGAGTAACCAGTCTTAAAGAAATTAGGGTTGGTATATCTCTAGTTAAACAACAACTATTATTTCAGAATGTTACACTATATTCCAGATTCCAAATTTTTCTTTAAAAGTTAAACCTAGTTAATATAAGTCCATCAGCATAACTGTGGCACTGTTACTGGCTTCCTTGTATACTAGATATATTCGTATCTTCCAAGTACATATATATTTTAAAATATAAGGTTTAAAAGAACATTTTACCAAGCTGGTATTCTTCAAACTAAAGTTTAAAGTAAAGATTTGGGATTATAAAAATTACGTTTCTTGATTCATAGCTATTATACAAACTAAATATGTTTTTACTCTTGTTAATTTCATTATGTATTTTCCTTCTAAACTTCAGAACTATTGTCTGTTAGTGCCTTGTAAAAGTTCAACTTCTAATATAACAACATGAGTTAATTTGAAATAATTACTTATAGGACACTTATAGGACAGACAGGATGTAAGTACTAATACTGACCACAATTAAATGGAAGGGGTAAATAACTGTAAAGTTATAGACATTAAAGTTAAAATCCTAGTAATCCTACTTTAAGACTGGTAAAACTGGCTTGCTGGATGTTTAAACCAAAACTTCGTAGACTAAAGTTAAGGAAGTAAAAGGGCCAAAAAGAAAAATAGCCAATATTTGGCTCTTGTCCTCTGAGTCAGTTTGACCCCAAGGAACAAAAGGACTTCTCTAAGGGTTTTGCAACTCTAGATCATATAACCTCCTGATCAGGGGAATCACTGAGACCTCGGAGAACAGATAGATGATCGATGCACATGCTATAAAGAGGAGGGCCATTGGAGAGGGAAGACATCTTTGATGCTTCAAAGGGAAGTCACATGGTTAACAAGACCCTGATCCATCCTGACAGATGGCACTAAGGGAGCAAAGAGGTTGCTCTCAAGTTTCCAAGACTGTTTCCCTGAGGGAATTCAACTCTTAATTGACAGGAACAAGGTAAATTTGATTAGCTTGGTCTTGAACACGTAGCAAAATAAGTTACAACCCAAATAGAGCCATACCTGGGCATTTAAAAGATAATAGTTGTTCAAATACAACTTAAGATGTACACTTGTGTCAGCTTCACCAAGAGTAAATAAAGGTAGAGGCTATAAAAGAAGGATTCTTAGGGGTGCCCAATAACTATCAAAAAAGTCTATCAGAGTCAAAAGCATTTTTGAGTCAATCTAAGGCCTAACTTCCTACACAGGCAGGCAGCCTTGATCTTTGTTTGCTAGTATGATTATGAACCTCTAAGTGACAAAAATAAAGGGAACTCTACTAAATATAGAGGATATACCTAAAAAAAAGTATTTTACAAAAATCAATGACATTAGATATCTTAACTATATCTTACGGGGGTATTTGTGACATTATAAAAACGAAGTGTTGTGTTTATATTCCTGGTAACTCTGACAATGTAACAAATATCCTTTAAGAGTTACATTCCCAAATGGAAGCCATGTACTCAGTGGCCTTGTCATGGAAAAAAAACTTCTTAGCTCTTGCACCTCCTGGTGAAAAATTGCTGGTCTCTATAATCATATTCATTTATTTTGTATTAATCTCATTCTAATACTTATATCTTCTGTTTATCTCATAGAAGCATTCACTTCTCAGATAACTTTACAACCTGTTCTTTCTAAACTAGACTTTTACCATGGACCCCTCAACTGACTCAAAGCATTCCTAAATGAGAAACCCAAACTGCTTGCCCCACTTCACTCCCTCTAAGCCTGAAGGAGCCAAAGTGGTCATCATTCATTTCCCCTTACAACAGTAACTGCTCTTTTAATTAGAAGGGGGTGGAGGGATGAGATCAGGACAAAGGACAAAGAAAGGGAAAAAAAAGAAATGGGTAGATAGCACTCTCATCACCAATGCTTTGGCACAAAATACTTCAAGAGTCCTCCAAGATCTGAAAGCTATCGACAATAAACTTAAATTAGAGTTGAATGCCTTATAAGCTACTGTAGTGGGCTTGGATGATCAGATACAAAGTCTTTACATCAGGCAACAATTATGATGCCATATTGCTTATTACTTTACTTGTGTAACACCTGTTCCATATAATACCTCCCAATGGGATTGTGAAAAGATAAAGATGCATCTATTAGGAATTTGTAATCATAACAATGTTAGTTTAAATCTCTTGCAAGTACACCATTTATATTCAAGTTACACAGGAAAGATAGATTCCCATGTTATTTCCTGCCAGTTTTACAAAAAAGCTGTTGGATTATCTGAATGGTTTCAATCCTTGGAATGTGCTAAAACATACTATATGACATCTCTTAGGACTCGTATCTTTGTTGTTTATTCTGTGTTGTTTTCTTAGAGTCAGCTACAAGCTCGTCTAATCCCAGTTTCTGCACTTCGGAGTAGACATGCATCAGTTGTGTTTTAAAAATAAAAAGTGGGGAGATGTGGGCAGTGGTCACTTGGATCATGGTGTTTGACTGCCTAGAGCTGTGGCTAGCTTTGCCCTGGGAATATGCTGTTCAAAGGTGCAGGACGAGATTTCCTGGGAGCTGTGGTTAAAGACCCTATCTGAAGAAGTACACTGTAAAGATGCTGAGTGTTTCATGCAATGTTATAGAATACACTAGTATAATAGCTTCTAGATCAACAGTATATGACCCCAAAATTACATTTCATTAAGTAACCAATCATGTTTTCTTCATCAAATTCCTGAATATATACCAAGAAATATTTCTCTTTCTCAAAAAATTGAAAAGAGATTAAGCAATTAAAAAGTAAACTCAATTATTGGTGTTTATTATATGTAAACTTTTGTGCTTTCAAAATTAATAATCATTTCACAGATCATTATCACTTTCAAAAGAAGAGAGGAGGTACAGAGAAAAAAGGAAATTAGAAATAGTACTTGTGGAAAAAAGTTTGGTGGAAAAGGGAGTATGTAACCATGGTATAATCTCAAATACTTTATACCAATTGTTTGAAGGAGCTATTTTTTTCTATTCATATTATTATGAAATATCAGTAATTAGACTTACATATTCAACATCAATTAACATCTTTCTTTATAGGGAAACCACTTTACAAGGTCAACTTTTTTTTACCTTTCTCTGATTAGTTCCGTGCCCGGGGAGGTTGGTAAAACTGCTGGGTTGGCCGAGTAGATCGTCTTGGCTGGCCATCACCTCCTCTACGGAACTCAAGAGTTTGGTCATAGATGCCTTCTTCTTCCTGTTTTCAAAGAGTAATGATTTAACATGTTCAAAACAGCTCCAACTTTCCTAAGTTAAATACATTTTATGGTCCCCCCATTTTAATGTACCCTCTTAAACTACCCTGGGATTTGGATCAATCAGCTTTGACAACAGAGGGAAGCAAGGGGAAGAAAAACAAAGGCGGGGAAACTGTTAAAACTTGTTTGGTGCTTAGTTAAAAAAAGAATGTAATTGGTAAGAATAGAATCAAATTTAATTTCAGAAAAGGTAACTATTTCCAAGTAATTGTGTGATTGTCTCATCAGATGAATTAATACAATGTGATAAAAACAGAAGATCTAATATCATAAAAACAATTTTCTTGAGTATTTAGACTTCTAAATATTTTCACATATTTGTCATGGAAAAGAATCTTGATAAGACATGGAAAAAGGGTTGAAGAGGTACAGAATGTTCACCAACTGTCTGTCCTCATTGGATGAAATCTCTAACATTGTTAAGAACCTTACGTCTAGAGATAGAGATAATGAATTGGAACATGGGGAGGTATACAATGTATATATAAAGAAAGTTTCATGCAAGATAGATTACTATAGTAAAATTCAAACTGTTCTCATTTTCGTTCTTACTGAAGAGGTAGACTTATTAAAGGAACAGCATGGGGAAATTAGGATAAGCAGATTAGACAGCAGAAGAGAGTATAGTTAATTATAATATTTGAAAAAGACTTAAAAGCAACAAAATGTAGCCAAAACACATTGGTTTCTTACTGAGTGCTGCCACCCTGTAATCTTAGTGTTTCTGAATTAATTCAGCTATGACATATGTAGCCTCTTAGAAATTGAAAAAATTGGCTCTCAATTTTGTTTATGAAAAAACATTTATTAAGTAGAAAGTTTAAATTCCAACTGCACTGTGAGAGCACAACAATTTGTATGATTTTGGAAATTTATTCTTTTTTCCACCTCCTCACTGTATCTCTGCATCTTCTTTTCCAAAAGACTGTTTTTCCTTTGCTTTCTTAATGATATGAGAAATTATCGGGAAGACTGAGTTCTATTCTTTTAACTTTTACAGATCCAACTGTTGTAACTGTACCTAACGGAAACAGAAAGATGATAAAATAATTTGATCAAATGTTATTATTTAGCAATAATATTTAGTATTCAGCATGACTCTTATTGTTAGGCATCCTCCATAGGATTCTTAAGACAGAAACATTATGTCCATTTTATATAAAGAATATTGAAGTCCAAGAATGCTTTCTAACTTTGCTTCTAAAACTTCTAAGACAAATTTTGGTTTTGAATTTGAACTCTGTTATTTATTTCTTTAAGTCTCGGTTTGGATATAAAAGAAACAAGTCAATAGCCCAAAATTAATGATTATCCTTGAGACCTATCATCCAAGAAATAAGATACTCTGACAATATATCTAACTCAACAGCCTCCTTATAGAGACAAAATTTCAGATGAGTTCTCCTTTTTCTAAATCCCTTTCATTAACAAACTGAAAATGATTAGAAGTGTCAGATATTTTATCTGTAATTTAGCAAAGCAATTAAAATGCAGGAAGAAAAATGTGAAGGTAGCCAGAGAAAGAACAGAGTTGTTGTTGTTGTTATTATTATGTTCTGAATGATTGCCAAATATTAGTTAAATTTGAAAAGGAGCTATTTTAATTTTATTACAAATGACAACATTTAATATTAGTTTGTTTTTTAAAACCAGCTGATAACATGTCTAGGTTGAATATTAACTAAAAAGGATAACAATGTGTTTGGTATTGCAGGAAATGAAGTAATTATTTTAGGGATTAGAATGGAATGTTATTTTTCTCCACACCTAGCTGCAGTACCAGCTGAAAACATCTAAAAATCTGTACTTTACCAATAAAATACACTGTTAAGAGGCAGGATACTGCATTTGCTGAGTGAGCTGGGTTTATATAATAAAAATGACATTACTATTTTAAAAAATTGTGTTTTCTGTGTTTAAGAATCAGACAGTACTAACCAAAACCATTGAAATAATTTTATAGAGATAACTGACCATGAAATTTATTTCCCATTTTCTACAAAATAGAAGCCAAAATACAAATAAAAATGATTCTGACAGTTTTGTTTTCAATTACTGTCAAAGGCATAACTTTTTTTTTTTTTTTTTTTAAGTCTTTAAAATCCCTCCTGCAGGGCAGGCAAGGGCAAATCTGGTTATGCACAACAACCACTTTTATAATCTACAGCTATTAATTTTATGTACTCAATGGGTATCTTCTTCCACTTTCTATAGCACACAGCTCAATTTAATAAATCAGTTTATTTTGAGCTGTGTTTGAATGAAATTCATGTTTTTTCTGCTTCTAGCCCATCTTCTTCCTTTAGTTTTCACTAATACATTACATACTGAAAATACAAAGAAAATTCATTTCATAGTTCATGAGCATATTTTTAAAAAATCTGACACTACATGACAGCTGGCATAATCCTGGAAGCATCCCTCTAGATTGGACAGACCAATCTATAAATTCAAAGAGATGAAGTAATTTACTCAAGTTGCAGAACTTATTAGAGGGAAAGCCCACACTAGAACCATTTTGTTTTTGACTCCTGGGCAAAAAGGTCTTTATAGGCTTGTGATAAAGCCATAAAATGGGACTTTGCAATGTTATCTTCACCTAAGTTTTTGAGACTTAGAGCCATTTCATCAAGAGTCCAATTTTGGCTCACCTTAGACATGTTATCAGATAAAAGCTGGTTTTTAAAAACAAACTAATATTCCAAAACAAGCCCTCTTTCCATGCCAATATTCACTAGTCTACTGATCCTTTTTAATGAAAAATTAAAATAATACAAATATCCCTGTGACATCAAGCATAATGATGTGGTATTTTGAAACAAAATAGAAACCAGTGCGAAAATGAGGCACACAACTCTATCAATAAAGTATATGATTTGTAACAACTGCATCTTTCCTGGACAACATCTTCAGTCTCTCATTGGTGCACATAGTGTCTAGAATGGGGAGACAGACAAACTACATGTTTCCCATTTATGAATGAGTTATTGAAGGTCATTGTAAGTCAGTTACTTGGAACCTGGAATGTATTTCAGTAGGTTTGAAACACACATAATAGTCAGGTTCTCTGTATCACAAATATTCAAGTGAAGTGCAGCTAAGCATATAAATAAGTATTATACTCTAGGCTGGGGGTGTAGCTCAACAGGAGAGCCTCCGAACACACATGCCCCTGGGCTTGATACACAGCACCACCAGAAAAGAAACAACAACAAAACCAAACAAGTATTCTTCTTGGAGCAGTGGTTCTCATTTCATAGATACTTTGTCACTCAGGAGATATTAGGCACAAAAAAAGTTGTTACTGCATCTAATAGAGGACAGGGATGCTGTAAAACATTCTAGAATGCACAGAATGGCCTATATCACAAAGACTTATCGTATTTGCTAATAATGTAAATAAGCTACTGTTTTTATTTACTTAATCTAATAAATCAATTTATCTCAGATTACCATTTCTTCACCATTTTCTCACAGTAACAACTGTGAGGAGACAATGATAGATTATTTAGCAGGAGCAGGGAATGGGGGTGGTAATTCTCTTAATTAAAATAAATCTAGTAAATTAATGTAAATTTATTTATTTCTTTTGCACTTTTGGGGATTGAATCCAGAGCCTCATACATGCTGGGCAAGCACTGTTAACACTGAGCTTTATCCCAGCCATTTTACTTTTTATCTTGAGACAGGGTTTTGCCAAATTGCCATGGCTGGCCCTGAATTTGTGACCCTCTGTCTCCACTTCCCCAGTTGCTGAGATTATAGGCATGTTCCTGGGAATACCTGTCCTTTAATAGTTATTTTGTGTATAGCTTAATAAAATATCTTCTAGTTTATTCTTTTTAACAAATTGTGTAGTAATGATAAAACATAAACCAGTGGATGAAATTTAATGTTCTCTCAATAATCATCCTTGAGTTTTAGGATGTTTTAAACAATTAAATATTAATTAGTACATGTCTCTTTCAGTAATTCACCTATGGATCACCTACTCTGAATTTCCAGGCCACATTTTGCCTGGTTACCTTGAGTTTATGGAACTTTAAATACCTGCAATATAAAAACCTAAGCAAACAATCACTGTAAAGACAAATCTTTCTCCAAACATTACTCAATATACTCCAAAAGTAGGACTTAAATATTTTTAAATGACTTATTTTTAAATTGTACCAATATTTGATCATATCAGAGTCACTGAAATTGAAAGTCAAACCTGGATCTGCTCCTACTTTCTATGAAGATCAAGCATAACCTATGTACCTGTGAAAGCTGTGTATTATCAACACTGAACCTTAATTTACCAATTACCTTTGTTTAAGAAGTATATTTCACTTCATATTTATTGTTCTCCCCCAAAACAACCCAAGCTTATGTGGTAGCCTAGAACCACAGATTATAAGACAAAAGTTTTTGTGAAGAAGTTCTTCATTCAAGTCATTAGAGCCACAACCTGAACTAGAATGCAGATCTGATTCACAGCCCTGGCTGCCTGTCACTGTGCTCCTGAATAGTCAAAGTGAGGAACACAGATATTAATTTCAGAACTAGAAGGGAAATTGGGAATAATCAAATGGAGCAGATTTACATCATTATTATTGTTGTTATTAATTTTGAGGTAAATGCAGCATGTTTTTCAAATTAAATTTTATGTAGAAAACTGATGTAAGGAGATGGGCTCAGATTAAAGTAGACATCTTTACATGTATGAGCACTGTTCTTTGGCTTTCTCTTCCTCAGTGTCCCAAGTTTTGTAACACTCAAGGCACAAATATTAAAAACTCAACCTAATCAAACCTCTGCTATACACTGGGAACCTACTGAGTGGAGTACTTGATTGATAAAAGAAAGTGAGCTAGTGAAAAAATAGGAATTGGAATGCAGGACTCCAACTCTGAGTTCAGAGCCCTTTCTCTTTTGCCTGTGATTACAGAGAAAATCTATACCCTACTCTTAATTCCATAAATTGTCTAATAATAAAAGCTCAACTAAATGGAGGAAAAAAACCCATTAACATACTTCATTAACATACGAAAAAGCTATTATATAAGCAAATATACTAAAATTTATAAGACTAAATTTTCTTAGTTTTTGAAGCTTTGAGTAAAACAAAATTCCACTTTAGAAGAAAACATAATAGGGAATTATAGTCTCTCTCCCTTTTCCCTAGAGCAGCTCTAAGACCACTTTTTTTTAATAATATTTTTTTTTAGTTGTTAATAGATCTTTATTTATTTATATGCAATGCTAAGAATTGAACCCAGTGCCAGGCAATTGCAGTACCACTGAACCCCAGCCCCACTTTTTTTTTTTTAACATTACATATATCTGGCAATATTTTATATAAACCAAAGCATTTTATGGCAGAAATGAGAAAAAAAGAAAGCACTAATTTAAGACAAAAGAAAAAATCAGATTCAAAATCTAATTAGCAAACAACTCTTCCAATATGCATGGCTGATATAATGATTTATTCCTATATAAGAGGACTGAGGAATATTTCACCAAGTTTCTGATCTTTTCTTTTTAAAATTCATATTTTCAAAGGAAATAAAAATTCTTGATTTTACCAGGTATGATAAAAATCATACAAATTCCTACTAGCTCAAGTGTTTCATTCTATGCTAACTAAAGCACAATCTGAATAGACTTAAAACTTTAACATAAAAGAAAATGTGGGATTTTTAAATGAACAAATATAGTAATGTTTTTCCTAAACATGATTTTTTTTAACCCTTTGATACAAAGCAAAAAAGCTACTTTTAGGGGTTTAGGTACTTATGAAAATTCAGATAAGTATCAAAAGGTTGCATCCATATTTTAAGTAGGAGAATAAAGTATATAAAAGAGACTAATTTCGGCCTTACGACTTCCAAAATGATAAATGTTATGGATCCTCTTTCATTCAAAAGCACATCTAAGTTTATTTACAACTTAACAATAGAAAAAAGGGAACGAATGTTTATTCTACCATGTGCTTGCATTTTGCATCTTGTCTCCTTTACTCTTTGCAAGAATGCTCTGAGTTATTTAATCTCCCATTTCAGAGTTATGTTAAGTGACTATGCTTCAGAAGATCCCTAGGCTGTACCACCTAAAGTTCTTTGCATTGCATTACACAGTGTATATTTACATTTCTTGCTTCAGAGAGTTTTTCTTAATTTAATAGCCTAATTTTCTAGGGTTGATTCTTTTAAATTTTTTTCATCATTATTGAAGTATAATTGACAAACATAATGGGCAAATAGCAGTCATGAATTTAAGGGGTACAACTTGATGTTTTGATACTGTGAAA
This sequence comes from Callospermophilus lateralis, assembly GCF_048772815.1. Classification (NCBI taxonomy): domain Eukaryota; kingdom Metazoa; phylum Chordata; class Mammalia; order Rodentia; family Sciuridae; genus Callospermophilus; species Callospermophilus lateralis. The sequence continues at coordinate 50,917,412 of NC_135316.1, read as the reverse complement.
TGATCAAAAACTAATTAACAAATCTACTATCTCACATGGTTACTATTTTTTCCTAATCATGTTTCGAAAAAAACATTACCATATTTATTCTCTCTCTCTCTCTCTCTTTTTGTGGTGAGAATATTGAAGTTCTATCCTTTAAGCAAATTTCAAGTATACAGTACTGTATATCGTCAGTTGTGGTCACCGAGATCTTTTTTTAAAATTTTTAAAAATATTCATTTATTTTTTAGGTGTAGATGGACACAATACAATGCTTTTATTTTTATGTGGTGCTAAGGATTGAACCCGGGTCCCGCCTGTACGAGGTGAGTGCTCTACCGCTGAGCCACAATCCCAGCCCACTGTAACATCATACAGATATTTATCAAAAGCTATTTTGATAATTTATTAGCCTTTATTTTTGCATAGTAAATAGAGGACTGTCATCAAGTAAATAGAGCCCAGTCACCAAGATCTTGAGCTCATTCATCTTGCATATGAAACTTTGTAACCTTTGAACACAACATCTCCCCGTTTTCCTTAACTCTTTTTCCTGGTTACCACCATCCTATTCTGTTTCTGTGGATTTGACTTTTTTAGATTCCATGTGTTAAGTGAGATCATGCAGTATTTGTTTTATTTTACTTAGAATAATGTCCTTAAGATTCTATGGTCAATTCTGAATAAAAGGATTGCATAAGCCCTGCAGGTAGTGTAAATACCATTTAATGGTCATCATCTTTGTTGAGATCCTACAGTGCAGTCCAAAGAATGAATGTATCACTTGTAAAGACATGTACCTCTCTCTAAAACACACTGCCTGTTTTAGCTAAAGGTTAAACAGATTACCAACACTCCAAAAGTCAGAGTAGGCAGAATATTCATGCTCTAACAGATGTTAATGTGTTGGGAGATTTCCTGGAGAAATATTATGTTATGGCACTGGCATTTAAGAGCTCTTTCCTTTAAATCAGATCCGAGTCTGGGCTTAGAGTCTACTACAACCTAAGCATTTAACTATGCTTTCCCTATGTCTCAATTTTTTTCACATACAAAATAATCAGGACTTCAAAGATTTACTAGGAGAATTATATGAGATAATAAAGAGTTTAACAACTTTATATTGGTTACTATCCTAAATTAAATAACTTCAGGTTAATAAAATATACATCCTTCCTTCACTTAAACTATGCAGATTCACGGATTTTCCTGAAAATCAGGAACTTAGCTCCCTGTTAACAGTATCCCCAAATTACTTTGTGAAGATAAAGAAAGTGAAGAGGTCTTTGGAGAAAATCAAAGGGCCAATTCAAGGAAAAAAGGTTCTCACCCTGCCTTTCTTTTATTTCTTCAGAGGTTCAAAAACTACACACAAAAACTAATAATTTTACATTATAGTTCAGTTTGTTGCTTCCATTGTTTTTGTTTCTCGAGAAAGTTAATCTTTTTTTTCTTTTGAATTAGAGCAAAACCATCAAACAGAACATAAGGAGGGAGGAAATTAGCAGAGGATCAAGATTGAAAATGATCAATAATATGAAATATGATATGTCAAGAGCTTTGTAATGTTTTGAACAACCAATAAAAAAAAGATTAAAAAAAAGAAAATGATAAATAAAAAGTTATAGACACTACATCAAATATGAATATTTAAAGATAGAATTAAAATAAATTAACATGATTAATCTCTTTAATATCTCACCCTCAGTCTGTACACTTGAAATTTTAGTAAATGTCATAAAATGGAACAGACTAAAAAATAAAGGAATAAAAAAATAAAAAATAAAATAAAAAAAAGAATGAAAAATTCTAACCTTAAAGCAAATAGAGACCCAACATAATAATAACATTATCACATTTAATTTCTAATTCATGTCTAACTACCCATACTAACAATGCTTGCATAATAAACTATAATTACTTCTCTTTAGTGAAGCATATAGAAAAGATATGTTTTAACTCATTTTATCAGTTATTAAGCCAGCTAAGTTTTCATTTTACGTACATCTAGGAATCACTGATGTGATCTCCTCTGCAGTACAAGATTCCTTTGCTGTATCACACAAATGCTGGCTTTGCCCCCTTGAAATAACTGGTGAAGTTAGCTGAAGCTTTCTTGGACAGCCAATTCTACTGCTTTGTATTCTTCACTATAAAGTATAAACCTGCATTTCTGGAACTTCTATTTATGTTTTCCAGATCAGTCTGTTTCCTCTACCATAGAAAAGATTTTAAGTTATTTAAAGGCAAATATAATAACTTCCCTTACTCTATTAATAAGAATCATTTGTCAAATACCATTATTTTTAGAATATACATCATTTTGATCATCTTTTATACAGTTTAGTATTTACTATTCCACATAACCTAGAAATCACAATAATACTTTAAGTACGGCCTGCCTAGAACATAACACTAATATGTATTTCTCAGGAGGAAGGTACTGTTCTAGGCAATTTATATGTCTATCAGGCAACTGGTTTAATGTTAATGTTTTTATCAGTTGCTTGATCAGTATTCATTCATACTGTGCTTGCCATTAACTGAAATTTCTATAACCTCCCAGGTCTATTTCATTATGTATTTGTAGAGAACAGTTTTTTTTTTTTGACCTACATACAAAGTTCTAAATTTAAGTGTTGTTGATGTTTGTGCACTAATAAAAGATATTACTTTGGCACAGTATCATCATTGGCATAGTGAATAACTGTAACATCATATCAGATATTTATCAAAAGCTATTTTGATAATTTATTAGCCTTTGTTTTTGCATAGTAAATAGAGGACTGTCATCTAAAAGGGTACCATCTAGATAGGTAGTTAAAAGTACCTTAATCTTGGAACTATTTTCTAGTGAAATTTAGACAGTGATAAGAGAGTCTTAGTATAAGATTAAACTATAGTAGCAAGAAATAATAGATTAAAAGGCCTAGGTAGGTTTATTTTCTACCATTTGTAAAATAGTTTCTAGTCCCTTGAAAAATATCAGCTGATAATTCTACTCAAATACATCTTCAATTGTGAGAACTAAGATTGATTAAAATAAATGACTGAAAGACACCTTATCAGAACAACCTATCACATATCAAGTTAGAAGTTACTGTTATGCTGAACATTCTTAGGTATATCATTTCATTAAACTCACACAAAAATTCTCCAGTAGGTAATTTCATTTGCTTCCATTTATAGGTAAAGTATAGGATCATGCTCTATGGTGTCAGCTAGTACTAAACCTAAACATCAGTTCTGAAACCCAGCCCAAAGATTTTAGACAAGTTACTTAATATCTCTATACCTGAATTCATAGTTTTTCTGGTGTATAAAATGAAGATTCCATAGAGATCCTATAGATATTAAACCGGTTAATGTGTAACAAGTAATATATCTGGTGGCTGGCACAGAAGAAGTATTTCAAATGGTAACTATGTTGAACAGAAGGAACTTTAGTCCTCACATTCTCAACTGTTTATACTATTTTACCTCAATAAGTTCACAGAGAAGTAATATCATCTCGTTACTATCAAATATATAGATTTCACTCAGTTATGTTTAAATTTATGAATTTTCCCTCTCTTTTCCATAGTGTTCAATATTTGAGAAGTTAGACAGTATATAACATTTCCTTTTTAAAAAAATATTATTCCCAAGCTTAGGAATCTTTCACAATCATTTTAGATGAAAAGATATCACAAAGATTTTCTCCAGGAATAATAAGGGATATGAACTTATTTCCATCAAATGTAAATTCTATATTTTAAAAATACACAAAAACAAATCATTTGGATGGTGAGTTCTGAGAGATGAAGTCTATATCGTTATTTTTAGAGTGAAGCTTATTAAGGCTCAATGAGAAGTCAAAAAGACAGAAATTCATAGTTTTCAAACAGTTTATAAACTTCTTTGTTCAGAGTATAAAATGTATACTATAGTTAAATTTCACTTTCATTGCTTTTGAAGAAAGGCATGACAGTCTTTTAAAAACTGCACTTAAGTAGGAGGAAAAGATTGTCTAGGGTTAAACACTAATTTATGCAAAATCCAGGTTTTGACAGGACTCCTGTCAATGTCAAATAGCAGGTGCACTTTTTGTAGGACTGGCAGAAAAGCCTTGTATCAGAGCTAAAATGAAGTTGCTGATTTATGAAGGCTGTTACAAACCATAAAATTTTAAAAGCATGGAATAAAATAGTTTCCATAAAGAAAAAAAAAATAGAACTCATTATAACTTTGCAGTAAATACCATTAGCTTAAGGGACCATGATTCAATCGTTTTCTGAAAAAAATTAGTTTACTTTAAAAAATGTGGATTTTATATTAGAGCTATATTTTAAGAGTAAATATAAAATTTCATTTTATTAGTAATTTTTGAGCAGAAAATAAAATTTTAACAAAAAAAATGAAAGAAAAGAAATTAGCTTGAAGAAAAGGAGGGTATGAAGAAGCAGTGAGGGTTTCCTTCCAAGGTAAGTAATTTAGGATGGATATACAAGTTCTAATTTCAATTTGTAGCTGCTTCTGCAATTCAGGGTCAAAAATCATCACTTTTCAGATATTACCAATAAATGAGGATGCTCTTTCTAAAGCCTTAAAGGAAAACTAAAGAAATGAAACTATCACTGATTCAGAACCCACATGCCTGACATTTTAATCATCCTGCGACCTAACAAAATATTTATTGAGCAGTTACTGTGTTCCTCACAACCACCCTATGAGGTTACATTTCTACTGTTATTTTTCAGAGGAGAAAATATAACCGAGGTTAAAAAAGATTATATATGCCTAGGTTATGCTGGACTCTAAAGTTCATGCTCTCTCAACATATTACAGTAGATGCAGAGGCTAAAGGATAAAATTAGGCTAATTATATAATAAAACTTTTATGAAGTTAATACGAATAAATATCAAGTGCTTTCCATTTAACACTTTAAATATATAATGAAAGTAATGCATTAAGGTAAATACAGAGCTTAGAACTAATTTCTGGTACAAAAACTAAAGAATACGATAAAGTGAGATATCAGTTCCCAAATGTAAATTTCTATTCTTTATAATGCCAGATGCAACATAAAATAGTTTTCTTTTATTGGTGTGAGTCAAGCTATTTAAACATTTTATCCTAGTGAATTATAGAAGCAAAGAACCTAGCACACAATGCCAAACTAGCTCTTATGTGGCACCTTAAACTTACAAAATGATTTTGCAATGTGTTGGTATTCATGCTCATTTTTCTTTCAGTGAAGAAAGGAGGCATTTTTTTTTTTTAACTGAGAGAAATCCAACCGGCTTATCAAATACAGAAATCATATTTATAAAACTCATCCAAGTTAAAATTTTCCCCCTCCCTTTGTATCTACAGATATAGATTATTATCTTTTCCAAGAACATGACTACTTGAGAAGGAAAGTATAATAAAGCAGTAAAATTCACTAAATATTTTCAAATTCTTGACATTAACATTATTCATTTGAATACATTTATCTACAGAAGTTTAGATAAATACAAATTATTGTTTTGTACACTTAGCAAGTTTGTACATTTACTTGAGAATTTGTCACTAAAATACTTTAAAAATAAGGGGTGTTCATCAATTTCATAAATCCCCTAGTAATATTTCTCTGTTTCAAGAGTTATAACATTCATAGCATGAACTGTGAGACAGGTTATTTTTCTAAACTCTCTGTAGTTTTAGAGATCCTAAGTTGTTTTGGGTTCTTTTTTTAGAAATTTTACCAATATTTTGGGATGGTAGCAATTAGAGATTAAGCATCTATGATGACAGAATTGTGCCCTCCAATGACACAGATTACTCTATGGTAGTTTACAGACTTCTTTTTGATCATAAGAACATCCATTCTTAATAGGATTATGTAGTTTCCTATTTTAAATTTCATTGCTAGTGATGGACAACACTTTATAGCTGTCATACAAAAATTATGATGAGCACTAAAAAATTTTTCTCATTTGAAAGTGATAGGAAAATCTCTCTCCATGAGTGTTGATAATAGATGAATAGGTCAGTAGATTAGGTTAAACCTTATGAAATTAAACAGTGTCTTAAAAAAATAATTTCCTACCTTATTTTCTTGCTCTCTTTACTGAGTAAATCCCCCAAAGGAATAATTTAGCAAATACCACAATTTTTCAAACACTAGTGTGTTTCACATGTGTGTGTATAAATGCATGCACATGTATACACACATTGTGTCTTGCTTTGCTCAGATACCCGAATAACGTTTTTATTTATTGAATATATTCATACCTGCCATAAAGATGAGCTCAAGATGACCTGAAACTTTGTTAACATTCCTGGGATTATATTGCCATATAACCAAGAGCCTAAAACCTGCTTCACAGGACATTTTCCAATACTGAATTTTGCTGATTTCCAAGGGTCACAATATTATTACTAGATAGACTCTCAAACATCAACTTCCTCATGAGACCCCTCTACTGAAAATTGGTTGAGTGGTTACCTGTTAGCTTGGGCTTAATAAACCCAGAAGGGTTATATCACTTGTGGATCAAATACTTTCCTTATGTTACTAAAAGACTAGAAACTGAGAATGAACTGTCACAAAATAATTCTTGTTCATTTTACTTGCTTTTGAATTTTTTAATTGAAAGTATAATAAAAAGTTTATAAAACTGAATTTATACATACAGGGGCTACATAACTTTATCACTTAAAATCAACTACAATGTTGAATATATTCTCATTTAAGACTGAATTATTTTTATTCACTTACTATAAAGGCTTCCCATATATTACAGTCTTTATAATGATATTTTATGATAACTGTATAATATTTCAGATAGATGATATTTTACCATTCTCTTACTGATGAATATTTAGGTCGATTCTAGTTTTTTTTTTTTTTTGCTATTATAAAAATGTTTTAATAATAATCTCCCAGCAATTAGCTCTTTTTCTTTTTCTATACTTCAGGGGGAGACATTAACAACAGTAGAAATACTGGATTCAAATTTATGAACACTTTTAAGTCTTGGGAGAAAAGAAAAAAAATCAAAAGAATCATATCAATTCGCACTGCTATTAGCAATGTATAAGAGTACCCATATTACTGCATCCCTGCCAGCATGAGTGTTATCATTTACTTTCCCCCATTAATTAATAATCTTAAAACTATGCTAATTGTTTCAATTTGTAGTTTATTACTTCCAGAAGTCAGTATTTCTCTTTAATTTTTAATCAAAAAAGATGACACTGCTACTTCAGCAAGAAACCATATTGAGCATAAGTCAATGGTTTGAGGCTAAAAAAAATAAAAGCCTTAATAAAGTTAATCATGACATGAGTAACTGTTATTGTGCCACACAGTAATTAGGCATTAATATGGCAAGCAGTTCCTGTAAGTGGCTGTTATCACTATTATTTACAGATAGCCAAACTAAGCATTCTTAGATGGGGGTGGGGAGAGGATTGACCAAGCTCTTAGTCCTCATAAGGATTCCCTGATTTGAAGTCAGATGTAATCCAGAAGGCAAATTCTACTTTTACCTCAGCAACATGCACCCTCCATAAACTGAGTGCTTTCTAAAGACAGCACTGTTAATTAAGTTTGGCTGAAGGTGGGCCAGCATTTATTTTACTGAGAACAGGCATATCAGATGTTACTCAACTGACCAAAGAAATAGCCATCAAGCCCCTTATTTCTTCTACAATTATTCCTCAAGTTAAGAATCTAGATTTCCAGTGAGACCTCAGAAGAACTTTAAATTTGGAACTATTTCCATCTCCTTTCCCACAGAGAAGATGAAAGAACTAGAGGCACATTTATATTCTAGTTTCCCAGTTAACCTTACTAACAAACAACAGGAGCAAGCTAGGAAACAGGACTTTAAGGGGCTCCCTGTGCCAAAATCTTTTTTCCCAACACTGACTGAATTTTCATAAATTAGAAATGCATTCTTTGATGTTTCTAAGCACAGAATTCTGGGAAGATTAAAGAAGGGTAATAGAGTAGGAAGGGTGAGAAGGGATAATAGTAGTCTACACACTATAGTGAAGATTAATCAATCTGGTTTTAAATTCTTAAGAGTACAGAACTCTGAAGCATGCAGAGGATAGAAATAACAGTTCTCATATGTAGAGAATATAAGGAGAAGCAAAAGGAGTACAATCAGCCTGGGGTGCTATACAAATGCAAAGCTGAGAACACTAGACTACAAAAGAAAAGGGGAGGCCAAGCCTATAATAAAAATTTATGTTTTTGTAGATGTTGAGAGGTTACAAATCACATTTACCTCGATTGTATTACTTAATCCTCACAAGAACCTGTACTGCTACTGAGACCCAGAGATGTTAAGGAACTTACCCAAAGTCACATAGGTAGTAAGTAGCAGAGCCGGGACTCGAACCCAGGTCTTCTGATTCCTCCTGTGCATCTCCAGCTCCCCTGGAGCTGAAGCAGGGCAAAAAGGGAGGTGGAAGTAATTTGCCCCAAACCAGCCTTGCCCTCTCCCCAAGGAAGAGCAAAAAACATTTAATTCTCTCAGTGACCCTTTTCACCAAATTCTTTCAGGATAAAGCACACAAGAATCTGAAAATATTTCTCAACCTTGGGTTCATGTATGGCAATAAATGTAAATGACACTAGAAATCATTTTTGGCTATACTTTGCCATTTATGTGCAATTGATTAGAATATAAAAGTATAGTAATCCTCTTTTCAAAAAGTAAAAATATTTAATAATTATTCTTTAAAGAAGTTTACTTATGATTTTTGTTTGACATTTTCAGTTAAACTTTTTAACTGCAATATTATAAAAATTATTTTGAAAAGTGCTGAAGAACCAGACATCCATCAACTTTTAATCTACTCTGTGGCTACATTTTTATCTATCTTAATCATCTTCCCTCAAGGATTATTGTCAGTAAGGCATTTATAATCATTCAAATGGAAAAAAATTCACAGTTGTCTTTTTATAACCAACTTTGAGTATTTTCAACAAGTAGCAATGTATATGCATCATCTTCTAGAGATATAAATCTTATATTCTTTTCAAAATTATGACTAGAATACTTTTAATGTAGACTTTCTTAATTTTCTATAACAAAATTTAGACTCTCTAGTTTTTAGTCTACAGATTTCTTAAAGGAATTATGTTTTAATTTCTCATCCTATTTAAACTTTAATGAGTTTTAAATACAGACAATGAAGAAATTTATTTCCTTTACTAATTTTCTAAGAATACAACTCAAATGAACTATGACCAATTAATCAATTGTAGATGTTTTTATAAGAAGCCCCAATGTACTTCAGCCTCTATTTTTCCATTTCTGAGAAAAACTATCAGTAGGGTCAAGTGCAAAGTTAGCAGTTATACAAGTTAGGGAATACAAATCAACCAGAAATATCAAGGTATTTGTGAACTTTGAAAGATACTCCAACTGTTCTTCACTTAAGCATCAGTCCTATCTAGATTGTAATATATCCAATATTTAAAAGTAATCTGACACCTTTAAGATAAATAAGGTGGCAAACATTCACAAACCAAAATAAAATAAATGAAGAAGATGAGGAGGAAGAGTCTGGATAAGGACTGAGAGGTAGAGATGTGGAGTAAAGAAAAGGAAATAAAGGGTAACCTAAAAGACCTAAGAAATTTAAAGTAAGAATTAATATTCTCTCTCTCTCTCTCTCTCTCTCTCTCTCTCTCTCTCTCTCTCTTCCCTTTAAGATTTCAGTTTCATATTAAAAAAAATCTGATCAAGTCTAATATTCTTTTGGGTACAGACAACCAATTTCAGGATTTCTTGATATATGAAGATTCACACCATCTGGTTACCTTATGAAAAAAAAGTACATTAGTATACTTTGTCCATGTTATTGTAAACCTTATTCAAAATGCTCATTGTGTTATACTAAATTATCCACTTAATGTTATCAAAAAATAATTACCAACACTTAAAAAATTACAGGTACATACATTTTAGAATTTGAACCAGAATTAAAAGTGATTTCTAATATCTTGCTTTGTATAATAAGCTGTTTGTTAATCTTGATCAAGAGAGTCGACCCTAATTTCCTAATTACACAATCTGAGAGAAGCAAGCATATTTATTTAACATGACAAAAAATGCCAATAAAGGTGTGTTAAAGTTAATAGAGTTTTGGAAGCCAGTGTTAGGCTTCCAAAATTAATTTCTTCATGGTATTCCAGTCACTTAACATACATAACAAAACTGTAACCAGGAACAAAGACAGCAATGATTCAAAGATGGCACCATTTCATTCTGATGTCAGCCTTATCAATATTTACTAAGTGGTATCTGGAGGAAAGGAAATGCATCTTATACTTCTCTTATATCTTTTTAGTCTTTTGCACATACACAGGGCGATCTGTTTTCCAAAGACTTTTTGGTACAAAAAGAAATTAAGGAATATTTGGTTTAAAAAAAAAAAGAAAAGAAAAATTAACCAGGCTTGTCATTTTTTAATATAATCAAGGTGATCACCAGGACTACACCAATTATTCAATAAATAATTAAATAATTGCTGCCCTCCTTCCACTGTTTCAGCTAACAACAGTAGTTCATGGACTAACTTAAAATTTCAATGCCATCAACTTATAGTATACATCTACTTATTATTCATATAATTCCTTAGCATTCCTACAGTTAATATGCAACAGTAAATTCTTCCTTCTCTTATAAATAAGTGCCTAAAAGAGGATATAACTTGAATAAGGATATTTTTTCTTCCAGATCTCTCAAGTGAGCTCTGGCATCAGATCCAAGATTATCAGTTCATCTGATTTAACAAATGAAATCAAGAAAATAAAAACAGGAGACCTAGAGCAGTTAGAAGAATTAGTTTCCCAGGAGGCTTTGAATAACAAGCTTTTAAATACATAAAACAATAATATATAAAGGCCTAAGACAATTCACTGGTACATTATTAAAAGAATAATACAAATGTTAGTACAAAGCAAATACATTGGTCTTTATAAGTCCTCTTCACCATTTAAGAATATCCACACACCCAGTGGAATTAATTTACTTGGATACTTTTTTTTTTACTTAATAGTAGTCAATGCCAGTTTAATGAAAAATAGGAGATTGGGGGAGAGGGTTTTATATTTCACCTTAGACTAGGTGAAAAACTCCAAAGAAAAAAAATCCAAAAAAAATGATGAAATACCGTACTGATAGAAAATATAAACATCATGTGTGTTATTAGGTGAGAATTATAAGAAAAGACAATAATATTATGAAAACTACAAAAGGCGTTTTCACAAATGGCAATTTCTGAATGTTATACAAAAGATAGTGAATTGTGTATAATTACATGTACAATAAAATATTTTATGAAATTAAATCCTACTGTAACAGCAGAAAGATTTAAAAGGGCATAAAATTTCAGAAAAATATTTTGCCCCCTAGTCATAGAAAATCTTGAAATGTTTGTTGTTTGAGGAGAAGTTGTTCTGTATACATTTAGTCTTCATTTGAGGAGAAGTTGTTCTGTATACATTTAGTCTTCATTTAAAACAAAAATACATTATAGGGGCTGTAGCTCAGTGGCAAAGCACTTGCCTAGCATGCATAAAGCACTGGATTCAATCCTTAGCACCACATAAAAATTAACAAATAAAATATAGGCATTCTGTTCATCTACAACTACAAAAATATACATTATAAGAGGTTTGGAAAATGTATAACAATAAATTTTAAGGATAAATCTTTCTCATTTTTTAGATGGGAGATTTAAAAACCATCAAGTTAAGAAAATAGTTAACATGTATTCCAGGTACTTCACACAGACTTTCTATAACAAGTTCTAATATGAAGGGTAGGGTGGGGTTGCATGAGCAAATAAGGCTTTGAAGCACTCTATATTATCTGTCCTATGGAGATTTAAGATATGTATTAACTTGTTAGTGACTCAAATAAGTCCTGTAATCAAAAAGAACTTACTTAACACAGCATTTTCCAAATCTGTTTAAGTATAAAATAGAACTCATGTTCTTAGAACATACTTTAGAAAACTAAATGGATGAGGTGAGAAGAAAAATATATCCCTCAAAAAATGACTTCAGTATTTTTATGATGCTCTAACTGCCAAATTAAAAACTTCTTCATTATGTTTACTCTTAATAAATTATGAGTTTTTTTAAAAAGCAAATAAAATGTACTCACTGTTGCAGTATTTCCTTTCCCTTCTGAATGGAGCTCTCAGCCAATGACAGGCCACTAAGGGACTTATTTCAAGCCAAGGTGTAAAACTCCTGCCAGTAGTTCCTAAGCTTAATGGAACTGGAAGCTCTATAATACCAAAGTATTTCTCACAAGGAGATAGATAAATTCTGCTATTTTTACTAGAAGTTTAACAGTAAAACCTATTGGATATGATTCTAGAATAAACAGCATAGATCCAGTAAAGTTCAGAAAATTAGGATCAGTAGAAGACTACTTTTATTTGTACAAAAAGATACCAGAAGTTAAAAAAAAAAAATTTAAAAAAAGGACACAATGTTTAAGAAACAGAATGAAAACTAAGGGAAATGACTAATAAACAAGATGATAAAAGTTAAGTATATAAAGAAAAAAGTTAAGTATACAGAGAAAGAGCATTAAATAGAGATACACAGATGACTGTGTAAGATTTAAAAGAGAATGGGTAACTGATAACTCATTATGGTATGCAATCAAATATGCATCATAAGTCAACTTTTAGTCGAAATCGTTGAGGTACACCATCGCTGACTTTAGAAGACACAGAACCACACTGAGGGAGATCCCACTGAAAGGAAATGATCTATAGTTCAATAATCAACATTGTTTTACTGGTATTCTAGATGCAGATGAAAAAGGCTCAGAAATTTACCAGAAACTAAAACAGAATTTCATTTTTTCTTTAATTCAAGAAGGATGCCTTTTAAGATTTACAAATGTAAGGCTGACATCTTTGGGAACATAGAAATAAAACAAAATATCCTCATAATGCATTGATTTCATTACTTTTTCCCCATGCAATGAGCATATTAGCAAGTCCTCCATCTAGAAATGGTAAAATTCAAAGGAGTTGGAAAATATAGTTTTAAAATTCCCTTTAAGTTAAATAAATGAAAAGACAAAATTTGTATTTAGAAGTGAACAACCCTGGGTCTACTGAATCAAAAAAGTATGAGGAGAAAATAATTGCACCTGACAATTCCAACCCCCGTCAGCGGTGGCTCTCACCCATGAAAGGCCCCATTCAGATTACTTCAAAGGAAAAAAATTAAAATTATATAATAGTCAGTATAAAGGTAAAGCATCATGAATTTACTTCTTAATTAACCAACACAATATATTCACAAGTCCATGCCATTAATAAAAGGGAGACTCAGATGATAAAAGATTAATGTATCATCTCATACTATAATAATTCATGTGTATAACAAAAGAATGCTATATATTTTTCAAATAATTATGCTAACCTGACAGAAAAAATGACTAATATTTAAGTAATTTGAGGATTAACTTGCTTTAAAAACTTTAAAGTTAGAAACCTCAAGAATATCATTAACTAAAAAGAAAAATGTCTTAGGTAATACCCTGATATGTTACTTTACTGTGGGAGTTACTTTGCCTTCAGAAAGAGAAAAAAAAAATTATATATATACATATACATATACATATACATATATATATGTGTGTGTGTATATATTTATATATATACATGTATGTGTATATATGTATGTATATATTTAAAAATATATGTATGTATATATATAAAATATGTACTTTTATTGATCAATAAAGGAAAATCGGTTTACCCAGAAACCATTTAAAAGTTTTTACATAGTTTGAAAAGATTACAATATATTATATTAAAATTTAAACATACTTTTGTACACATTCTTAAAGTAGTATATTATTTTTAACATTAATTTAAAAGATGAAATAAATTATCTCTATTGAATAGTATAGCTAGATCAAAACTAAATCTCAAGATTTTCATAATATTCCATTAGGTTTAGCTGTTACGATCTGAATTTGACTTTTAAGGGTCAGAAATGAACAATTTTTAAAGTGACATACTTAAGCAAATGGAGTATACTTAAGAATAAATCATCTCCTCTCTATGCCAACAGATTTTGTATCTCCAGTAAATTGGTTTTATATAATCAACAATCTACTGTAGGAATTTCAAAAGGTTGAGTAATAGATAAAGAAGAAATAAAGTTTGTCTAATACAAGCAAAGATTATTAAAATGAAGCCTAAAGATACTACACGGTGAATTGAGGCACAGGTCAGTGGTAGAGCATGTGCTTATTAGCATGCACAAGGCTGTGGATTAAATCCCCAGCATAAGAAAGAAAGAAAGAAAGAAAGAAAGAAAGATACTGACATAAAGTTATCAAGTTCTACAGCCTATAATTTGAAAATTATGTTCTTAAATGGGTTAAACTAACCATGTACCTTGCCTTGATTTACTGTTTACTTTGCAAAAGAAAATGGGTATTGATTATTTCCCAAAATATGTATAGTGGAAGCCAACATATTGTAATATTTTAGTGACTTTAACCAAACTATGTGTTTAGTGAAAAAATGTAATTATGCTAGATTATTTGTACTACTTTAAGAATTTATCAGCAAGAATAAAAAACTTTATAGACTGGATCAACTAAGTATTTGCACTTTTTATTAAATACTAATTGGCAGAAAATCACTGTTACGTAATTCTGATAATCCTTTGAAATTAATGTTTTGTATAACAACTGTCTTCTTTTTAATATCCACTATAATTTTCAATATCAAAATCAAACTACTTATAACCTAATTTATCATTAAGTCACTGAAATTGTTAACAGGATATGTTCTAATAATACTTAAGCTTTATTTTAAATTCTTTAATATACAAATCCCAATTCTTCATTTTTCTTCTCATTTAAATAGGTTAGTTTTTTTTGTTCTGTGTCATTTTAACATTTTTATTAGTATAAGAATAATCTATGAGTTTTTGTGAATGTTATTTGAATTTAAAAAGGTGACTTTCAAATGTGCTTTCCAAGATGCCATTATTAAAAATAAAGAAAGCAATAAAGAACAACAAAAACTATGTGCAGTTACTTCAAAACTAAAACTTAAGATTGATAGTTCTTAAATATGCTAAGTTGGAAAGTATACACATTGCAATTACTATAAAAAACAGAGCTGAATTCTTCTAAAAACAAATTTTACTTTTTAAATATGTGAAATAAAGCTGGGCACAATGCCATGTGCCTGTAGTTCTAGCTACTTGTGAGGCTTAAGCAGGAAGATCACCTGAGCCCAGGAGTTCAAGGCCAGCCTAGCAACAAGCCACACCTGTCTTTAAAAATAATAATAAAAAAGTAAAAGAACATAAACAAGATTTATTGCTGTACCTTCTTCCATAAAAATTTCATCTTCAAACTAAGGTAGAATAAAGATCTATATATTACTTAAACTAAAACTTCAGTAAATAAAAGAGCATTTTCTCTACTATTATTTTGTTTTAAAGTTTCAAAACACAAGAAGATCCTGATGGGACATTGAAGTGTTTCATATAGTAAAAATTATAACTTTCTTACTTTTGTGCAGAGACCAGATACTTTGGTGTATTTTGTGGTTTTTATATATATCTCTCACTTAAGTGATGCCTGGCATCTAACAGATGTGCACAGAATATGTTGAATAGATACATATTTTACAGAAAAACACTTAGGATAATCACCTGAAAGACAATAACCATCTACCTATCAAACATTACCTACACAATCATAATTTTTCTGGTTAAAACAGCAGGTGAACAGTGATCATTTCCTGATAGCAAGAAGCAGATACTGTAAACTTTGAAAAGTTTAGATACCATCATGTTCTAAAACACTGCTTAGGACATAAAAGTTTCAGTAGAATCCAGGTCCTGAATGTATGTGGAAAATCAGAACTCAACAGCCTCCTCCCAGGTTTAGAAGAACAATTCAGTAGCAACAGCACCCAAAACACACAAAAGGATTGTCAGAGCAGCAGTCTGAGCAGTAGTGCCAAGGTATTTTACAGTGCTTCCAAATTGCCCGGGGCATCTGTTTACTGGTTTTCTATTAATAGTTTTAGAATTACAAGGAGCCAGTTGGGAAAGGGCCATAATATTTTCTCATGCGGTAGTTAAAAATATAAAATAATACTGTTTCTCCATGTATTTCATAAGAAATACATGAGACTCCATTATGTTTCATTTGCTTTGCTAACATATGGAAAACCCTACAATGGTGCAAAGACTCAATCTTTACAAAACAAAAGCCAGAAAAAAAGTTAAAGCATTTACCCAATTCACAATGAGCTATAAATTTCACATTACATGTGATAATTAGAAAGTTCACTACAATAAAGGAAAGAAGACAGAATGTTTTACGGTAGCCAAAAGAACCAGGTGAAATCTAGCTAGAGGAATAACAAGAAAGCCAAAATTGAGCATGACTTACCAAAAAGTTCAGTCAATCATTTTGGAAGAAATAAAGTCTTTAATAATATTTAAAACATATATTTGGCCATTTAAAATATCATCCCTGAATATGTTCTGGAACTAAAAAGGTATCTCCAGAGAAAAAAGGGAAATAAATAATTGGTCTATAGACATATGTAAGGCGAAAAAATTCCTAAATCTCATGAGAAAAACATTAACACTTAGATTTAAAGTATTTACTTGATTTTTATTTTAATTTTTCATACAATAGACTGTTAACTTAGTCATTGAGTCTCTTAATATTTCATGCTTTTTATTTAATGCTTGATCCTTAAACCTCTAAGAAACAATACAAGCAACTGACTTCTGTAAAGGCTTTTGGCTTAAATGCAGGGTTTTTTTTTCCTTTTCTCTCTCTCTCTCTTTTTTTTTTTTTGCAAACTACTTAAAAGGTCTTCACTTACACTGGGGAAAACTGAAAACTTAAGAGGTTATCTAAAATCGTGTGCCAATAACAAACATAAATCTTAATAAAAGATACAGTATCATTTCACAATAAAAATACTAATGCACATTTGTAGTGCAAGAGTTAAAAAATTAAAAATTCCACAATCCACAGTGTAAATGAATAACTGTGCTAAGGACTTGAACAACTTCCTTGCACCTTTGCAGCCCTTTAGTTTTACTAGTATGACTTATCAATTAGTGTTATCTTCTTATTGATACAGTGAATGCCATTCTTTTTGATAATTATATACATATTTGATTAATTTAAACCATGTTATAGTCTCTAGTCACAAAAAGAAAAAGTGCTCACAGTCCACAACATTAACACTGTTGGCAGCTAAGAGAATCACACACTAACTTTACATTACATGTACTAACATTCACATAGGTTATATTTCTGCAGGGGCTTTTTATGTATACGTGTACACACACACACACACACACACACACACACACACATATATATTTTAATGGTGAATAATGAAGAAATATTAAATTAGTGGCCTCTATATTTCAAGAAGGAGAGGTTTCTCTCAACCAAGGCAATTATTCACGAAAATAAAAAAATATTCATTTTTGCAAAATTATAAACCATTAAGAATCATTTGATTATGTACAAATAGAATTAAAGAAATACTAACACTTCCAAAATATTTAATGATTTATCCTGATTCTTTTTGAAAAATATTTTAAGTACCTTATAAAAGACTTTTAAATAAAAAACAGGAAAAGAAAATGAGTTTAAAAATAGCAAACTAAATCATAGATGAGTATTCACAAATGGGTAAGCAAAAAAAAATGAAGTATAGTTGTTCAGCACAGAATCATTACATGGGCTATGACATCTGATAAATATATTCTCCAGCTAAGTTTGCATAGATTTAAAATCAAGGATAAGGCAATGAAAACTATTAAGGTGGGAAAAGAAAATGTCTCTGACTATAAAAAGCTCTGAACAGAAGAGGTACAGTAAGGAATAACAAATGTGATCCTTATCACCTTGGAACTTTTAAAGAAAGGTGAGAAGAAGCAAGGTAAGAAAACTAAATTTTCTTTAAGGAGAAAAGAATTAAATTCTGACTAAGTGTATAAAATTTTTTTAAAAAGCTAAATCACATAAGAATTCTATTTCTGATTCTTTATTAAGGTTAAAACCTATTAGGAGTATATATAGAATAGCAAACCAGAACTTAAAGTCTAGAAATATAGATCAATAAATAATTACTTTCATCATCAAAACTAGATTAAGTATATTAATGGGAAAAATAGAATGAAAATATTTATAATGAGAACAAGAGTAAATATATGGTTAAATCAAATATCTCCAAGAAAAGAAAAGCATAAATTATATATTGATGGTATTTCAGTCTTTTAGAAGAAAAGCAGTTAAACTTTAAAAAATGAGAGCAAGAAAAAGTATCTCTCAAGTAAACCTGTTAACCAATAGTAATGTCAAATTGTAAAATATAAGATGATAAATCATCTAGAAAATGATTTTTTTTAGGAAAAAAAAAAGGCAGAAAATAAAGATCCATGGCTCCTAACATGGATTATTGCTATTAGGTTCCATGTTGTTGTTTTATTTATATTTGAGGGTAGAGGAACCAGTAAAGATACAAAAGAAAACTTTAAAAAACCAAAACTAAAATCAGCTCATGAGAGAACAATGTATGCTTCAAGGATAAAGGCTACTTTCTAAATATAATTTTCTGGCATATTTTGGTATTTTAGGGAAATAGGAACAAATTAGGCTTACAATAATAAATTTATTTACAACTACCCACAGGGAGATGTGAGAAAAATAAGAAAAATTTTATTAAACTAATTCTAAGATTTCTTATGCCCAGGTTTTTGCCCAAGTGTGGCTGAGAAACTATACAAAATCATGAGTTCTATATAAAATGGACTCTAAATGAGGCTAGTAAGCTCTAAATTATATCATCAAAGTTATCACACAGATTTGACAAACATTTGGCAATAAAACTAATCAAATAATTATTAAACAGATATTTATTGTTAATCTGTACATATATTTGTGTGTATGTGTATGGGGGGGCAAATGCAGTGTGAATTCATATATAATTTAAAGTATTTTTTAAAATTTTACATGTAACTAGAAGAATAAGCAATATACATGCATCCAACAGAGATTTAACTATTACAACTGCTGGACATAGTTTAGTCAGATTTAAAATAACAATATGGGAAAGAACAAAATATGCATAAAAACCCATTTTACAAATATAAATTTTTGGCAAACATGTAAATAAGAGTACCTATTTCCAAAGTAATAAAACAGCACATTATACAAGAAAAGTAATTCCAATGCAATCATTTTTATTTTAGTTCAGAAAAATTATTAAATTAAAATCTTATTTTGGGGTAGCCAGTTTTAAACAAATTCAAAACATTTTTCCATTTGCAAATTTTGTATGACTATAACTAATGTTTTAGAGCTATATGTTTTCTTCAAAATAGATTATGCCTTTGTACAGAATTTGGATCACGTACCCATGCCTCTGTCTGAATGGGCTTGATATTGCTTAGTAGCACCTCTTCGTAGTTTCCATAATCAACGAATTTAACAACTGCTGTCATACCAGAAGAATGGAGGGCTTCAACTTCTGCTCGGTAAAACTGAGAAGGAAAAAAGGAATTTTAGTATGACAATCAATGCTGTCCTCCAAGGCAAGGTTAATGGAAATACAAATTTTCAAGGTGTATCACTATAACAATGCATAATGTAGTTTTTTTGCTATTTAAGTTTATTTAACAAAAAGTTTAATATAAAAATGTATGTGGCCCTATTTTTATGCCTTCTAGAGATGGTCTGTTTAACTAGACAATGAATATAATATTTTTAAGAAAGAAACCCTACCATTAGTTCACCCTCTAATACTGATAAGGTAATACATAGATACAAATCAGAATATATTAACAAGCAATTTATTTTAAAAAGAGAAATATATTACAAAAATAAATTACAAAGAAAAAAGGTCATTACTTCTTTATCACAAATGGCTGGAGTAAGGTAAGGATACTGAGTAAGGAGTAAGCACTTCAGTCAAATCTGAGATTTGTAGAGTTTGAAACAATCTATCCCAGTGTAATTTGCCTCTGAGAACCTCATGCATATTACAGACTTGTAAGGAACTGATTTACATAATAATTATAATTAAAAAATTGTTATGATAATTGAGAGTAGGTCATATGATAGAGTACTTCTTCAATATAGACCAATACATTCAAGACCCAAATTATAGGTCTGAAAGTTGTTAGTGAATGTGAAATAAATATAAAAAATAATTTGCTCTTAGAGAACATTTTCTTCAAGGTAGGATAGCTGGATGCTTGACTGTAACAATATATCTACTAACAGTATCTCTTCAAAAGTTCACCAGAATAAAGGCAATAAAAATTCACATTCTCTACATCCTTCAAAAAAAATCTTATTACCCCAATAATATAAGGAAATAATTGGTTTTTAGCTATATTTAACTAGTGTATTTTGTACTACAAAAGTATTCAGTGAATCCATGGTTTTCCTTCCCAGGTCTGGTTGTTGCAGGTTTAGTCACCATGTTGGGACTCTGTCTTAGTCTGGGGTATACATAACACTTTCTCACTTCCTCCTTTATTTTTTAGCCTCACATTCTTGTGTTCTGTGAATTGTGCTGCATACATGCTTCAACTATGAACTTCTGAAGTTACGTGTCAGTTCAAAGAAGTTCAACAGACATAGGAAGACAAATAAGTTGATACTCTTATGAACTTAGGACGTGTATACCACTTATCTGGTTTGTATTTTCAGCTCATGACATAGAGGTGAGTTTTTAAAAGGCCTCATTTAAGAAACTCTACCCCAAATAAAGTCAAATCTTTAATACAAAAATACCTTACAGTTTAAGAAAAATGATTCATACAAAAAACCCACTTCTATATAAGTATTATAATACAGGTGTAGAGATGTGGCACTTAAACTGAGGAGCTCAGGAAAAACTACCTGAGGTAGATGGAATGGGTTCAAGGGTGAAGAGCATTTAGTCAAATAAAGAGCATGACAGGTATTCCAGGGGAAGTTACAAAGACATAAAACATGAAGCTGAGTGTAAAAAACTAAAAACAGTTTTAAATTAATTATGATGTGAGAAGGTGGTTAAACCAACAAGAAATGTAGGATAAGTATGTAAGGATCAGATAATGGAAGGTCTTGTATGCATGCTCAAGTCTGTATTTCATCAGCAGGTAAAAGATTTCAAGGAAAAACAATAGCATGTTCTAAGAGAAGAATCACAATGGTGGCATTATTAATGACAAATTTAAGAATAATGAGGTTTAAGGCAAGGAAACCAATTTGAAAGCTGTTAAAATATTCCAGGTCAGAGGGGAGAAAGAGCTGAACTAGTCTGGCAGTCTCAATGAAGAAGGAGAATTGCCCGCCAATTCTCAGATCCTTCTTTGGAAACAATGCTAGAAAGAAGGAAAGGTATTATGAAGAATTTTTTAAAACAACAGATTACACTGATTATCTCCAAAATATCATTACAATGCAATTACAAAGATTATGGTTTCTTACTGACAGTTATAGTCAATTCCTTTTCTTAAATTTCCATCCTTGTCTCTGGTTGGAAATTGGAAAGTTTTCTATTCTTGACAACACATTTAAAAACTACCTCTTAAGTTGTATGGTTTCAGAGGATAACTAATTCTGTCTTTCACAGGAGAATGTTGCTTATCTTATTTTCAATACTTAAGAGTATAATATAGTTAAGAGTCTATAGTCCTTATCCTAAACTGAAAGTATACAATTTTTAAAAAGTAGTCACCTTAAAATATTATCCAGTTACTCTAAGAACACTCTCATAGCTTAAAACATTTTGGGTATTAGGTACTATGTTCTAGAAGTTTATTTTTAATTTTTTTAGTTTATATTTATGGTACTAGGAATTGAACCCAGGGTACTTAACCACTGAACCACATACTCAGCCCTTTTTTATTTTAAGAGAGAGCTGGCTTTGAACTTGTGATCCTCCTGTCTCAGACTCCTGAGCTGCTGGGATTATAGCTGTGAACCACCATAACCAGGCTAGGGTTTTTTTTAAACGTATTCAACTAAGGTAATAGATAAATTAATTATTACCGATTTTTATAGATAATTATAATTAAGATTAAAACTTTATCCTATCAGGTATTTGGAAGCATTTGGGTGGCAGCACATAGTCTGAATTATCTTATACATTCCAAGCACCTGGCACTTAGCAGCTACTCATAATGTTTTCTTCAATACTCAATTAATATTTGTTGAAGGAATTTGTTTGCTAAGTTCAATTATCTGAATAGATGCAGACCTGTTATTCCTCTCTGTTGTTTCATTTGTGGGTAGTCAATCACCAATGCTAATTTTTTCTCTTTCTTTTCAGCAGGCCTACATAGTATAGGAGATGTCCATATTCCTGTGGAGGGCTGGTTTTAAGCTTTGCCTTTACTTCCACAATCTTTGTGAGATTTCAGTGGAAAGCCTGAATATTTACAAACCAGGTCATCAACAACTTCACATTGTCCCTAGAGAAAACATGCTTCCATGAACTTCACCTTAGTCATTCACAAAAGCATCTGACACAGTGGGCATTCCCTTTCAAGAAATCAATGTTGGTTTGATAAAGATTAACCACTTTCTCTTGCCTCTATAATGAGAGAGAAATAGCTAAATGTAAGGAATACCCCCTACTACCCAAATCAAATAATTCCTTAATTTTAGAAAGTTAAGTGGTCTGAATTGGTAGAACCAGAGTCTAGATAGTGCAGAAACTGCATCTGCTTTCCAAGCTTCTCTGACAGCCAGAACATGGCCACTTGGAATAGTTCAAATAATGAGATTTAATTAAAGTCTTGCTAGTATTCCTGGGAAAGCTTTTGCTTTTCTAGAAAAAAACGACACACGGACAGTTTTGTTTTCTTCCTTCTATCTCTCCTTGAATAAAGACTGGACATACAGAGAGCCACTTGTAAGCAAATACTATCCCATATTCATATAAAAGCTTTAAAAGGTAATGCCATCTAGATTTCCCACCCTGTCCACCCCCCTTGTTGCCATTATCAGGTAATGATTAACACCATGCTTATACCTTATAATCATTGAATATAACAGGGCTTGGTTCCAGATCCCAAGTCTTAAGGCATCCTTGTAAAGGATCCATCCAAATTCCCTTGTCTGAATTTCAGTTCCTTAACAACTTCAGTTACATTTACCTCCACGCCCGTTAGCCACACACTTTCATGAACACACCCACTTGCATGGACACACCCTTACTTTATCAATTAATAAAATTCTAATTATGAAATACTTATTTCAGACCCCTCACCACTCTATTTTTTTCTGTTAAGTATCCCCACCTAGGTTAACTAATCAATAGTCAACAATTAAAAAAAAAACCAAAACAAAAAAACAAAAAACAACCCTATGCTGTAGGGAGGAGTAAACCAGGCATAATCCTACCTTTAAAGAATTTAATAGTAAGGCAGAGGAGAAAGATACCAATTGAGGAACCAAAACCAAAAATATTTACAAATTATGGTAAGTTTAAAATTAAAGTGAACAAAGCATTGAGAAGGAAAATCACTTTTGAGGGAAATCATAGATGCTTCTTCTAGGAGCTGATGTTCAGGTCAAGCCTTCAATGATAAGAAGAGCAGTTGGTTGAAAACATGTTGGGTAAAAGGAGAATGTACAAAATACTTCTCTCCAAGGGGCCTTCTGTCCATGCCTTTCCTGTTCTTGCATGTTGGTCTTCTCTGGCTCTTACTTGATCTGCTAGATTCCTGCTTGTTCTGATTTTATCTTTTCCTTTTCTCCCAACTTCCTTCTTTCCCTTTCAGCTACCATATAATGTAAAAATTAAAACCTCTAAATTATCAATCTAATAAACATTAAATCATTTATTATAAAGTAAATAATTAATCACATGCTCTTATTTTTTTTTAAAGTAGCCTGAATGTATGTTCTCTTAAATTGAAAATCTGCAGAATTTTATTCTGTACCACAAACAAATTTGTGCCTTATGAATCAGTAAAATTTTACTAAAATGAAAAACATTTATAAGTCAGCAAATGACAAGTGAAATAAAGTTGAACTATACTTAATCACTGCTATAATTTTATGATATGAAAGCTAAAATTAAACCTAACTTAATCAAATCTTAAGGGAAAGATGTCTAAGCATCCATAAAAAATTAAGTGTTTCTCTTTTATAAACTATAAAACCGTTTAAAGACTTTAAACAAGTATAAGCGCAGAACCAAATACACAGTTCCAAGTAATGGCTTTCTATAAATTCCCACCAGAATGTTACATTTGGGAATATTAGTACTTAACATGTTTATAGCATTCATACCTTGTTGTCTTCCCAATAAAGTGCAAAACATTCATCTCCAGGTTTCCACATTTTTGCATACTCCACAGGGATAGATGATTCTAGCACTTTTTCTGGCTTAATTGGGCCTGATCTTCTTTTGGGCCCACTATTGTAAAATACTTTCTCATCATAAGGTGTAGCTGTGACAGGTCCTCCAGGCTTAATTGGTCCTACTCGTCTTCCTTTCAGTGGCATTTCTGTCTCTCCATTTGGAACACCAATGAAACTATTAGCTCGGACAGAATTTTGGTAATCAGTATTTACATTAAAATGTTTTTCAATTTTCACACCACTGAAAGTTTCATTGTTTATTGTTCGTGATTTCCTGTCATAAAAATGATCAGGATGACCTGTTTGGTTTTCTCTTTTCCCTCGTTTTTGGTTATTATAATCTATGGATTCTTGAGGAAGTGGATTTTCTTTTGCCTCTGAATAAGATGGGCCTTTTCCTGACCTGCTTTGCATAGAGTTCTCTCTTTTTTTAAAAGCACCATCATTGTGCTGAGAGCTTAGAGGATATGAAGCATCTTTAGTTCTGTCATATCTAGAATATAGTCGATCACACTTGATTCTTTCTTCAGCCCATACTTCAGATCCTGAAGAAGTACTTGGTCTTTCAGAAGCTCTATTTCTAGGTAATCCACTGCTTTCTAAAAGTGACTTTGGATTTTGGGTGTCTCTTTGAAAACGAGGAGGTTTTTCATTTCGTGGCTGCCTGGTATCACTTCGAGGAAGATGTCTTGGTTGATTATTATCTTTTACTTCATTTTGTTCAGTACTCGACATTCTGTGCTGTCCCTGATGAAATTGTTGCAGCTGTGACTTAGGTTCTGAAAGGTAATACACCAAAAATTATCATATTAATGCAAAATTATGGAATTACTACTTTAATACCTTCCTCCACTTTCCTACCTCATAATTTTAATTCTTTACTTGTTTTTTTTTTAAAATATTTATTTTTCAGTTCTCAGCGGACACAACATTTTTATTTTATTTTATTTTATGTGGTGCTGAGGATCGAACCCAGCACCCTGTGCATGCCAGGTGAGCGTGTTACCGCTTGAGCCACATCCCCAGCCCTTTAGAATCCTGTATTTCTAACATAGGATTGTCTTAGGTTAGCACCATTGGATGAGTAAAGCAATGATGTGAACTAAGAAAAAATGGTAGAAAAGTCATTTGTCTTTGTTGCTGAATGTTTCCATTTTTATAATATAATTATCTATATAAGCTATTCTGGTAATTCATGTCCCAAAATATTAATAAAATAAAACTTCAAATTGCTAACTCAGAAACGACTATGAAACTGTATAACACTTGTTCCCCTTTCTGAATCCTGCTCTAATTTAAATATGTACAGCTATCATTATCATTCATATTAGAGCATTTGCAAATATGTTCCTTCTTAAATATTTCTGGATCTGAATGGCTGTTTATTTTCAAACAGATATGCTATTATAGAAAAATAATTTCTTGACCTATCAAAGTAATTAAGAGCATATACTACTTAAAAATACAGAAAAGAGCATCAAAAATCTTATTAAGCATAATAATACAGGTAATATCCAACTTGAAACTAAAAGTAGTAACATGGTAAATACATAATAGTAGATAATATATTAATGGCTGTATTTCATGTAGTACTTTGAATTCTATTTCTATCTTCCTCTATTTTTCACATAGCATGCTTATAACATTATTATCAAATACATTGATTTGTCTTTGGTGAACAATGTTTCTTTTGTCCTACACCATAAACAATGCAGATAACAATTCTTTTTCTTTTGTTTTGGCACTGCATATTAAACCCAGGAGTGCTTTACCACTGAGCTACATACCCAGTCCTTTTTATTTTTATTTTTGAGACAGGGTCTCATTAAGAAATATTTATCACATTGATCTGAGAATTTTCACAGTTTTTTCTATTTTGTAAAACTTTTCTACATTAAAGATCTTTTGCCTAATTTATGTCATGTACCCCTTACAACCACCCTGAAAGGGCATTATTATTAGGATTATTTTACAAGAGAAGAAACAAAGTAATGTGTCTCAATAAAAGACTTGCATTAGAAAATGCTGAACAAGAATTAAAGTAAAATCTAAATGGAGCTAAAGGCCAAGATTTTTCCTATATGTCAAGCTGCCTACTCAGAAAAAGAAAAAGAAACAAACCAATAAATAAACAGACAAAAAAAAAAACAGAATGTAACCAACAACATATTAGCTACAATTTTTTCTCCTGTATCTGTTCATTTTGGGGAAATACAGAAATTACAATGTTCTTTAACAATCCTTGATAGGCTGAAAAATGAATTTGGATACTAGAACTACCAGAATTCTGACCTAAAAATAATAATTTCTTTTCAATAACTGCAAAAAAATTAAAACCCATTACAGTTGGGCTAGTATTTAGAAGCTCACAAAATGGCATTTAAAAATAGCATAGCATCTACCATAGGTCTGTCATTTACTAGGCTCTAAAACCTTAGGCAAGATAACTAACTTTTCTGAACCTCATCTTTAAGATGGGGATAAGAACAAAGTATATATTTTAGAAGAATAACTGTGTGTGTTTGTGTGTGTATGCATATATATATATATATATATATATATATATATATATATGTATTCTCCATACAAAGTTCTTAGAATTGTATCTGGCTTCAATAAAAGTAACTTTCAATAAATATGAACTATTGTTTTTATGGTAATTATGATCATTAGCACCACAATTAAGCAAATAAACTTAATGGCAACCATAAAAAAATGGTATTTAGATTATAAGATACTTCCTTATTTACAAATTTGCACTACCACAATTCCCTCCTTTACTTAGAATCCTAAACTTTAGTTTTTGTTTATTTTTTCTTGTTGAAAGCAGAGCAGGAAGAATGCTTTAATAAAACCCCTTCATTGCCATGTTATAAAAGTCATAGTATAGAGAAAATTTAGATACATCAGAAAATCAAGAAGAGTTGGGGGGAAAAAAAAAGACAGAGGTGAGACAAACAAAAAAGAAAATCAAATATTGTTATTCACTTAAATATATTAGAAACATTCTCCAGATTAAATATATATATACATATATATGTATATATATACAACCTTTAAAATTTTTCTGCATAAAAAATGCTAAGAAATTTTTAGAAATTTAAAAATTACTTGTAGTCCTATCATAAGAAATATGTCTTTCTAATCCCACTTGTAGATATAGTCATTATTAATGGTATCAGAAGTTATTTTCTTAAATGCAGTTCATACAGATATATCCTGCATATTTAGTTTTTTAAAAAACAAAAAAAAGTAAATATGTTATATCTTATAGGCTGCAATGTACTTTTTAAATCAACCATAACAGCATGGGTATCTGTTATGGTTCAGATATGGAATGTCTCCCAAAAGCTCACACATTAAAGCATTGGTTTCTAGTACAGCAGGATTCAGAGGTGACTCATTTGGGGATAGAATCTTAAGGGCTCGGACCTCTTCAGTGGATTAATATCAATCCACTGATAACTGAATGAACCACAGAAGGTAGTGTAAACTGTAGGCACGTGGGACATACTTGGAGGAAGTAGGTCACTGGGGGAGTGCCCCTGGGGAATATGTCTTGCCCTTAATGCCTTATTATCTCAAACTGCCTCTCCCTTTCTCTCTTTCTGTTTCCTGGCTCCATGAAGAGAACACTTTTCCTCATCGTGCTCTTCCACCATAAAATTCTATCTTGCTTCAAGCCCAAAGCAATGGAGTCAGCCAACAATGCACTGAAATCTCTGTAACTATGAGCCAAATTAAATCTTTTCTCCTCTAAGTTGTTCTTCTAAAGTATTTGTCACAGAGAGGCTTACTAACCCAGCATCTTTCCAAGTGAATGCATAGGGGTATCTCATTGATTTCTTTTAGTAGTACATTTTTTAAACACTGTTACATGACAGCCAAGCTGAAGGTATATTCAGTATTGTTTGCTTCAGTGTTTACTTGCCACAAGTCAGACAAACACATGGCACTCAGTAAATATTTGGTAAAAGAGTTACTAAAAACACTGAGAATAGAAAAAGCCTTTATGTTCACAATTACTACCTGTTTAACCCTATCACTTCTGCTTAGCTAAGAGTGCAACATTAAACAGAAAATGTAGTCTTCTGCCTTCTGTAGAAGAGGTCTGCATTAAAACACATTGGGGTACATTTAGACAGAGTTCAAATGATTGCAGGGAAAGCCTGGTACTATGTAAAAGAAAAGTAAGCTTATAAAAAACCATCTCTGACTTACTCTAGAGAACACTGAGCTTAAAACCAAATAAACTGCCCTCCTACTTCCTAATAATGAGTCTTTGACAACAGCACAAAAACTCTAGTTTCCTCATCTATAATGTGTAGATAATGATACCTATACCACAGGATTATGGTGAAGACTCAATTTGAAAAAAATATGTAAAATTACTTTCTGAAGGGTGCATGAGGGTAGTTGGAAGTAAAACGACCACTAGAATTAAATCCTAGTGCTCCCTCTGAGCAGCTGTGTGGCCCTGTACAATAAGAAAGATTATTTCTCTCTTTCCTTCTCTCAGTTACTCCTTTTAGTTAGTGGACACTGACTAAAGATGGGTCAACACTCTCCTAAGTCACTATTTATGAAGCAATAGGCTAAGGAACTATACCCCCTATTCTGTGGTACTTCAGTTATATTGGGAAGAGGCAGATAGCAAATATATAAACAGAACATCATAGCTTAAAACTGACAAAATATATGAAGGAACTACACAGGCTACTAAGATAAAATTGACAGGTTATACCAATGTAGTAGAAAAAAAATCTCTCTGAAGCAGTGATGTTTCCAGTTGAGCCCTAAATAATGAGAAGAAAGGGCTGGAGTTGTGGCTCAGTGGTAGAGTGCTTGTCTGGCATGTGTGAGGCCCTGGGTTTGATCCTCAGCACACAGGAAATAAATAAATAAGTAGATAGATAGATAAAGTCTGTTAACAACTAAAAGAAAATTTTTTTAAAAAATGAGAATGCTATGAAAGAAGGGAAACTTAAGTAGCCCAAGAGGAGGGAATAATACATACAAAGGTCCTAGGCTAGTAACCTGCTTCATGAATTCTAAATGAAAATATAATCATCATTAACAATTAATTTCAAAGGGAAAATACCATGTATTCTAATATCCCCAAATTGATATTCACTTACTCTAATAAAAATACCAAATCCAAGAAACAATGATCACACATAAACTAACACTAGTTTATTTTTAATCTCACATGACAATTTTCTTTGATCAATTAATCAAAGATATACTGTTGTTTTTTGTTCTCAAATTCTTTCACAACTATGGCACACATTAAACAGAAGACTAAGTTTAAAATAAACATATTTCTTATACTTTATGGTCAAAAAAATTAAGTTTTTTAGTATTTAAAACCACCATGAGAGAGAAAAGTAAATTTAAAAACTAGGGGTCATAAAGCAGATAATTCCAACTATAAATAAACAAATCATGAGAACTCTAAGACATAGTGCAACATTCAGCAACAAAACAAGTGCAAAGATGCCCCCTCCCACCATGCTCAAAATGCATGTAAATCCAAGGTGCGTTCCCATAATACAAAAAAAAAAAAAAAAGAGAGAGGGAGGGAGGGAGGAAGGAAGGAAGGAAGGAAGGAAGGAAGGAAGGAAGGAAGGAAGGAAGGGCGAGCTTACTTTAGGACACAATAATACCCCCATTTTACAGATAAGGACATTGAGGAGGCTTTGGCCAAGGTCACAAACTGTTATGGGCCAGGCTACATGGGCAATGACCATACAGGCTCCATTTTACCCTGAGACTCCATGTCATATAAGAAATGCTTCTCCCATGGGAACACTCTGCCTCTGTACCTATCAATAGTTGCTTAGTATAGCATGTTTGGCAACACAAAATGGCAATTCTTATACAATGTAAAATTGTTCTCTCTTTGGTTCCCATTTTTCTTGGGCAATGACTCTGTCAGAGATTGATTGTCTAGACGTTAGTAACCATTCTCTAACTTGTACTCAACTAGTACAACTAGTCCTCTAGGACTATATCTGGTTGGGTAACTTAGGTGACACTTCCCTTCTGCTTGCTTGATGCTATGTCAACCTGGAAAGTCCTGTGGGAAATACCAATGTACCCACTGCATTGTTTTGCTAACTGCTCAATTCAGTTTCTGTACCCCTGCTTGTTTGCAGCTATGTCAACCTGGATGTGGTTTTTGCCTTTAAAGATCCTGAAATGTTCAGGCTCAAGGCTGTTCCTTGCAAAGACAGTTATGAGTTATGGGTTCTGTGGGGAGCAGTCACCAGCCGGCAGGCTAAATAAAGACTCTCCCATTAGGACAAATGGACTTGGTATGTTTTCTGAGAGGTCTGCCCCATAAGACCACTAGCACAAGGTAGAGCAGGGACTGACCATCCATTCAGGTTCCAAGCCCAGCTATTACCCTCTCACATACCTATCTTCAAGCAAAACCACCATTATTCTACTAACATTAAATCATTAATAACTATGAGTTATCTTCACTATTCTGGAACTCAGGTTAGGATTACCATAAAAATATTATTTTTGCCAAGGGAAAAAAGAAGCACTAGTTGGACAAAGCTCTAGGACTACATCTGGTTGGGTAACTTAGGTGACTCTTCTCCTTTTCCTTTTCTGTAAACATATTAAATTTCATACCATAAACATGCTATTACAATTAGAAAAAATTTAATATTTGTAATGTCCTTTTCAAAGAAAGGGTTTTTCTAGCCACAGTTTTGCCTTTCTCCATCAGTTAACAACAGTTACGCTACAACAGAGTTTTGTTTTCTGGTGCAAGTTATGAGTCTTATTCTGAGTATTTTCAATTTATTAGTTGTGCACACTGTGCGCAAGCATACATACACATATCCATGCCCACACAGCACCTGGACATGTCCCAAGCCTCTTCTCTCCAGTTTCTCCTCAGGTCTCAGGTTAGATATTACCTTTTCTAACAGAACCATATTCCCCAACCCCTACCACTGAGTCAGAAACCCTTCTTCTGTGCTACTATACTATCAGCAGGGCAGCATACAATTTAGAACTGTTCTAGCCTTTGTTATGCTACATTTTAAAAATCTCTGACCTATTTTGTTTATCAGTATCTCTCTTCCAACACAGTAACTGGCTCCTGGTAAGTCCCCAAATAATATTGTGGAAGGGATAAATGAGTACTTTTCAGTATTTTCTAGAGTGAATAAACATGGCTTTTATGAAGAAAAAAGCAATTTTGCAAAATAAAGATTTTTATAATTACTGTCATACTGTGGGAAAATTTTTTTATTATTATTCCCTGTGTTTTCTTAACAACTTCAAGAGAAAAGCAGTATGTGTGCAACCCCTAATGATTTTTTTTCCCTAGAGAGAAGATTTAATGCAGAAGATGAAGACATGGCTTTGTGGAGCCCATTTTAATTCTTGTTGCTCTAAAATCCTTATTTTCTTCCTTCTATCTAATACTATACTTCAGCACATCAGTCACATTTCTTTCTTATATAACTCTTCTGAAATTGGGTATTTTCAACTTTCTAGCATACCTTGGGTATAAAATAACATAAGGATTATTAAATTAAATGTATCACTGTTAATTTACTATCATCCCCATGCTACTATCATTAATGCCTTCTCTCCTTCATACCAACTGTTCAATGGTACAATGGTGGATTTAGGCAAGCGAGGCAAGGTTCCCTGTTGATAAATAGGGCATTAAAATTATAAGTAAACCTAAAGCATCATCATTTATTTATCACATTTGTAAAAACTGAAGGGATGAAGTATTAGAACAACTGAAACTGCCATAATAAGCATCAGCCACTTACAAAAAACTAAATGTAACTTTTGAGATCTTTTCCTCCAAGTTGATTAACATTTTCTATGGTGATGAGTATGATGACTTAAATTCAGTATTATTCTGTACATACATGTTCTTGTAAATGTCACACTAAACTATAGCTAGACAAAAATCTCTTACAATTACGAAGCCAAACTATGCTAGTGAAAATTTTAAGTCATTTTCAAGAGGCAAAAAAATGAAAATAAAGGAGATTCTTAAAAAGAAATACCAAAGGAATGTTCATTTATGGGCCAGAATACTATTTATTAAGAAGTCATAGTACCCCTATACCTGCTTATCTACTGACTTCTAAGCTGTTCTAAGGAGAATAACTAAAATCCTCTAAGAATCAAACAAAAACAAATCATTAGATATTTAT
Source organism: Callospermophilus lateralis (assembly GCF_048772815.1). Lineage (NCBI taxonomy): Eukaryota > Metazoa > Chordata > Mammalia > Rodentia > Sciuridae > Callospermophilus > Callospermophilus lateralis. The sequence continues at coordinate 50,884,824 of NC_135316.1, read as the reverse complement.
TACAAAAAGATGATATGAACTGATTAGTATATAAATTAAAGCAGAAACAGAACACTAATATTGTAATGTCTATATTTAAACCAGTTTATACTTTTTTCCAAAAATTCCCAACTAATTTTTTTCAGTTATACAAATCAGGACTTTTATATAAAATATCTTTAGTTAATACATATACTATGATTACACAGAATGCTTGGCTCTAAAAATTTGTTTTATCTGTTCAAAATTTATATAGTTTGTTTCTCTATAAAAATCATTTCCTCTATAAATATATTCTATATGATTCTGAGATTAGAAAGAATAGAAATGCTATGGACTATTTCTCATTTTTAACAAATACATGTAAAATATGTGTTTAGTTTATTATTATGATAATGTTTTCTATTTCATAGAAACCATGGACTATTTCTCATTTTTAACAAATACATGTAAAATATGTGTTTAGTTTATTATTATGATAATGTTTTAGAAAACATTATTATAATCCATGTATTATAAAAATAGAATAAAATCTTTTAAAAAATATTGTGGGGGAGGCAAGAAGAGCAATAACCCATCTCCCCAAACCCATACAATCAAACTGTCTTGCTATACATATATTTTTAAATGTTTTTAGTTTTTGGTAGATGGACATAATACCTTTATTTTATTTATTTATTTTTATGTGGTGCTGAGGATTGAATCTAGTGGCTCACATGTGCAAGGCAAGTGCTCTACCACTGAGCTACAATCACAGTCCTGTTGTGCTATATTAAATGTTATTCTTTACTAGTCTTTCAAAACAAACATCTCAATGTTTATACTGCATTTCATCTACTGGTATTCTCCAGCTTATCCTCTAACCATACTATTTTTTTAAGTCTACAATCAGTGGTGTGCTATACACAGCTTGAACATCTTAAAAGATATGCAGCATGGTAGAAAGAGTTTTGAATTGGGAAAAAGACAAGACAGGATCCAAATCCCAGTTCTTGAGCTCTTATTACATTTTCTTTCTTCAAGCCTGCTTGTTTATCAAATGGAAATAACAATATGTATTTTGCATTTCATATGATTAAATGAATTAATAATATGCAAAGCATCTACCATAGTTCCTGCCAGAGTAGAAGCTCAATAAATTGTAACTAATATTTTAATTTATGTTTAGTAAATGTTTAAAGGAATGAACAATAAATTGAGGAAAATAGAAGAATGGCAAAATGAAAAATAGGCTCATGTACTCTAATATTCTGAGACAAGCAATATGCCATCTCTCACTGAACTAAATACCAAAGAAAATTAATTACATATCACGTGCCATAAAATAAAACAATTTAAAATTTGGATTTAATATGCAATCCCTATAATAGTAAGCTTCTTTAGGTCACTAGTGTTCAATTGTATTAGCTATGGCATCTACCCAGAAAATTTCAAAACTTCAAAACAAAGTATATCTGGACCATTTTGAATTTAAGAGTGTCTCTAATAGTATGCTAATAAGACTGTGAGCTGAAAGGAACACAAAGAATCTACATAAGCTAGGCAGGGTGGTGCACACCTGTAATTCCAACAACTTGGGAGGCTGAGACAGGAGGATTGTTAAATTCAAAGTCAGCCTGTGCAGTTTAGCAAGATCCTGTCTCCAAAAAAAAAAAAGGCAGGTGGGGCTGGAGATGTGGAGATGTAACTCAAAGATTTAGTTCAAACCCAAGTACTGCAAAAAAAAAAAAAAAAAAAAAACAAAAAACAAAAAACTATACAGCCTCTTTTCACGACACCTGATAGAGATTAATTTTGTAAAACTAAAGCCTTTGGAGTAGCCTCTAGTAAACGTTAAAGATATTTATAGATTAGTGCTAGATACATTACTAGTCTAAGAAAATATCAACATTTACAATACATTCAGAATAATTAAGATTCCTAAAATCAGTATCTTATAAATCACAAATTCCTAGGCAATTAAGTATGGTACTTAAATTATTAAATACATTTTTATATGTATTTACAATGTTGAAATACACTATGATAAATTTTAAAGCAAAATACCAATAGCAGGACACAGTCTTTTCATTCGTATGTTTTTTTTAAAGACAATTTTAGACGAGGTCAATTTTCAGGGATTATTCTCAATACTACCATCACTTAATATAATGTCAATCAAACTTAGTGGCATGTCCTAACAGGAAGCTGGCATCCTGTTAGTCTACTGTCTTGGAACTTAAATCACCTAACTAAGGTAGTTAATGCTTTAGAAAACCTGGTATAAAAATTATGAAAATGTCAGGACAATGGAAAGTGTTGGTTATTTCTTACAGACTTCAATTACAAAAAATAAACCAGATGGCAAGTTTGAAACCACAGAAGGAAAAGAAATAACTCAGAAGTGTTCTTTTCTACTACAGTCCTCCTGATCCACAGGGGATATGTTTCAATATCCTCAGTGGATGCCTGAAACCATAGAAAATACTATATTTACACCATGTTCTTTCCTATACAAGTTAAATTTATAAATTAGTCACAGTAAGAGATTAAGAGTAGTCACTAATAATAATAAAACACTTTTGGAAATAAGCTATATTAAAATTGCCAGTGTCACTACTCTTGTACTTTGGGGCCATTATTAAGTAAAATAAGTGGTACTTGAACACAAGCCCTGTGATCCTGCAACAGCAGATCTGATGACTGAGATGGCTTCTAAGGGACTAGCACAGGTACCATGTACACATTGGACAAGGGAATAATGTGTTTCCTACATAGGATGGAAAGGTATGGTGTGATATTTTATCATGCTACTCAAAACCTTACTCAATTTAAAAAATCTTACGTTTCATATACACCTTATATATTCAGGTTACAGTTATTTATTCATGTATTGAAATACTGAAAATTGAACCTAGGGCATTTAATCACTGAGCTACATCTCCAACCCTTTTTATATTGAGACAAGGTCTTTCTTGAGTTGTCAAGGCTGGCCTTGAAATTGGACGCTTCCTGCTTCAGCTTCTGAAAGAACTGGGATTACACAGTAGTGATTTTATACAATACTTTTATCACACCTACATTTTAACTGTGACCTGTCACATGAGGTCAGATACAGAATTTTCCACTTGTGGCATTATGTTGGCACTCAAAAGATTCAGATTTTTCAGCATTTCAGATTTTATACTTTTGAATTAAATATGTTCAAGCTATATGACACAATCATCTAGGTAAAAGCTTACTAAGCAAAATTGTGTCTTCTAGGGATCCCAAATTAAACAATCATCTGAAAGTTTGGACTGATATGACACAAAGAAGAAAAGTTCAATTTTCAATTTTATTAGAAAAATAATTTTGAATCCTCACATATATGTATCACTGAATCACAACTACTTCTTTATAATGTCAATTTCTATAATAGATGCAAATGATGATGTTGATGATATGAACATATATCAATTACAAGATCATAATTCTCTTCATTAACTGTTTATAAGGCATTTAACCATTTAAAATTATGACAATTGCCCTGAAAAGCTTCCTAAATTTTCCTGAGAAAATCTCCAACATTTCATACTATCAATGAAGAGTTAATTTTAGAATATAAGATTTACGGAACAATGACCAAATTCTGAGAAAAAAAAAAAAAGTGGAGATTCAATTTTTATAAAACTAGCAGTATATTTCAGGCTTCAATTCCATGAGATCTTAAAATGTGTTGAAAATTCAATTGAGTACCTTGTGTCAACTATTTTTTTTTTTTTACTATAACCAAAATTTACCTAAGAATGTGGTGAATTAGTAGTATGAGTAGGTTAGCAAAAAAAAAAAAAAAGAGTAACAGAATAAAACTTGGCAAAGATACTTTAAGGGTGATGACGTGCAAAGTTTTCCCATCAATCTTGTCACCTTTATCGTAACCATGAAGACAAGACCAAGAGAATAAAAAAATCATCTACAGGGGCTGGGGATGTGGCTCAAGCGGTAGCACGCTCACTTGGCATGCGTGCAGCCCGGGTTCAATCCTCAGCACCACATACAAAACAAAGATGTTGTGTCCGCCAAAATCTAAAAAATAAATATTAAAAAAAAAAATTCTCTCTCTCTAAAAAAAAAAATCATCTACAAGTATGACCACCTTCCATCTATAAACTTATAAATTTATTGCACAGCTGTTTGTACTTCTGTGAGTTGTCACGAATCTTTTCCATGTGATGTCATCTTAAAAAATAAAAGGGTCAGAAAAGCAGCTACTGACAGAATTAGTTTCAGGTCAGACAAATATTTAAAAATAATGAAATAGCAAACCAAGCAGTATTCCATAGTGCTTGATTATAAAGTATTAAAAATAAAAACAAAAAACTACTAGATCTTATTTTGTAAAATAAACTTCTGAAATAAAAGATTAAAGATTAATATAGGTTATAAATATGCCAGAAAACGTACTGTCTAGTTTGCGAGATGACAACTCACAAACTAAAGGCACAAAGAGATATTTATTTAAAAGGATTTTATCTTTAGTGTAAATGAAAAAACAAAAGAAAAAGAAAATGAAAAAATATAAGGGCTTAGTGGAAGTTGTTTTAAATATAAGAATCAATTGTGGTTTGACATGTTTGTAACCCAGCCAGTCAAAAACAACTATTATAAGTCATAGATGAGTTACAACTATCAATCTTAAACTCACTATGATTTAGTAGATACTGTAACAGTCAAAAGGAAGTGTAGGGGGACAGGAAGATGAAAGGAAAGAAGATCTGAATAGAATTGTACAAAAAGAGGTTGGGACAAGAATATCAAGAAATCACAGTCAGAAGTGAGAGAGATGTGAAAAAGCAGCAGAAATTCTCCTACTGGCTTTTGAGAAGTAAATACCATGACTATTGCCTGTGTTATGATCCATGTGGCAACAACTTGAGGGGCAGCTTGTAGGAGCTGAAAGCTGTCTTCTGAAAGCCAAAAGAGAATTCAGTTTTTGAATTCTGCTAACAATTAGTGAGCCTGTAAGAGGACCTTGGGCCTAAGGCTAGATCATAACCTTGACACACATAAACTATGATAATAAATTTGCATTTTTTTAAAAAGCTGACTTTGGGGTAATTCATTATACAGCAACAGAAACTATTTCATGCTTTAAAACCAAGAAAATACTTTTTTTTCCATTACTGCTTATAGTTTTCCTCTATACTAAACATTTGCTTTTCAAACAATGTGGATTTTTCTATATAATCTAGCAAAACAGCTTCCAGTTTCATGAAACCTGAATACTCCAAATCTGTAAAACAAAAACAACAAACAAACAAACAAACAATCCACATTACCTCAAAGTTTATTTGGTTAGATTTAAAATATAATTCAAAAAGAGAAACTATATTTAAAAGGATATCTCCCTATTATTTTGGAATCATATTTTTAAAACTTACTCTTTGGAAAATATTTATCATATTCCACTCTTAGGAAAAAATGATACACATTTAACATACTTACTTTCTTGAGTATTTATGTTATTCACTGAACTATATCATAATTAGAATTCAATATTGTGAAAGCATATTCTCTCAGTCTCAACATTTTTACAGAACATGTATCATGCAGAAAAAGAAGACAGACTAATCTCACAATCAAAATAAAATACATAAGAATATGTAATAATAGTTTTCCAAAATAACAATTTGTCTACACGGCTAAATCTGCTATCTAATAGGAGTAAAGTTGAGAGAAGTTGTTGGTACAATTATTTATCATACAATTAGAGGGCCAAATAAGGTGCCATGTATTTTTTTCACAATGTAACAAAATTTTCTTCTGTGCTTTTGTCAACCAGGAAATGCACTAAATAAATTTCTAAACACTCAGAATAGATGTTCTTATCATCAGCTGCTTTATTAAATATTTTTGTATAATTCTAAATAAAGTATTATCTTTAAAAAGAAATCTATTTTTAAAAAAGGAATCTACTTCAAGTTAGCCTACCTTCCACATTCAAAGTCCCCATTTTAGATTCCAGGAAATCAAATAACGTGCTTGGTGCTGATGGCCTTGCATTTCCTAGGTCTTCTTCATCTTCAGATCTTATTCGACCCCTTCCTTTTCCTCGACCTTAAGATTTAAAAGTAAGACAGACAGACATACACACATACATATATATATATATATATATATATATATATATGTGTGTGTGTATGTGTGTGTGTGTGTGTGTGTGTATTTATATATATTCTATATGGAAAAATGGAAGGAGGAAAAAGCATTAAAATACAATCAGCAATCATTTCAAGCAGGATGTTACATATATTTCTTTTCATTATTTTTCCGTATATTCTTTTAATAATAAGAAAACTTTTAAATGATTATATTAAATAGTACATTCAACCAATTTTGTCCCATTGTCCCAGATACAGAACATCTATAAAAATTACTCACAACAAATATAACACTTATGGCAACTTTTAAATAATTATTATGTTAACAGAATTGAGAACTTTTAATTTAATGGGTTAATCCCCTAAATGAGTTATCCACAAATTTAAATTTGCTTATATATTATCTTTAAAAGAAAAAATTATAATAGAATTCATCATTATATTCAAACATGCATATAATTTGATCAATCTCATTTCCCAGTACCTTCTCTTTCCCTCTTGCTCTGCTATACTAGTCTCTCTTCTGTTATTAATATTTTAATTTTTGTATAGTTACCTACATTATATAATTATAAATATATGGGATTAACTTTGGTAAATTTGGACATGGACACAGTAAAATTTGGTAGATTTCATTCCCTATTAATTCCAGATTCCCTTCCTTCCTCTACTCTACGGTTTCCTATTTTCCTAAGATACCCCAACTTCCCCACTTTTAAAAATTATTTTTCTCTCTGGCTTCCTCATATAAAACATTCAACCCTTGGCTTTCTGAGAATGGCTTATTTTATTTAGCATAATGTTCTCCAGTTCCATCCATCTACCAGCAAATGACAATTTCATTCTTCTTTATACCTGAGTAAAATTCCTTGTTTTTAAAATAAAGGAATGAGACTTGAAAAATTACCTAATACCTTTGACCATGCAATAATTAAAGAACACCACCAAATAAAATTTATTTTCTTCTTAATTTTAAACCGTGTACAAACTGTTGTCATTTATATAAGTGGCACAGTTCTAGAAATAATTAATAGAATTAGTCACTCAATGTCATATTTTCTCTGCTGCTCATACTAACCCTATTAAATAAGGTACCATTAGACATACTTTATATAAGGACAGAGAGACTCAAAATAACCTGCAAACATATCTATGGTTCCAAGCTCACAATTCGCAATTCACCATGCTACATAAAGTTACAGTCCTCACAGTGATAAAACTCAGCCTCTTTTGATAAAATATATTACTCTAAAAGCCAGCAATAATATCTGGCACATTGCCTGTTAAGTTATACCTCTTAGAGGTGGACCCGTAATAGGTTTCTGTTTATTGCCGTTAAGAAGTACATTCAATGCTGCCTCTAAGTTGTTGCCATTATCCATAAGAGCTTGCCTCGATGCTTCCTTACTGAAGCCCATTTCTGTTATGTGCTTCAGTGCCTTTTCATCAACCTATAAAGAGTAAAGAGAAAGCTGTGCTGACAGTCAGTAAATAAAGTGAGGTATATATTTTTAATTATTTACTGTTGTTTAACTCAAAATTACATCTCATATTTATGGAAAATAATATACTAATGTAACATTCACTTGCTATTTATTCATGCTAATAGTCAAGAAGAATCTGTATAAAATGTATTATGCCTTGAGTACTCTCTAACTTAGCAAGTTCCATTGCAAATGCAAAACTAAGAAAAAAAATTTTTATATTAAAATAAGATGTTTGAAAATAATATAATGAAGAGAAAACTACTCAGTGAATATTTTTTATGGTAAAAAAATGAAAAATTTTTGATAGTTCTCCATCAAAAAAAGAAATATAATTTATATAGCACCTTTCTAAAAACTCAAAGACAGATCACGGGTATTTTTTAACAAATATTAATTTTGTGGTTGATTCTTTAGTCTTACCAGTTCTCTGTAGACACCCTCATGTTTCCCCTCTGATTTGGCTGACTTTTCTTTTTGTAAAACTTCCCTGTTTCGGTTACCAACAGCACTCATATTGAGATTACTTCTGGCACTACCACCACCTCCTCCAAATGTCTTGGTCTTTAGGATAAGAGAAACATAAAAGAGGTGTAAGTAAACAGCATTTAAAAATAGCCTTAAAACCTAAGTCACTACTAAAAAAAAGTCTGGTGAAATTAAGTAATTAAAAGTTTCTTAATTACGTTTTACATGGAAAAGTGAAACAGCTTGTTCTTTTCAAACAGCACAAGTCACAGACAAGTATTAGCCATCTTTTCATCTCACAAGTCAGGCAACACAACATTTACAGTTTTAAAATCTTTCAGTCTCTCCAAGGAAATAAACTTAACTATACAACAATATAAAAGAAAATAAAATAAGCATTATAAAGATTAGATGTCAAATGATTCTAGGATAAAATTTATGACTGATAAAATTGGAACTGGTTTCTAAATCCACCTACAAGGCAAAGCTATACTTAGCAAGATTTTAAACCTGTGTAAGAATCAGTCACATTATGTCCATGGTCTAGGAATATGATTCTATAGTGGCAGAAAGTAAACAAAAATAAATTTGAACACTGTATTAAAACTACTAATTTATTATCTACATTAATCCTATGTTATTTCTTACCAAGTACATTTAAAAAACTTTTAGATCTATATTCCTTATTTTCTCTCACTTACTTGAAAAACTTATAATTAAATTTGAAACTTTAATCCAATTTTTTTCTTTTCAAAACATATAAAGAGATAACCGTAAAGAACTTTGTTTTGGAAAGATACAAATTCATGCATAGCATTCACACTTATGTAACAGCAAATTAAATATATGGTTACATAATATTTTAAAGCTCTGACAGCTTTAGCATAAATTGAGTAAGTTAAAACATTTTACTAGATATTTTATTAGAGATAATGATCAATTTAATGATCATTTTAAACTTAAAATGATTATAATAATAAAATATTTCAGATATAAGTATATGCAACACTAGGAAATTACCTTGAATCATAAAAAAGTAGAACCAGAAAAACAAAAATATCATGTTAAATGAACATTAAAAGACTAATAAATATCTCCATTGAGTAGTTGCTACCCCACAATATTTAAGTTGAATTCAAATCAAAATTAAAATTATATATTCAAAGACCAAAAACATTAACTGATTTATTCAATTTTTGGGTTGTGAAATTCCAACAAAACTGAAGGCAGGTATGGTAGCACACACCTATAATCCCAGCTACTGAGGCAAAAGAATTACTTAAACCCATGAGTTTTTTTAAGACCAGCCTGGGCAACATGGAGAGACAGCATTCCAAAAAAAAAAATTGAAATACCTTGATAGCCATTACTTGTTTGAATGCAAAGAATAATACGGGGTTATATTAATGGGATACAAAGGTTAGAGATAGGAGACGATTTAATACACTTAAGTACACAGGCTTTGGACTAGCTAGACAAGGCTTATGCTAATCTTCGCTCAGTCACCTATTATCTACTGTCCTCAGGCAAATCACTTTCCACTGAGCCTCAGGTTTTCCATTCTTAAAAGAGCAATGAGAAAAACTACCTTGAGAGGATTAAATAACACCATCAATAGGAAGTGATATCTCTGTAACAGGCACAGGGAAAACACTCAATAACAGATAGTAATTACTATTTTGGATCATATCTAGAACATAGTTACCTGAAAAGTCTGGAGGCTGACCTCTTCCAAATTAAATACACTTCTGGAATTTATGTTCTGTAACTCCAAAAGTGCTTTTTCTTTTTGACAATGAAATAGCCCCAATTTCTAGACACATTTCCTTATTATTTTATTTCCATTTTATGAATTAAGGAATAGGATAAACAGCACTTTCAGAATCGGATATTTTTGCTGCTTTAAAATGGCTCTTAATCAAAACACATAAAAGTATCTAGAACTGTCACAACTTAAACATTACCTATCATGTAACTGGTATTGCCTTTTATGAACCACATCATCTGTTCACAATATGTGAGTGAAGTATACGTGGAATCATCATAACTGTGAAGTTCAAGGGGGCTATTAAAAATACCTAGCAATTTTACTGTATATTTCCCTAACCCATCTGTTCTCACATTTTAAACCACTCTCTTAAATGTTTTCCTCACTTCTCAATCCTCCAACACCTTTTCCCCTCATTGTTACTGTTGTCTTGCTTCATTTTATACTTAAAAAACTGAAATAATCATTGAAGAACCCACACGTTTTCATTACAACAAGAGGAACTAGAGGGGATGAATAAATCTCCACCACTAGTCACAAGACTTTTCACTTGTCCTTGACAGGTTCCTCACTCCTTTCTCCATGATACATTTTCTGCATTCTCTTCTTTTTTTTTTTCTTTTTTATTTATTTTTTTTTATTGGTTGTTCAAAATATTACAAAGCTCTTGACATCTCATATTACATATATTAGATTCAAGTGGATTATGAACTCCCATTTTTACCCCAAATACAGATTGCAGAATCACATCGGTTACACATCCACATTTTTACATAATGCCCTATTAGTAACTGTTGTATTCTGCTACCTTTCCTATCCTCTACTATCCTCCCTCCCCTCCCCTCCCCTCCCATCTTCTCTCTCTACCCCATCCACTGTAATTCATTTCCCTCCTTGTTTATTTTCCCCTTCCCCTCACAACCTCTTATATGTAATTTTGTATATCCATTACTGATCACAGCTTGGCTGGTTCAGCTTCTTCCATCCAAATTCTAAGACTGAAATGCTACTGAGCTCTTACCTTCTTCTATTCTCTATAAACACTCATTCCTTTGGTGATCTCATTTGGCTTGATGACTTTAAATATCATTTGCATGCCTAAAGTAACTCTGAAATGCATGTATCTATTCCAAAGCTGTTTTCAACTATAGCCTTCTGTCTCACTGTCTATTAAACATTACTACATGCATGTCTAAAAGGCACCACAATATACACATGTTCTTCATCTAAACTGTCATTTTTTTTCCTTGGGTTACTTCAATATGTGACTTACTTAATTCTAATCCTCCTCTTCTACAACCTAGTCTAAACACAGCAGCCAGAATTAATCTTTTAAAATGTAGGTCAGTAGATGCTATTATTGTGCTCAAACCCCTCAAAGAGCTCCCATTTCTCTCTGAATGAAGGCTAATGTTTTTACAATGGTTTGTAACATGCCACATAAGCTGACCTCCTTTTTTTCTCTTGTCTCTTTTACTTCTCATCTCTTCACTGTTTCCATGATCTCCTTTGCTTTCCTTGAACACATGTCCCTGCTTTATAGTCTTTGCAGTGGCCCCTCCTCTATCTGGATTACTCTTCCTCAGCAACTACACAGCTAATTCTCCTACATCCTACAAATCTTCTACTATATTTAAAATTGCAGCATGTAATTTACATATTTGATATATTTATATTATTGATGATACAGATTTTATGTTTTGCATATATTAATCCTAGAACTGTTACTGGGTAACCTTGGGCAACTTGCTAATTGGTTAGTTTTAAGCCTCCACTAACTCTCTCATATGTAAATTAAGAAGTTCTGAAGTCTGTTTTAGTTCTTAAAAAATATGATCAATTACCAAGAATTTGTGGAGAAAATATGTTATCAATTAGGCCTAAAAAATGAAGCAATTAAAACATGTGAACTGGGCTGGGGATGTGGCTCAAGCAGTAGCGCGCTTGCCTAGCATGCGTGTGGGCCGGGTTTGATCCTCAGCACCACATACAATCAAAGATGTTGTGTCCGCAGAAAAATAAAAAATAAATATTAAAATTCTCTCTCTCTCTCAAAAAAAAAAAAAAGTAAATACACAAACAAACAAACAACAACAAAAAAAACTATGCTCCAATAAAAAGCCAGCTATAAAAAAAGTTGCTCATAATCATTAAGGAACATCTATTTAGTTTCTAGTATCTTTTTGTGAAACTCCATAATTTTAATATCTTCTGGAAAAAATAAATATATTTCATATAAATTAAGTGAAATATTAATTTAAGAAATGTTAATTTTTTTAAAAAAGGTACTTCAGAAAACAGTGCATAAAAAAGAATAGCAACAGCCATGTTTATTTAGAGCTTTGAACAACAAAATGTCAGGATCTGGTCCAAGTAGTAGCAACTGTTCTAAATGTCTTAGAAATTGTTAATTTTAACTCCCACAGTAACTATATGAAGTAGGTAATACTACTGTTCCTGATTTTCACAGATGATGAGAGTTGGGGTACAAAAAGCTCCATTTAAGATTATGAGCAATATGTCAAGAGCTTTGTAATGTTTTGAACAACCAATAAAAAAATAAATAAAAAATAAAAAATAAAAAAATAAAAAGAACAGAAAATAAGTGTCATCAAAAGTGTGGAGAATATGGAAATTCTGTGTGCTATTGGTGGCAATATGAAATGGTACATTATTGTAGAAAGCATTATGGTGGTTTCTTGGAAAATTAAATAAAGAATTACTATACAACCCCCCCCCCAAAAAAAAAAAGATCATGAGCAATATATACTTCCAAGATGTCTGATTCCAGAGCTTATGTTTTGGCTCCTACTCTAGACTGATGATTAGAAAGACACTGCAGGAAAAAAACTATATTTCAACAAGTCTTCTACTTAAAATGTGGAATTAAATAGATGAAAGCAATCGTTAGCTAAGCTTTATTAGGGTTTTGGAATAAAGGAAACTATTCTAACTCATTGGTAAGAAAAGTCTAAGCAACTAACTCAAGAACTTAAATTTCTTATCAAAGACTAATCAAATACCCATTCCAAATAAGCAATAAATTCAAAATAATTAAAATAGAACCTTTGGCTAACAATAGTGTAAAATGGAGTGTGAATATGTGTGTGTGTGTGTGTGTGTGTGTGTGTAAAAACACATATAACCCAAAGATAAAAATTACTTTTACTACAAATTGAATAAAATTAAGAAAGAAAATAACAAAAATGTTGATGCTCATCCATTGACATATCCTCAGAAGTTACTATTCCTCAGAAGCTCCTATTATGTGGGAAAATGGTAACTAACCCAAACAATAACAGGAAACTCTCTGCTACATAAAAAGTGTTGGGTTCAGTTGTTACACTGTTAAGAAAAAAAACAAAAGGGAAAATAAAAAGATGATTTGCTTTTAATTCTTGCACCAAAGGAGTCTTATTAAGGAAGTTGGGGCCTAATCCCACATGATGGAGATTAGGGCCTACTTTTTCTTCTATTAGACACAGGGTCTCTGGTTTTATTCCTAAGTCCTTGATCCATTTTGAGTTTTGTGCATGGTGAGAGATAGGGGTTTAATTTCATTTTGTAAATGGGATGGACTCCAACTAAAAAGTTTCTTCTCAGCAAAAGAAACAATCTGTGAGGTGAATAAAGAGCTTACATCTTAGGAGCAAATCTTTACCCCTCACACATCAGATAGAGTACTAATCTCTAGGGTATATAAAGAACTCAAAAACAAAACAAATAACCCCAAAAAACAAGTAACCCAATCAATAAATGGACCAAGGACCTGAAGAGACACTTCTTAGAAGATGATATACAGTCAATCAGTAAATATATGAAAACTTGTTCATTATCACTAGCAATTAGAGAAATGTAAATCAAAACCACTCTAAGATTTCATCTCACTCCAGTCAGAATGGCAGTTATTATGAAGACAAACAACAATAAGTGTTGGCAAGGATGTGCGGGAAAAGATACACTCATTGCTGGTGAGACTGAAAATTGGTGCAGCCAATATGGAAAGCAGGATAGAGATTCCTTGGAAAATTGGGAATGGAATTTGACCCAGCTATCCCACTCCTCAGTCTATACCCAAAGGATTTAAAAACAGCATACTACAGGAACACAGCCACATTAATGTTTATAGCAGCACAATTCACAATAACTAAACTGTGGGACCAACCTAGATGCCCTTCAATAGATGAGTGGATAAAAAAAAAATGTGGCATATACACACAATGGAATATTACTCAGCAATAAAAGAGAATAAAATCATGGCATTTGCAGGTAAATGGCTGGAGTTAGAGAAGATAATGCTAAGTGAAGTTAGCCAATCCCAAAAAAACAGATACCAAATGTGTTCTCTGATAAGGAGGTTGATTCATAGTGGGATAGGGAGAGGGAACATGAGAGGAACTCTAGATAGGACAGAGGGGTTGGAGGGGAAGGGAGGGGTTACAAATGATGGTGTAATGTGCTGGACATTATTATCCAAAGTACATGTATGAAGACACAAATTGGCGTGAATATACTTTGTATACAACCAGAGATATGAAAAATTGTGCTCTATATGTGTAATAAGAATTGTAATGCATTCTTCTGTCATATATAAATTAAGAAAAAAAGAAAGGTAATTTGCTAGGAAGAAGAATTTATTACAATTGCCAAGGAGATTTGGAAAAAGAACATAAGAATAATATGTGTAAGCTTAAGACCCCATGAGGTGACAAAGCATTTTTTACTTATGAAATATGCAAGAATATTATCATAGGTTTGCTGAATATCTTATGTGAAAAGATAATAACAATCATGAGTAATCTAAATAGAAAATAATGATAAGAAATAAGAGAGATTTGTGACTATTTAATTTCTTACTTCTTTACTCTTTGCAACTTCTGCAATAGCGGCAGTCCTTTGCTTTTCAAATTCATCATTATCATTTGTAGGTTTAACAGGCATTGTAACTTGCAATGTCTTTCTTCTATCAAGCTCTCTGGTATCCACTTGGACATGAGATACACACTTCTGGTAAAATAGTAAAAAGAAATCCAGTAATTTCAAAAGAGATTAAAAGGTTTTCATTAGAAAGCAATACCTCTTGAAAAGAAATGTTTGTATACATTTCAATAGCTGAGAATCTACAAAAATAAGATTCCACCCCACAAATCTACAAAAAATTAAGAAAACAGTAGTAAATTAATTAAAGTAACTTTTCAGTAATTTAATTAGAAAATGAAATTAAAGATACACAAAAATGTGGTCCTCTGAATCAGGGGAATGCATATATTGAAGCAAGGAATCTAAGTTTCACTTTCGGATAATCGCTTAAAACAATTTGAGATTTCACATGGTCTATAGTAATCAAAAGGAAAGTTAAATTTGATTCTGCAAGTAAGAGCTTAATTTCCATATTATGCCACAATATCCATATAAGAATTATGTTATAGTTATTTTAACATGTTTCTGAACTTTTAAATCAAAAACAAAAAAAATACCCTCTGCCTCAATCAGGCTGCAAACATTCATTATTTGTAATTTATGAAAGAGACATATTATCACCAAATTCCTCATAGGTAAATTCTTACAAATATGTCATCTATCATCTTCAAATATAAGTTACTAGAAACTTTCTACTTTGTTTTCTTTCTGGGGATTTTTATTACACTGTGAGAATATCATAAACATGGACTATATATTAGGACTTCATGCTTCCTTTTATCTTGACTATCCATTGTTCCAAAACACAGAATAAGATCAACATATTTTTAAAATATTTTCAAAATAGTCACAATGCAAGAATAACTCTAAGTACACTATATGAAGAGGTTTTTGAAGAGGATGACAGTCAACTGACCTTACTCATCTGATAAACTAGATCATTTTTATAGCAAATTAAACACACACGCACACACACAAAATAAACCATGTTATAGAAATGTAGGTCTCTGTTTTCTAACTTTATGTCCTCAGCTCACATTTACTCTGAGCCAGCACTTGTAAAGAACAAATCCAAGGCAGATTTACCAAGAGTTAAATTTTGGTGATATCATGAGAAGAGCTAGCTGTCACAGGGATTGCTCTTGGATTTGCCAGGGATAAAACAGGAAAGGCTGGAGGACACTGATGTGAATGCAATTTGATTCTAAGCACAATGAGGAAGATAAAAGATACTGGCTAGCAGAGGAGCTACCTCAAGGTAGTTTTTGTAGCAAAGGAGACTGAAAAATAGAAAGTAGACAGAAAAATTTTCAGTTGTGTAGAAGAATGAGGGCTGCTGTGGGTGAATGCCAACTGGCAATAAAATTAAATCTAACTGAAATGGGTATTTAGAGTGAGGAAGAAGAGCAGACTTCTGAAAAATTATGGCATATTTTAGTCTTTCTACTTTTGAATATCCCATTGAAAAATAACAACAACAAAAAAAAAATGTTTCTCCTTATCCTAATTAGTTCTTAGCTGCTCTTCAGCTATGACTCTTACATTGTTTCAATCTTTGGATTAACAGCAAATTACTAAATTCCTTAAATTTTCAAAATTTGTATTTGCACATAATTCCATAACCTCTGAATAAATAGTTCACACACAAAAAAAACTCAGCACAAATTACATAAGTGTAAAACACTTTTTCCTGACTTAAATTCATTTGCCGACATGAAAGTTATTACCTGTCCAAAAGGTACAAAAGGTGGTGGTCCACCTTCAGTTCCAATATTGCTTCTATTGTGTTTTGATAAGCTCTGTGGGGGAAAAAAAAGTCATAAAACAGAATGCACATAAAAGATATTTAAAATTGTACAAGGATCCACTGCTTTGAGTAGATTCTTATAAGAAAAAGGAAAAAAAAACCTTCTCTAAATTATTTTAAACCATAGTGAATAAAATATTATATTTCTCACTTCAGTTACTAGGCAAAGGTTCTTTCTTTATTTCCCCTGACCAAAATACATATTCATGTAAAATTTTCAGAAATATTTCATCAAAACGTTATCCTAGGGAGAAAACAAGCTCTCTTCAAGAAATGGCAAAGCCAAAGAGAATAAACTGGCAACAAATATTAATTTCAAATTATCTTCAAAAAGAAGTTTTTAGACAAAATTTATTAGCAAACATACTGACAAAAGTGATTTTGAATTATTTAAAGAGATCAGATCACTACAGTTTATAATATGAATGTTTTTTCAATTAATGTAAGATTTTCTTAATAATGTCTTAAAATAATTTACACTTTGAAGAAATAATCATTGATTATACTCTAGTAAAAATTAGCTTCAAAACTACTAATTTCAGTTTGCTTTTTTGCAAACTCTCATAGAATTAGAGAAGTAACAATGCATAATGAAAATGGAAAAAAAAATATTCTCCTAGCAAAGCAATTTCTCAGATTGTGAAATCTTTCCTATCTATTCCTCCTATTCAGTTTGTTTTTGAGACATTATCATGTATCTTAAGCACTAGTCGTTATTTGACACATCTCAACTGTAAACATTTTTTGTGTATTTTAAAATGTTATTAAAGAAATTGCTGATAAAAATACATTATAAAAGAGTGTCAAAGTTAAAAAAAAAAAGCCATGTGTACTTTCAAACATATTCTAGAGTTCCTAAATTAAGCAATACTATATGTTTTCGGTAAATTATATAGAATACTAAGAATAATGATCACCACAACATTGAGTTTACTAAACAAAGAAATATTTAAACTGTACATAAAAGCCAAATTTTTTTTACAAACTACATTTAAGATATTAACCTGATTTAAAAAGAAACATACAACAAATTCATAAAATTATCTAGGGGACACTTACTCAATTTTAATTTAGATCTAAGAAAACAATAATGCAAACAGCTTTAAGTCATTGCAACATATATAACTTTAAAAACTCATAAGTTACTAGTAATATATCATCTCTCAATGACATTATATAATTTAAAACATCTTATAGGATTTCTATTTCCTTGCCTGATGAAGGTACAAGAGCCAAACTTAATCTCCCTTTATAAACATCTAGCAATCTGGACAATGTGTGTAAAAAAAAAAAAAAAAAGTACTTTAAGACATAAGACAACAGGTAGTGTAAGACTATTATCACTGAAAGAGAGAGAAACAATAGATGAGTTCTGGTTAAAGATGAGACAGAAATTAGAATGGTAGTCAGAGAATTCTACACTTAAAATGGGTAAACTGTTTAATTTTATGTTACCATAATAAAAAAAGAAAAAAGAAAAAAATCCCCATAACTCGGGACATTAAAATGTTATAGAACTACATTACTTTGCAATACATCTGGTACAGAACTCCTAGACCATACAAATGTACAAAACACCTAGGCTTTGAGGGGGTTTTATTGTTTTCTTTTCTTCATCTTTCTATAACTCAGCATAGTTACCACACCTATATATAGTTTACTGCTCAAAGCTCCCTTTCTTCATTTTACACAAATATTTCGGGTGCCATTATGTCCACTGTTTATCTTCCTCCTTAGGATTTTCTAAAGGAAAACTCTTTATTTTTCCAATGTATTTGCGAGTTAACCTTTGAATAATTGGCCTCCAAATGAAGACAGTAAGAGAAAACAGAGGCCTAAAAAGACTTCAGTTAGACAAAACAAAATTAAATTGGAACAAAAGATACATTAATTTAGGCATGTAGGACCAAAGGTACATCAGAAAAACGATGAGCTCAAAAAAGACAGGTTTGGGGAGCAGGGGGAATGACATGGACTAATTATAAGACTAGAGTGAACTTTTAAATCAAAATTAGAGTCAGCCCAGATATCGGATTTTTAAATTTTCCTTCCATGTACCTGTCTGGAGAGAAATTAAAATCTCATGGGAACTAGCGTATCCTCTGACATTTCCAAGCCTGTCAAGTCTGCTTCCTGCAAGCTGAGTTCCTGCAATTTGGGGTAACACCTGTTACATTGTCCCCAAAGCACAATGTCCACCTTTTAATATTCCCAAAAGGTCTGGCCTTTCCAGGAGAAGGATACCCTTAGCTCCTCCTGTCTCTCCCTTTTTCTAGCATTTAGAGAGGGAGTTACTGAAAGAACAGAATAGTAGAATACAAGAGGGGGAAAAAAATGAACATAATTATTTATGTCTCATAGTAACTTAGATTTAAAAGTGACACTTTTTTCTCTGGTCTCAAAATGGTTTGAGCCCTTGCTCATGCAGCCTACATTCCAGATGGATATCAGGCAGGCAGCTAAGGTATAAAGAAAGCTGCTGTTTTGAACATGACATGCAAAAATCTTGTATACAGGGCACTTCTGACCATTTTTCCTTTTATTAGAGTTTGTGAGTCAAACTGATCCCAACTACCTAAGATACATTGTAAGGGTGTATAAACAGCCAAGGGAGTATTTCCCAGCTATAAGACAAAAAAAAGAATAAGACATTCCCTCTTCTTCCCTTTGCCTCCTGCCAGGGCATTCCCTGGTATCCTTTCCATTTCTCATAGGCTTCAACTCTTTACAAGGTTGCTTATCAGAGTAGTTATTCTTACAAATGGCCTTGCATTCTGTGATTCCCTTAGATCCCTTCCCCTTTCCTCCATAGTGACTAGTGGCCTTACATTGTATGATTCCCTGACTGGTATGATAAACCATGGCCTGTCTGTTAAGCCTACCACCAGCTAAAAATCTTTTGGAGGGAGAATTGGGCCTCACTCTCTATGGAGGAATGTATTCAAGGGTTTCTCTAAGGTCAAACTTCAGCTCACTGACATAAACCACAATCCAACCCTTCATGTGTCAAATCAATAAGGTCCTCCCCAAACACCAATCTGCTCCTATTAATATAACCTCCTGTGTGCACCAGGCTTCCATCACTTGGGCAAACCAAATCCCAAACAATCAGATCTTTCCAACACCTGCTCCAAAGTCCCCCAAATGCATAAACTGGTCAAACAACTGTCATTCTAAGCCAACACAATACAGCTGGTCCCTAAAATATATGTGACCAGAGAAATGAACACATCTAAGAATCAAACATACCCACTCAAGAGCCCTGTAAAGAACCAACACAAAATTCTGCAAAATGAAAGCCCATGCAGGCTTAACCCAGACAAGGAAACCATCCTGCCTATACCAAACCCATACAAGCAAACCGCCACAACAACATGCAGAGAAAGCTGCTGGACAAACACGCCCAACTCCCAGACATATATACATACCTCTATCCAAACATACCCAGGGTGCCAACCATATTAAACAACCCAAAACAACAGCCATCCATTCAACCAGCCACAAAGCAACCATTCAAAAGACCCTAAAACAATATGAAACAAAACCCACCAAGACCCAGCCTCCTAAGCAAAAAAATCCCAATAAATAATAAGATATCATTCCAAGAATTAAGAACAGGCTCAGACCTGCACCAGCACATTAAAATTCAATCCAGAAAAAACAAAACCTCAGGCCACCTTAACAGACTGTGCTATTTATAGCCAATTTAAGCGCATACACAAACTTACCTTCTGTGCTCTATAGCCTATTTACATTCTAAGTTTGGTCCTCTTACTTCACAAAATATTTTCTCTTCCTTTCAACTGTTCCTACCAAAGTATGTTGTCATACCTATAACTTTCTTATGTCTCTTTCCTAGTTGCTGATCCTTTCTCAAGTCCAATCCTGAAATAACCCCTAAGAAATTCCAGAACACCACTCCTTCCATGAGACAAAGCACTTCAATCAAAACAAAACATAGCCAAAACTCCACCCACTCCCTGCCCTTTTTGTAGCTGGACAAGGATACAGACCTCTGAGTGATGTTCCCAATTAAGGGGAGCAATAGACTATGATATGCAATAGACTATGATTATCTTGAATTGTACCTTGAATAGGTACAATGGAAGAGAAAAATCAAAATGAATGGCATAAAAGTGGGGAAATAATTTTTGCCCAAAAGTACAACTGAATAGGTCTAGCCTGAAAGCTGTTAGAGAACTGTGGCTAGAAATGTGTGAAATTGGTTCTTGTCTTAGAGGTGGTCACCAGGGATATTGGTGGGATCTGCATCCTAAGAGGCACTCAAGGACTAAAGATTCCCAAAAACATTATCTATGGATATTAGTGAAACGATTGGGGTTCAGAGGGACATATCAAGAAAACTGGGCCTACATGGGTTCTGTGGTACACCTAGAAAAAGGCATTTTTAGCAGAGCAGTAGAGAAAGAGACCACTTGGCTTACAGTTTGGGGATTGGTGGGTTATCTCTTTCCCAAAGACCTTGGAGACACCTGAGCCAGCCAGGTTGACCTGGTTCACATTGCAAGAGGAAGCTAAAGCAGAGCTTGACTAGCATTCTTCTGTCAGGGACAAAGGGCATTGATCAAGCCTCTTCCAGTAAGCCGGTCACCTGAATCTTTAGATAGCAGCTATGCTAAATCACTTTTAACTAGCCAACAGAATCCAGTATTTCCTTTATTGGGGCAGAGATTTTTCTAAAAGGAGTACAGAACTTCAGGAAAAAAAGTAATAGTGCCATTGGTCCATTTTACTCACCCTCCAAAAGACAAGCCCCCAAATCTGAGGTATAGAATCTTTGTTTCATAGACCTGAAGATCCAAAGAATGAGACCCAGGGACAACAGAAGACAGAATAAAGTAGCAGAGTTTATTTTTGAAACAGCAGAAGCACAGCACCCATAAAGGAGGAGTCCTGAGTATGTTACTACTATCTAAGGATTTATAGGGTGTTTCTGGAGTTGACCTTTAACATTACTGGCTAATGACTTTTAGGGAAGGGAGTTTTAATATCCAATCAGAGAAAAACACTCAGTGACCATATACTCTCTGTCTAATCAGGATCTTGATTATGTGTTATTCACTTGCTTGATCACTGTGTGGTCTGGCCCATCAGATACTTTGTACACAGAATGTTGTAATCAAGGTTCCCCTGCTACCATACTTCTGGTCTATTTCTGGCTCTTGCTCTCACTAGGCTCTTGCCTGGCTTTAGACAATAGGCAACACTTGAAGGTGGCATAAGAACATCAATTTTAGTTTAAAGTAATTAGTTTACATGCTTTCCAATTAATTCATCCCACAAATATTTTCTATATTTATTACATGTAAGTTTCAGGACTACCACTTTAAAGATAGAAGATGGCAGCTCCAACATAATGGGGGGAAAGGGGCCATGGATTCTACTCAGATTTACCACTAACCTGTGTGATCATAAAGAAAGTTATTTAATAGTTCTTAAAAGTAAATACTTTTATATATGTAGATATAATGCCACCTTACAAGACTAACAGGAGGACCATAAGAAATATAATAAGAGCACAGCACCATATGTATACACTGGTCAACATATATTTGTAGAATTGAACAAAGATGATACAACAACCTTGTTGTAATCAAGGTTCCCCCACTACCTGACCTCATGGTCTGATAATCTGACCTCAAGAAGGATATTATTTATTAAAGGATATAAAAAAATAAAATAATTTGAGTGCAAGGTCAAAAGTAATATACTATTAATACAGATAACATGTTTCAAATATTTAATAAAGGGCCAACTACTTCACTTTGTGAAGGAACAAGCATTTGTTCTAGGTCTAAAACCAAAGAGATCATTTGGACATGCAGGGATTAGAAGAGAAAAATCAAGATAAATGGCACAAAAGTGGGGAAATAATTTTTGCCCAAAGGACAACTGAAAAAAGCAAAGAGAATCAAAGAAGGAGTAAATGGTTTCATGTGACTGGAAGAAAATCTATGCAAAATAATTTAGAAAGTTTAACAGGTAAAATGGAACTATGACTAGTTCCTATTTCATTCAAATTCAGACATTTGAAACAGAAGCAGAGTGTGACTTGTTCTGACCTATGCTAGAGGAAAATAATCTGTCAAAAGTGCACGAAATAAATTAGGAAAATGGAGAAATGATATGTACTGAGACAAGTTAAATGGCTACTGAAGCAGTCAAAGCAAGAGACACTAAAGATCTAAACTGTAACAACAGCAATGGAGTGGGAAAGCAAGAAATTAATAAGGGATTCAGCTATAGTAGACCAACAGAATTAGTTGCAGGAAGCTAAGTAGAGAAACAATTACAAGACAATCAACATGAGTAGCAGGATGAAGATGTGCAGACACAAATGGGGAAAAGTTTCAACTAATGCAACTAGAAAGTCAAGTACAACAAGGACTTCATTATAGTGGAATCCTAACTAGCTTTCATTTGCCTGCTTGTATGTATGTATATAAAACAAATATACATATACCCATACACCAGTATACGCATATTTTTTAAGAATTATTCCCAGACACAGTATACATAGATAATAACATAAATCTTAGAAATTTTTAAATTTGTCAATAAAGGATTTTTTAAATATAAAATATAATGAACGTAATAAAATATAATGAACACTAAAAAATTACATTTTCTCTATAGGAAGACCATGCTTAGACAAAGGTAGACAGTTGCTCTAAAGATCATCATATTTTATTCTACTCACTGTTACACAAAGAACTAATTTTACTACTTATTATGGGAAGAACTCCCTAAAATAAGAGAATATAGTGTTTTAAACGTTCAAATCATTCTTAGTTTATACTCACTCTCTGTAACTCCCATTTCTCAATAAGGTGTTCCACTTCACCACCAAGAATTGTGGTATTAGAGTCATTCAAGAGCAGGAATCCGTTCTTTACAT
Source organism: Callospermophilus lateralis (assembly GCF_048772815.1). Classification (NCBI taxonomy): domain Eukaryota; kingdom Metazoa; phylum Chordata; class Mammalia; order Rodentia; family Sciuridae; genus Callospermophilus; species Callospermophilus lateralis. The sequence goes on along the minus strand of NC_135316.1, from coordinate 50,861,357 downwards.
CAACAATGCCTGACAGCTTAACCTTAGTTCCAGGTGGTGTGTTCAAGCTAAAGCAAAGGAAAAAACAGTTAAACAAAACAACACAAAACACACTGAAGTTCCTCCCCTAAAGTGGAATAAATTATGACTCAGTCAAGTTATTCAAATTGCATCAACATCAAAAATATTTTTCAGATTAGCTATCAAGTATAAATAGATCAATAGGGAGAAAGTCAGAAGACCAGATACAAGACTCTCATTTTCTAACTTAATGATAAAAAAATGTGCTTAGGTTTCCATGTGTTACAACAACATAAACAACAGTAATCACATCCACAAAGTTATGGCAAAGACAAACAAAAAAAAAAGATTACTTTTTCAACACTTCCATGCTACATAAATATATGTCTTTTTTTCCCCACTGAACTTTTGCTATACATTGCAAAATGCTTTATATTACAAAATTAAATTTTAATACAAAAATATTCTGACCAGTATAATTTAACATCTGTATGAATTATAGTAATCCATGAAAAATAATGGTCTTTTAAAAAAAAAACCCATGTTAAAGATCAAATGATAATTATTTACACGGGAACATTAAAAGGCCTTTTAAAAAAAAAAAAAAGAGAGAGAGAATGAATTAATAACTACTAAAAAGAGAGAGCAGCCTAGTGGCAGGAAACAAGGGAAAAATGTTTATCTTTAAATTATGTGTCTCTTCTAAGCAGAGGGGTGGTGTGGTATGGTAAAAAGAAAATAAAAAGGTTTTAGAGACATACAGATCTTACTCGGAATCCCAAATCTGCTACTTAAATCACCTAATTTCTTGGCACCTTGTTTTCCTAATCTTTAAAATGTCAATAATGATTATTGTCCTCATGGTTGTGAGGATTACGTGAGCCAATATTTGGAAAGTACCTGGTTTGAACACTGGCTCTGCTACTCACCATGCTCAACAATGGTAGTTAGTATTACTACTATAAAGTTGATGACATGTTCTATGTAAAACTGCTTTCTCTGTCAACCTGGCAAAAGTAAGAAATGCTACATTCTTCAGAGTTTACAGGTTAACAATTTCTTAACCTAGGCCATGTCTAATTCTGTCTAAAATCTGAAAACCTTTCAAATTTTTTATAATATGCAAAATTATGCTTTATATATTTTGTACTTCTAAACTAACGTTGTTTTGATTATAGAAAATAAAAATAAGCAACAATTGTTTTAAAAAGGCCTTTTAACACACTAATCTATTTACAGTAATTTTAAGCCTTCTGTACACTAATTTTAAGAAGACTTTTTTATAACAGGTCAGTATTATTAGATTTGGAACAAATATTATACCATGACTCCTTTTGCAAAATCCAGAGACAAAATGTTTACCCTTCTATCAATCTTTTGGTAAAGGAAATAAGGAAAGAAATCCATACCATCACATAAGTTTTCTCTAAAATAAAACAAACATAAAAAAAGCATACATACAGAGCCCTACTCCATCTCCTCCCACATATAAATAACAAGGGATAAAACAGTCCAAATAATATACATAAAGTAGTGTGCCCTAAAAGATTTAGGCTGAATTAGAAAAGTATTCAGAAACAGTTTCACATCATTCACTATATAAAAGCACATGAAATTCACTGCATGCTGATAGGTACGATACCAAGTTAATCGAAAAGTGTTAATATCATTGTTTTTTAAAGACAGAGGGTTTATAAGATAGTTACTAATAAGAATAAATAGAGTATACCTGTTTTTAAAGCTTCAAAAAATCCATACAGAAAAAGTCAGAATATGTAATAAAATTATTCTGTACATGTTATATTTATGTATTTTAGCTATCAATGATCTTTCAATAAAGTCATTAAAAATTAATTCTGAGTATCTTAATCACTCTTAGTAATAACTCCCAACTATTATGTACACAGGTACTGGGCTATCAGAAAGAAACTATGACACATTTAATAAAATGGTTCTGATCAATGAATAACCTAAAAGCCTCTAAAAAAATTTTAAAATTAACCTTCATGCAAGAACATTTTGAATCTATTTTTATAATTTACACTGAATCAAGGAGTAACTAACTTTATTCTTAACAATTTTCTCTATAGAAAAAGCTAAAATGCAAAGCTCCATAATTTCTTCTGAAAAATTATACACTTAGAGAGTTACTGCGTTTTTTTCCAAGTTCTTAAAATTTATTTTTGAATAGTACCTTCAAACACTCTTTAACAAGTACATAAAGTGCCAATCACCTTATTTTTGGCATATAACTAAATTCTACTGCTATGCAACTTGTATGACCATCAGTCATCTGCAAACGCAGCATCCTTGGTGCAGCCTGAGATTCCTCATTATCCTTTGGTGCAGCAACATTGCGAATTTTTTGAATTTGCAAAACACATGGACCTTCAAGCTGTCAAAACAACAACAACAAAAAAACCCAATAAAAATCATTTCTAATTATGGCTGTGTTTTCATCTATAATGTTTCTCTTTTCTTTAATGGTTACAAATTATGATTTATAAAGTAACTTCAATTAAGGTAAAAACTGAAATTATATACAAATCATTTGTGTGTGTGTGTGTATGTATGTGAAGAACAATTTTAAAAATTCTGAATTCACTTATTATTCAGCTAGTAACGTGAAAAGAAAACCCTTAGAAAATAAAGCTGTTATTTCTGGATAAAAGGTGTACTAATTGATGCTTTTATTCTTAAGAGCTCTAAATGGTTCATAAGCATCCTGCTTCTCCCCGCCATGTACATTAGGGGACATTATAGAGATAAAGAACTTGAACGTTCTTTAAGGGACATAAAACTTTATGGCAGCAGTTTGAAGGAATGATTTCTGTTCAAAGACATCAAGTTTAAAATACTCCCCTCTCTTGGTGTAAATGAACAATACAATACCCCAAAGTTTAACCAATATATTAAGTTCAAGAAGTGTGAGTTAGCTGGACACAATAGTGTTGAGGCAGGAGGAATATGAGTTCAAAGCCAACCTCAGCAACTTAGCAAGGTCCCAAGCAACTTGGTAGAACCCTTGTCTCTAAAAGAACAAAAAGGCAGGGAGGAAGGCTGGGGGTGTGGCTTGGTGGTTAAGCACCCCTAGGTTCAATCCCCAGTAACAAAAAAAGGGGGTGAGTTACACTTGACTTATTTCCACATTTTCTTTTTCAAATGGTATTAAATCAAATGTTATATTATATAGTAGACAGTGTGGAGAAGTAATGTTCTCTCTTGAAGAACTTCAATCAAAAATAAAAAATAAATCAATGGACTAACTAGCTATAAAGTTTTATATAATAAAATGCTTGAGGCAAAGCTAGAAAACGACAGAAAAATCTGCTTAGATGTCTGAAAAATAATTTCAACAAAAATTATCATTTTCACATAATAAAATATATCTTTAAATAGTATCACACTTGTAAATAAAATCCGGGTATATTAATTTATATTTTGAGCAAGAGAAATTTAAAATGATTGGCAGATATTTATACTAAATTTCTTGAGCAAATATGTCTCCACATTGAATTTTTTTTACTCCACATTTACCAGTATTTTGCCTGCAAAAGAATAATTTTCTTTTAAAATTAGAACTAGAGAATATAACTTAAAAAAAAGAGTCTAAATTTTCATCTAATTATTTTGTTATAACTATAAAAGAATTCCAAGTTGAAAGTTGTCCAAATTTGGGCAAAAGGGAAAAAAGAAAGGGGAGAGGGCATGAGGGCAGGAAAGATGGTAGAATGAGATGTATGTATGACTGCACGTATGGTGAGACTCTACATCATGTACAATCAGAGAAATAAAAAGTTGTGCTGCATTTGTGTACAATGAATCAAAATACATTCTGCTGTCATGTACAACTAATTAGAATAAGAAAAAAAGATGCCCAACATCTTTAACAAATATAGATGAGCTGCTAATTCAGGTTGAAATTTTCCTTTGGCTTTACTAATGTCATTACAATAGGACATTTAAATTATATAATAGAGAAGTTATGGTTATTATAGTGTTCATCACTGTTTACTTTATCATTACCAATATTTTTAGCCTATACATGAAAAATATCTTGCCTTAGATGTTTAATACGGTCCACCAGTCACATATGGCCATTTTCACCTACATTTAAGTCAATTAAAAATAATGAAGTTAAAAATTCATTTCTTCAGTTGCACTTACCATATTTCAAGTGTTTTATACCTGCACAGCACAGAGATATACCATTGACATCAATGCAAAATGTGCTCTAGACAATCAGTGATGATCTAGTCTTAGGTGTTTCAAAGAAAGACTCAGGCATCCTAGGGACAGAACTTTCACTAGTGTCTTGGGAGGGAAACATTTCTTTCTATTTAATGTTTAATAGGAAAGAAATTAAGCTTACTAATTTAATATCCAGAGTGACAAAGTCATCCTCACTAAGCACATATGACAGATATGAAGTCAGAGGCACCTTCACAGAATTTTGGGAGATCTATATCCCCTGGTTGTTGACATGGCATTTTCATACTGGTTTGTTTGTGTTAAGATAAACTGCCTTTTATTTATGCATAGTTAAATGGATATATTTACTGTATTGCCTAGCTTTAACACTAATGCTCACAACATGGATAAGATGCTGTAAAAGATTTTGCCAAAGAAATATAAACTGAAGATAACACAAATGATGCAACACAAGATAGAAACAAGACTCTTTTGCAGCACCAGCACTGGTTCCAGGTAGAAGAAAATACCACATCCCTTTTAGGAAAAAACATTTCTATTCAGGTACCAAGGATTCCCACACAGAAAGTTCAAGAAACATGAAATCATGAGACTTAAAAGACAGCAAGCCACAAAGACAGAGAAACCTAAAAAAATTATCGAATAAAATTTTAGGCCTGTAAGGTCTTGAGAATGTGGAATTATCAAACAGAGACTATAGAAAAATCATCTACATCTAGAGAATTTATATAGAATTCAGAATCCAGTAATTAGGAACAAATATTCCTCTCAAAAAAACAAGTGACATGTAAAAATATGTAACAACTATAAAATAAGCCTTTGAAAATTTCAAAAAGCAGCTACCAATCCATCCAAATTCTTTCATCACAATGTAAGTCAATCAAAAATCTATAACAAAAAAGAATATATATATATATACCAATTATACTATAATTAAAACAGGCAAAGAAGAAACTATGAGATGAACCAAAAATATTTACAACTGAAAGATGATAAAATTACCTGTATAAAAACTTTGGGACACAAACTAGTGCTATGAGAAAAATTAATAGCCTTAGAAGATTTATATTAGGAAAAAAAAAAATGAGTTGAACAATAGGTTGGAAAGGGGAAAAAATGAATTCCAACTAGCTACAAAAAAGACAAATAAATGATATAAACACAAAATACAATAGAGGGTTAATAAAAGTCTAGCATTATTCTTTATTCAGACTAACAAAATTGATGCCTCACATTATTAATCAAGAAACAAAAAATAAAGGGAAATAATTTAAGGACTGAAGATGCAGAAAAAGCATTTGACAAAATATAGCATCCATTTATGTTCAAAACACAAGAAAAATAAGGGATAGTAGAAACATACCTCAACACTGTAAGAGCTATCTATGCTAAACTCAAGGCCAACATCATTCTAAATGGAGAAAAATTGAAAGCATTCCCTCTAAAAGGGATGGATTCCCTTTTTCACCACTTATATTCAACATAGTTATAGAAACTCTAGCCAGAGCAATTAGACAGAAGAAAGAAATTAAAGGGATACAAATAGGAAAAGAAGAATTTTATTTTGAAAAAATATTCCATTAATTTAGTAGATGTTCTTATTTATTGTACTTAGCAAAATTCAGGAAGTTAGCAATTTGCTTTACCTTTTCTACCTTTCCACCATTGATGTCACTGGGAAGAAATTTCTTGCCAATTGTTCTCAGATCTGTCTAAAATAAAAATATTATTATTAAAACAGAATTCTATAAAAAGTAAATCTAAATCTAATTTCATATACAAAAGATGAAATTACTTAAGGTTTATAGAACAAAAAGTTTTTTACATGTCTTTATATGCATGAAATATGAGACCTTGTATGTTACTATTTACTGAACTGACATATGTTAAACAACTTATGTATGGGACTTTGTTATCTGAAAAGACTGCTTAAATGTATGAATCTCATAATAAGTTAATCAGTCTTTTCAGATAATATAGTCTCATGTTCAAGTTGTTTAATGTGTGCCAGGAAAGTGAATAGTAAAATATAAGGCTTCATATTTCCTTAGGTAACCTTTTAACTTACTCTCCTCTATTAAAATATCAAATTTGAGTTTATGTAAATTACAGTCTTACTAAAAACATAATGCCTCAATCCAAAATCAGAAGATAGCTTTCAAATACATGAACATATTATATTTCAAACAAATGAATCCCATCCACATAACTCTGATATGCAAGACATGAAAACATGGCTAAAATATCCATATCCTAACAAAGAACATAACACTCAAATATACCAGGGAACAATACCACTGGAATAGCAAAGAAGTAAGATCTCACTAAAGAAAGAAATTATTTCATTTCCTTACACAAATTACAAAAATAGAAGTTGAAAAACAAACTGACTATATGAAAATACAGACATATAACTCCATAAATCACAGCAGAACAAAAAAAAGGAATACATAAGGACTAACACAGCATGACTTACAGTATTTGAAACACAAAAGAAAAATTAGGGCTGGGGTAGTGGCTCAGTGGTAGAGCTGCCTGCCTGACATGTGTGAGGCACTGGGTTCCATCTTCAGCACCACAAATAAATAAATAAACAAACAAGCGTATCCATCTATAGCTACAAAAAAAAAATTATATAGTCTATATAAAAAGCAGAACTTTTTAGGACTGTATCCTCTTGAAGTGAAAACCAAAGGACAGGCAAAAAAATTGTTCAGAGCAAAACTATCAGTACTTATGAAAAGTTTATGAATTGGACTTAGGAAAAGGTCCAAAATATTTAGGCTGAGAAACTATCTTGATGCTTGAGATAGTGCAATTAGCGTAAATCTAAAGTTGTATCATCTTTGTTATTCCTTAAATATAGTAAATAGTAGCTTTTCATTACCTTACGAACAAAATAAAAAACTTAAATACATTTAATCACATACAGTATAAGGGAAAATTTGTATTACACTTAAGAAAAAAAAACACATTGTTATTTTTGAAAATTACTTTGATATGAAATGAATATATATAAAGAGGCAGGAGTCTTCTTTGAACACCCACAATAATATCACCCTTTTTAAAATGTTTCCATGTACTCAGTCAGCTTAAGAAACAAGCATTTACATGCTATACAATTCCCACAGATCCTTTCTGGTCTTTTACCAAAAGGACTCATAATTTATTTTATAATATAATGCAAGGATCACCCCTACACTAAAACTCACCAAATGAAACTGCCAGGAAAATCAAGTCCCAAATACAAACACTTGTGCAAAATGTTTTAGGTTTATAATTAGTTTTGCAGCCTCAATCCAGCAACAGTGTGAAAAGAACATATGACCTCAAATTGTATGCCTTTTCATTTTCAATGTACTTTGTAAAAATACTTTCTTATTCTAGCGCTCCCTCCATTAGGACAATTTTGAAGATCAAATGTTAACAAACACGAACAATGACGTGCACAGAGTAAGCACCTAAACATATATAACCATTAAAAGTCAAAAAATAGTCCATAAAATCATTGGCATTATTTTGAATTTAAAGATAGAAATATTAAAAAATGAAAAACAAATTTTATGAACAGAAATATAAAAATCTTATGATACACTATAGTCCCTCATTTCTGGCTTTTACTAATTAAGAAATTTAATTCAAAATAAAATGAAGAATCGAGTAAAAGTTAATGAGCACTAGACAAAAATCCTAAACTTTGATTCATCACAACTATAATTAATCACATGTCCCTAACCCAGTTAATTTATTCATAAAATGGAAAAAATACCAACTCTATTTCACAAAGCTAAAACAAAACAATACACTCAAAGTTTATATAACTCTTAAAGTACTACAAATATACATAGGGCATGTTATTTCAGTGTGCTTTTAGCAAGATGAAAATGACATTCTAAATCTTTTTCTTTTTGGGGTACTGGGAATTGAACTCAGGGAGGCACTCAACCACTGAGCCATATCCATAGCCCTATTTTGTATTTTATTTAGAGACAGGGTCTCATTGAGTTGCTTAGGGACTCACTTTATGCTGAAGCTGGCTTTGAACTGGCAATCCTCCTGACTCAAAGCCGCCCAAGTCCCTGGGATTACAGGCATGCACCACCTTGCTTAGTGATATTCTAAATCTTTAAAGACTCTAAATTCAAAGTCAGTTTAGGAGTACAACAAAAGCAATTTTTTAATTCAACACTTCATTATATCAGGATTGCCAGAACAATGGTTGTGTCCCAAAATACTTTTATTATCAAACATAAAAGAAATACTTACCTGGAAAAAAAAAAACTTTGTTGAAAACTTAATTAAAAAGAAAAACAAAAATTAAGTAAAAATTTTATTGATATTTCAAAGTATCTACCCACTTATACACATGTTGCTGACTATTCAAATAAGTTTAAGATATCTGGAAATAACATAACTCTTCTATGCACATATAATGAATACACCACAATGAAACACCACACCATGTACAACCATAAGAATAGGATCCTAATTAGAATAAGGTATACTCCACATATGTCAAAATACACTCAACTGTTTGTATATGTAAAACAATTTTTAAAAATCTCAAGAAAGAAAAAGAAATACAACTGACTTCAAATTTTATTAATAGTGCTTAGTAATTTAAGACTGCTATCACTTATTTTTCTGAATAACTCACAAATTTGAGTCAAAACCATATGCAGGACTTCAATGTCACTTGTTAATATTCTTATTCCCTAGTTTACAGAGGTTAAAAAAAAAAAAAAAAAAAAACTAAGAACACTCCTTTTCAATACCTTCCTTTCAAATCTGAACCTAGAAGAGTCATACAACAGATTTGAGGGAGCTATTTTTAGAAAGGCCTACTTAACAAAGTTAAGGGATAGGGTGCACAGCCCAGCCTATTGGTATAAACAATGTGAACACCTGTTTTTGGGGGGGTTGGGGAAGTGAAAACCAGAGTGTAGAATTTGGGTGCATGCTGGGTAGAGGGCACCTTTGCAAGCACCCAATAAAAGCTTTGGGCACCAACCTTTAAGGGACCTCCCTGGGCAGAAACATTGTATACATATTATTCTATTGTTCACTGCTAGATAAAGCAACAAATTTACTGTGTCCCCCCACAGGACAAGAGACAACAGGAAAGAGACTACATACATGAAATATATATAAAATAAGAATCAGTAATACAAGTCTTTCTTAACTAATGGCTAATATTCAATAATCTTTTGAAAAGTTAAAAAATAAATTAAATTAAATTGGATATTATAAGTGCTTGAAATTTATTAAAAGGTGAAAAATCTTCAAAAAGTAGATTTGTCTGGTATAGGCTTCATCCTAAAAGATTTTTATTGTTTCTATTATTATACTGTATAATAGCTATTTACTCAAATATTTTACTATATACTTCAAAGAAAATGATAAAGACAAATTAATTCATTCAGTAGTGATCATTAGTCACTTCTATGTGTATAACAAATACTTGATCTTGATTTTTTTAAGTTCACACCAACTATGGACAATTCATTACTATTTACCCAAGTATATAAATAAGACAAAGAATGGCAGACTGTCATAAAAATCTATTTCCCATCATTTTTAGAAAGCTATTTTTAAATAAACAAGAAATAAAGCTCTTTACAACATTTTAAAAGTAGAATTCACTAGTTTGGGTGCAAGGTAAAGAAAGTTAAAGCATCTAGGAAATATTGCCATTATAATCACAGACAACATGCACAATTCCTAACTAATGGTTACTATTAAAAAACTCCGTCATTTGTTTATTTAAAATCAAAATACTCAGTTCCAAAACAAACAAAACAACTTAACCTAAATAAAATTCAAACCTGCAAAAAATGTCAAAAGTTCAGAACATAAAATTTATGTTTAAGCTCAAGTTTAATTCTATAAATTTAAGTGCTTTCAAAAGAAAACATTAATTATACATTTATTTATATTTCAAATGTCCTTAGTATCCACTATTTCTGCTTTCATTATCTGTGCTATGAAACCCACAGAACTATGTGAATTTCATTGATTATACATAACAAAATAAAAATTTGATTATTAATAGATTGTTTATTGTAAAAAAAACTATAATTGTTTGATCATTAATAGAGTGTTTATTAAAAGAACTACCAGAAGGGTAACTGCAGAATTGAAAAAGAACATTTATTTACTCTTTACATCAAAAAATATTTAAAATTCTCAAAAAAAGCCAATGTAATTATGGAAAAGGTATACCTATACAGTGAAGTGGGGGAAGAGAGCTAGAAAGAAAAATACCAACAAACTAAAACATTAATGATAATTATAATAAGTTTACTTTTCTTATTTTGATTTTCTGTAATTTCTATAATGTTCCACAAGTATTTTAAATCAGGAAAAGTTGTATTTTAAATACAACTGTCAAAAGGCTATAAACTAGTTTCCCATGTAAACCAAAATGAAAATGTATTTTAATGAGTGAAAAAATTTTATATTGCTACTGAAAATGTTATAAAAATTCTACAAATAATCACTATGTTAAAAACAAATGGGCTGGAGTTGTGGCTCAATGGTAGAGTGCTTGCCTCACATGAATGGAGCACCAGGTTTAATCTTCAGCACCACATAAATAAATAAAATAAAGGTATTGTGTCCATTTACAACTAAAAATTAAAAGAGAAAAAAAAAGAGGAGAAGCCTGGATTAGACATTTTTTTCTTTTTATTGGATTCTGTATAATAGGCATTAATAATTGGCTATTATGTGATTACCAAATTCAACAAACATCACAACTTAAAATGTATAAGACAATGAAAGATATTCTTCCTATTATTTATAATAAAATCCAGTTTAGTCTGTTTTTCAAAATGTTTATAAGTTAATAAACGTAACCTACATTGAGAGCAATCAGGATGATGTCATTTACATTGACTTTGTCAGGAGAACTTGTGCAAGCTTCAATGCCTTCATCTGAAAGATACCTGTAAAGATAAAATAAATAGCTTAATATTATCTAAAATCAAAATTAACCAAAATTCTTTTCTTAAGATTACATGTAACCTTGTTCTCTACTATAAAGTGCTTTTACTACAAAAACTAAAAGAGTCCTGCTTACAGATTTCTAGTTTACTATTACTGACAGAACAGAGTGGAAAATTTATATTCATATTTTTCTTTGTGTCCTTAAAAGGATATTATGTTATTAAAAATACCTACCCCTACAAATTATAAAAAAGGAAAGTCTAGCTAACAATAATTCTAAAGGCAGAAGTTGTACAGGGATGGAAATTTGACTTTAAGCAAAATATCATGATTTCTTTCAAGTTATGACTATGTAAGGATTTCTGAATATAACAAATTATAAAATACAGCTCAATTTCAAACTTCCAAAATTCCCCTTGTTCACACTTCATATTTTAAAATCTTTATGTTTTGAAACCTTATAGATTTATTGTACAATTATCAAAAAACAGGATATCCACTCTACAGATTATCCTAACATGTTAGTGATCCATCAGTAAATACTGAACTATTTTCACAAAAGGAAAGAACCTAAATTGACTAGAACTTGGGATTTACATATTAATATTTTTATTTTATAAACATTTAAAACTTCAATATGAACAATGAATTTAAAAATTAATAAAAATAAATGTCAAAATTTGCTTCAACATGTACCAGGAATGTAGTAAATGAAAGAACAAAAGACAAGGTTCCACTGTGACCTTTAATTGTGGTCATCAGGAAAGAAAGCAATAGAGTTGGTCCCGCTACAAACCCAATGGAACTCAAGGGAAGAGAATTATAATCAGTTCCCATGAACCAGCTTTGAGAAGTAAAACCCAAGGGTATGAACCCTAAAGAAAAAATGGACCCAGGGAGCTCTTGCTTACTAAAACATCCTGCAAAAACACACATTTCCCCCCTTTGGCAGATATTTTGTGGAACAGTAACATTATAAAACCCCTCATTACAATTTTGAACTATAAAAATACATTTGAATGTATTATATTGACAAGCATGGCACTAAAGAGTTAAATTTTTATACTAATTTTAACTTGAAATAATGCAATTTTAAATTGCCAATGTTTTTGTCCTGAAAAAAAAATTTATAAAGGTACTTTTAGAAAATACTTCCCTTTTTCATAAATAGCAGATGTTAAAATTCTGTCTTAAAGTCACGTAATTGGCAACCATAAACAAATTCTTTAACTTCAGAAAAAAGAATAAGTGGATCTTTTTCCTATGGCAGATAATTAATTCAATAAGAAGAATTAGAGAGCCCAAGTACCACTAACTACAACTGACTTTACTTCATCCTCAAAAGTCACCAGACATACAAAACAGACTTGTGCAAATCACAGTTTAAGAATCTCAATCAGCATAAAACAAATACTACCACTTTATGCTAATTTCTTTTTTTTTTTTTTTGAGAGAGAGAAAGAGGGAGAATTTTTTAATATTTATTTTTTAGTTTTTGGTGGACACAACATCTTTATTTTATTTTTATGTGGTGCTGAGGATGGAACCCAGCGCCCCACTCATGCCAGGAGAGCACACTACCACTTGAACCACATCCCCAGCCCAATGCTAATTTCTTAATTCCATATAGTGGATCTCCATTACAACCCTTTACCACAACAACAACAACAACAAAAAGGCAATTTTCCTTTGATTCATTCTTCTGAAGGTAAGTAAAAATTCTTGAGTCTTATTCACTGGCTTTGCTGTTGTATACAAAATGAAAAGACCAAGCTGGTTGCAGAGGCGCATACCTGTAATTCTAGTGATTTGGGTGACTGAGGTTCACAAGTTTGAGGCCAGCCTCAGCAACTTAAGGAGGCTTTTAGTAACTTGGTGAGACCCTACCTCAATTAAAAAAAAAAAAAAAAAAATGAAGGCACTTCACCAAAAAGAAAACTTTCATATTAAAAACAAAACAAAACTAAGATGCCAAGGAAAATTACAAATACATGCCCCAGCTGAAATAGGCAGCCATAGTATAGCTTTAGTTGACTGTCTTCATAAGGACAGGTAAAGCAGCTGTTGTTAGATCTGATTTTTAGCTTTTAGGTTTTTGTAAAGGCAATATACAAGCCAAACAAAACATGTTTCAGCCTGCATGTGGCACACACACACTGCACTTACTAAATCTGTTTCTCTGCTTATTTGCTCTTATTCACTTCCAAATTGCTTCTGACATACAGTGTTCTCAAGTATCTCAATAATGTCACTCATAGTCAACTTCCTTTTGAGGCAAACAGGAATAAGATATCTTTTATATCATTTTGTATGGCACTACGAAAGCAAAGAACACAATTATACGTCTAACAAATTTCTTAGCAGAGTTGTGTACACCAGACTAAAAGGTGTAAAAATCATTTACGTCAATCTTTGACCAAAATATTTTACAAACTGAACACATATAGAAAACCCACCTTTACTTCAGACTTCCAAAGTATCAAAAAAGGGGTGAAGGACAGGGGTCACTGGGAATTGAATAGGGCACTTACACAGATGTGTGTGTGTGTGTGTGTGTGTGTGTGTGTGTGTATGGATGACAGGGTTCTGCTAAATTATTGCTGGGTTTTGAAGCTGGCCTTGATTTGAGATACTCCTTCCTGCCTCAGCCTCCAGAGTTGCTGAAATTACAATGCTTGATTACAGGTATGTACCACCATGCCTGGCTTCAGATTACGAAAAATTTTAAAGTAGAAAAAAGACAGAAACTGAGCCATAAAAGCAAACAATACAGTTTTGGTTTGTTTTTTTTTTTTTTTCTCTGACCACCTCTACCCATTTAAATAATGAATACTCATTTAAATCTGAACTCAGACCTGGATTTCTAGAATAAAGACAGATTCTATTAGTACACACTAATATATAGTAGGCTAATTACACAAGAAAACTTGTATATACCAGGAAGAAAAATCATCAAAACATTCTTCCTAAATGGATTGGACTTAGTGTCAACTAAGATAAAGCAGATATCTGAACACTCATTTTAACCATCTATGAATAAAACCTTAAATAAAATGGCTACATTTATTTTTTGGGGGGGAGGGGGAAGGGTCCCAATGGGTTATCACATTGGCAAATACTAGCCCTTTGTAATATCAAAATACCAAAATGAGAATTTAATATATAAATTCCTGCTTAGCCATAAAGAAAATAAAGATAATGAACTCCCAATTACCCAAGTTAATATGGAGACAGGACAGAATAAAATACAACATAATCAAAACCCACTTACGTTAAGAAGTATTTTTGATTTTAGCAAATATGGAAGCTCTGATCTGCAAACTGACAAAACATTAAATAAAACAAAATTTTAAAAATTATCTACATAATATTCACTCTATCTAGATTGTTTCTATCTCTACTATTTAAGTAGATTGTAATACACCTGCCCAAATTTTGGTTATCCTATCCTTCTCATAAGTTATTGCTGTTCCAACTTAGGGACATCAAAATAATGTGATTCCCTTCTCTAGGGCAAAAGAAAATGCCTCCAAGTAACTATTTTGAATATAACTTGGGAAAATACAATATTTAGCCATCTTGAGTAACAAGATTAGAAAGGTAACAGGATTAGAAAGGAAATAAGACTAATGAGAATTTGGGCACAAAATATGCTTCACATAACCTAATATAGATCAAATCAATATATTCAATATAGCTTACAGATGTATTGGGGAGAGATCACAGACAAGAATATTAATTGGAATTTCAGCAGTAAATTGAATGAATCCATGAGATTCCATGCCCAATCTTTATTAAATCCAGCAACTAGGAGGATCAGAATTCCACTAAAGGTAATTCAGAGGTGGAGTCACTATAAGAAATAGTGGAAAATGAAAAAAAATCTTTTATTTCATTTTCCTTAATAACCAAGTATGTCTTTCATCACTACCATTTTCTTGTCCAGACTGTTAACATACAGTAGATGCCTACTAGAGCAAAATGAATGCTACAGTCTATCCCTACAATCTTCATTCTTACAAAAAGGATCTGAATCAATGCTAGCTTAAAATTTTATTTTCTCTATGGCTTACACATAAATGGATAAGACAAATACAATTATGTATTATTTGAAGTACCTCTATTAGTACTTGGTGTTGATCTTAATCTAGTAAACTATGTAATTTGAGATTTATTTTATTCAATAATAAACAATCTTTAAAATGTATTCTCAGTGTTTAGTTTATGATTTATTTTATGCACAAATGTATATTATTTTCACCATTTAACTGACCTATGATACTATTTTTCCTGTACATGTATAAACATTCATCACAAAATTTATTTTAATTTTTTCTCCACTAACTCTTCAGATTGTTATATTATAAAACCAGAAACAACAAAAGCAAAAACAAGAAAAAATACCATGAATTTCTTTACATATGTAAATGTTTCATAAAACATTTCATGAAACTAATCTGAACCAAATGGAAAGGATGAATACACAAAGAGTTCTTCAAGAAATTACTTAATAAGACAGAATTTCTGGAGATGTAAAACAATACAAAATGCCTTGATATACATATCAATTAACATTCATACTAGTCAAACTTCAATATTTCAGTGGCCAGACCCAAAAAATATATTTTTAAAGATTAAGAGACAGAAATTATAAAAAAAGTTCTAGGGAAAAACCTTTATAAAACTGTATCTAATTCAGTAACATTCAAAGGTGTTTACACTCTGAAAATATTAAAACCTAAATTCGCTTTGTTAAGTACTTGCTTTAAAAGGCTAAAGTTTATTAGGTAGATAATTCCAAATTATGTCTATTTGAAAATACCACTAGATGACAACCTTGTATGACAAGTAAAATATTATCATACTCTACTGTTGAAAGCTAAGACCTCAAAAGATATAACAAACTATAGTTCAGAGGTTTCAGACATTTGTTTTGTTGTAGTGGTGGTTGGGCACAGGAATAATGAAGAAAATAGACCATTGGATTTGTGTCTGACAGAAAATAAAATTCAGAGTTTTAGTAACATTGGACAGATACCTCCCCAAAAGGGTAAGGGAAAAAGGAAGAAAATCAAATACAATTTTATCTCCTATTCTTACCTGCATTCATCCTTTGGAAACACAGGGATAATACAAACAAGGGACACAAATAATTAGAGACTAATTATTTTTTGCTGGGAAATAAGTTATTAAGATTATTTAATATTATTTAATCATTACTTTTCTTGACACCTAATAAGCATGACAGTTTCAAGATAAAAAATATAAAAAGATGATATAACAATAAATCACAAACTTTTACTTTTTCTAACATATATTCAGAATATGAAAGTATTTTCCCCCAATGTAAATTACTCACAAAGATATAAACCTGAAATGCTTATTTTGTATTTTAAAAATTCTAACAGATAAACAAATAACTTGTAAATCATTTCTTTGAAATTCCATAATTTGTCTTTTATAAAATATAATAGCAGTAGTAACATAACTTATTCGTTTTTGTAAACCAAACTTCAGTGTGAATTTAAAAGTATAAATGAAAGTGTGGATGTTTTTACTTTCATTGGGGTTAATACTTATGCTCTTCTTCAAATTCATTATTTTCATACTTTAATTCAGAAGCAGAGCTGGTTATTTTTTAATAAATCAGATATTAAGATGTAAGATAACTTGACATTTCTGCCCCTTTTTCTCAGCAAATAAATAATAGCTATAAAACTACAGTTCAGGTCAAAAGGCTCACTTGAAGCCTTATGCACACCACCTGGCACAGTGCACAATGAAAGTTAAGACTTCAAAGATATACCAAACTAGTTCAAAGGTTTCTGACATTTGTTACATTGTGGTGGTAGTTGGGAAGTACAGATAATGAAGAAACAGATTATTATAGTTTTGAATGTATAGAGCACACTGCAAAAGGTAAACAGCACATGTCACACTGACTACTTACGTTAGTAACTACAGAGTTCATGCCCAGAACCCCCCAAGGTAAGGCCTTCTAGGATTAACTCCAAGGAGACTGCACAATGAACTAAAACTATATAAGAAATGCTACTTAGAAATATAAAATTGGAAAGAATTTTTATAAATAGTTTCAAGTATCTTTCATCTGATCTGTATTTTTTAGTGAGAGAAAGATGAAAATCTCAGCAATACCCTTTAACACAAGCAGTACCTTAGTCAATTTATTACATCTTTCTGCACCTCAGTTTCCCCCTATAAGAAAATGAAAATGACACTGAAAATACTGATCTACAGAGTTGCTCTAAAAATAAATAAAACAGTATGAAATAACTAGCAGATATTTGGTAGAGCAGATGTTAAATAAACATTAGTTTTCTTTCTTCTAAATATTCTTTTTATTCTAGAAAATATTTAAAATCCTGCATTCTGAGGAGAAAGGAAAATAAAGTTTGCCTAACAAGTTTAGACAATTTCTTCAAATGCTACAAAAAATAGTCAAAGTGTATATGCTTCCTTATGAGTAGGCCAGAAAAATATATTTTTTAAAATATTTTTTAGTTGTCAATGGACCTTTATTTCATTTATTTATATGCAGTGCTGAGAATCCAACCTAGTGCCTCACATATGCTAGGCAAGTGCTCTACCAGTGAACCACAACCCCAGCCCTGAAATATATATTTCTAATGGGCTACTCATGTCAAGTTCACTGTGAACTCAAGAAAACCACGAGCTAGATGGAAAGAATTATATTATTTAATTTATTCAAATTTTTTATCGGTACATATGTGGACAGATATTAATAGTTTTTTAATTAAAAATAATAATAAATCATTCCCTTATACTGTGAAACTGCTTTTGCCCTGAACAAAATGTCCAATGAAAAATAAATTGCCATCAATTTTACCTGCCATTTTGTCAAGATTTAAAACAATAAGGTGGGAACAAAGATGGTGAAATAGAAGAAGTCTGCACTTTCCCAGTTCTCCATGATTCAGAATTGAAGCAGCAGGAAAACTGTATGGCAGCACGATAAGTTACAGGGAATTCACTGAAACCTAATAATGAACAGTCAAAGACTCAGTCAGAGATACCCAGAAATTCTGCTGTTTCAAAGAAAAGGCACCAAACCAGTGGTGAATTCCGTGAATGTATGATTTTGTCAGGATAAACCCAACTGCTATGTACAACCAATATGCTCTGATTTAAAAAAAAAACAAAAAAAAAGGAAAAATACAAAAGAATGCTTATTTAAAAGATCAATCAATTCCAAGAGAACACACACACACACACACAAAAAAAAAAAAAAAAAAAAAAAAAACACCTGAAACAATTAAGAAAGTCAGTATAGGATATGAATAAGAAGTTCAATAAAGAGGTAGAGACACAGAAAAGGAGACAAACAGAAATCTCAGACCTCACACCATCGAACCCATAAGGGTCTCCTTCCGTCTTCTGCGTATTCTTGAGAACCAAATGGGAAATAAAACCCTTTAAAGATAAGCACAAATTAAAGGAATTCATGACTACTAAGTCAGTATTGCAGAAGATTCTTAAGGAAACCTCACACACAAAAGAAAAAGAAAAAACCAAAAAAGAGCTCAGGTAAGAATTAGTGTCATGAGAAGAGTAAATCAGCAAATGAGAATTAGGATAAAAGCAAACCCTGGAAATAATCAAAATAACAGGAAGTAACACATACCTCTTTATAATATCACTGAATATATATATATGGTCTCAATCCTCAAATAAGACACTGAATAGCAGATTGGTTTAAAAAACAAGACAATTATTTGCTGCCTTCAAGAAACACACCTCATAGGTGAAGATATCCCAAGGCTGAAAAATTACATTTCATGCAACTGGAACAAAGAGCAACCAGGAGTAGCTACTCTCATATCTGACAAAGCAAACTTCAAGTCAAAATTAGAAGAGATAGAAAAGGTCACTAAGTATTGATAAAGGGAACAATCTAACAAGAAAATATAATGACAATAAATATTTATGCCCCAAACATCAGTATGACTAAAACAAGCACAATGCAAACATTACTAGACATAAAGGCTCAGACAGTCCCCAGTACAATACTATATAATTTCAATACTTCTCTTTCACTAATAGGTTTTTTAAATATTTTTTTTAGTTGTAGTTGGACACAATGCCTTTATTTTATCTATTGTTACGTGGTACTGAGGATTGAACCCAGAGCCTCACATGTACTAGGCAAGCACTCTCCCACTAAGCCACAACCCCAGCCCCACTAATAGGTCTTTCTGACATAAAATCAACAAGATACCACAGAATTAAACATACTATAAAGCAAATGAATTTAACAGATATCTATAATATATTTCATTCAACAACAGCTGAATATACTTTTTTTTTCAACTGCTCATGGAAATGTCCACAAAATGTCTCCAAACAAACTAAATTTTATACTACAAAGTAAGTCTTAGCAAATACAAAAAAGTTAAAATAATACTGTGCTTCCTATCAGATCATAATGGAATGAAATTAGAAATCAACAACAAGAAAAACAACATAAACTATACAGTAAATGAATAAGATACTTTTGAATAAGTTCATCATCAAAAAAATCAAAGGAAAAATTAAAAATTCTTAAAATTAACCAAGAACAGAATTGCAACATACTAAAATCTCTAGGAAAAAGTGAACACAGTTTTAAGAGGAACATTTATAAAGTTATAGGTGCCTACATTACAATAATAAAAAGAAATCAGAAAGATTCCAAACAAATAACCTAACGGAACATCTTAAGGTTTTAGAAAAACAAGAACAAATCACCTCCAAAACCAGAAGAAGGAAAGAAATAAAAAAAGAATAAACAAATAGAGAACAAAATAACAATAAAAAGATCAATGAAACAAAAAACTTCTTCTTTGAGAAGATAAATCCTTATCCAAATGAACTGAAAGAGAAGATTCAAAAATCAGAGAAAAAAAATGGAAATATTTCAACAGACATTACTGAAATCCAGAGAGTGAGTCATTAGGAACTATTTTGAAATTTTATATTCTAATGAATTTGACACTCTAGAAGAAATAGATAAATTTTTAAAATCATATGTGCTACCAAAATTGAACCAAGAGAATATAGAAAAACCTTAACAGACCAATAACAATGACATTTAAGAGATAATGAAAAGGATACCAACAAAGAAATGCCCAGAAAATCCAAATGCCCATATGAATTCACAGCTGAATTCTAATGATCATTAAAGAAAAATTATTGTCAATGTCACTCACATTTCATATTCTATGAAAATGAAAGGGATGTTTCCAAACTCATTCTACAAAGCTTATAAATCCCTGAAACCTAAACCAGATAAGTACACGTCAAGGAAAGAAAACTCAGACCAATATCCTTAGTGAAAATAGACATAAAGTCCTTAATAAAATATTACCAAATAAAATTCACTGACCCATTAAGAAGACTGTACTTCATGATTAAGTTGATTTCAATCTAGAGATGCAAGAATGGGTCAAATACACTAATCAATCACTATAAGGCATCATATACATAAATTCAAGGAGAAAAAAATCACACGATCATCAACAGATGCAGAAAAAGCCTCTAACAACACACTTCAATACCCACTCATGATTAAAAAAAAAATAAACGAAATAGGGATAGAAGGAACTTGCCTCAACATCATAAAGTGACAAAGTCAACATCAAACCACGTGAAGAAAAACTGAAAGCCTTTCCCCTAAAATCAAGAACAAGACCAATCCTATTTAATAACAGTTGGTATGGTTCAGATATGAGGTGGCCTTCAGAAGTTTTTGTGTTGATGCAGGAATAGTCAGACATGAAATGGTTAGATTATAAACTATAACCTATGCTAGTCCATCCTAGTTTTAATAAATTAACTGGGTGATTATCAGTAGGAGGGGGGAGGTTAGGTCACTGGGGACATGTTCTGGAAGGGTTCATCTTCCCTGTGGTCTCTTACCTTTATTCTCTCTGCTTCTTGGTCACCACGTGGATATTACTGCTCCTCTGCCATCTACTTCTATCATGATGTTCTGCCTCATGTTGGGCCCAGAGAAATGGAATTGGCTGACCATGAGCTGAACCTTTAAAACCTTCAGCCAAAATAATCTTTCCCTCCTCTAAGTTGTTCTCGTGAGGTATTTTGGCCACAGTGACAAAAAGCTAACACAGAATTTGGTACTAAGAAGCAGGGCTGTGACTGTGACTTAACATGTCAATGTGATTCAGAAGCCTTTGGAAGTGATTTGTGGGAACAGTTTGGAAAAGTTTGGAGATGCAGGGCAGAGAGGCCTGAGAATGTTGGAAGCAGAGATTCATGGATGATTCTGATGGAATTCAGAAGGCAAGAATGTCAACAGGAATGTATACAGTAAAGTTTGCTCATGAGGTTTCAGAGGAGAACAAGGATTCTATTGAGAATTAGGCTTAGAGGTCATTCATGTTATATTCTAGCAAAGAATATGTCCATATTTGCACATGTTCTAAGATTTTGCATGAAGTCTAAAATTTTGCAAATTTTAAAGTGATGTACTATTTAATCTGGCAGAGCACAGTATTCAAGCAGTGGCATGGATATGTCTGGCAGCTTTTACATGGATTTATTGTAAGAACTGGGAGCACAAAGCAAAGAAGGAAGATTTTAAAAACTTGTAATTTGCCTAAGGTGTCTAAAACTGGAGCCAAGAAAGGTGTGGTTGTTAAGGAAATTAAAACCATTAAAGAGATGCTAGATACTTAGCACAGAGACAACAGGAAAGATCCCTGAGGGCATCTAAGTAATCAAAAAGAAAACCCATTGAAGGCTCAAGGGTGTAGAAGTGAAAACTTGTTCAAGAAAAGTAGGGCCCTGCTCACACAGGAGTGCCCAGGAACTTGTTTCACCATGCTCAGCTGCTCAAATACTCAGAAACTCACAGCTATCGTCCCAGGAGGCCTAGCTACAGCTCAAGCTAGAAACCTTGTGCCATCCATGTGGTACTGGTTCTATAGAAATGCAGGATTCTCAAATTACAGGGTCATAGAAACTTTCACCAAGATTTCAAAGGAAGGCCTGGGAGTCCAGGCAAAGTATAGCAAAGTCAGAATCCCTGTTAGAAGCTCCTGAGAGGGTGACGCATAAAGTTATAAAGGTGAAGTCAAAATTGGAATGGTGACCTCCAGCATTAGAGATTCCAGTAATATGGATTGTCTGCCAAGGTATGCTTATGGCTGTGGACTTATCCAACTTAAAGGAGAGGGCATGGAGGCTGCACCTAGCAAGTCCATATTGGCAAGGCTGCCAAAACTCTTTGGAGTTCAAATCTTGCCAACATATTCCCTGACAGCAGGTGTGGAGGAAATGTTTACCTGGCTGGTTTCCATCTTGCTTTGACCCCATTCCTTCTTTCTCTGTCCCTATTTTTTCCTTTTGGAATGGAAATGTTTGTTTTGTACCATTACATTTGGATATATGTAACTTGCTTTTGATTTTTACTGGGACTCACAGCTCAGAGTTTACCTTAAGTCTCAAAGAGACTTTGGACTTGGGCTTTGGGACAATGCTGAAATTGTTAAGACTATGGGAACTCTTGGAAGTGGACTACACACATTTTGAATTGTAAGATAAGACAATCTTTTGGGCTATGGGGGACGAGGGGTTGAATATTATAGTTTGGATATGAGGTGTCCCCCAAAAACTCCTGTGTTAATGTGGGAGTATTCAGAGATGAAATAGTTAGATTATGAGAGCTGTAACCTAAAGAAGTATATTCTTGTTTGGATGGACTGTGTGATAACTGTAAGCATGTGAGGCCTAGATAAAGAAGGTAGGTCACTGGGAGCATGCCCTGGAAGAGTTCATCTTCCCTGCAGCTTCTTTCCCCTATTCTCAGTGCTACAATAACAGAGCAACACTCTACTGCTGTGTACTTCCACCATGATCCCTTCCACCAGAAGCCCTACTATGGGGGCTCAGAGCAATGGAGTCAGCCAACCACAAATTAAATCTCTGAAAGCAGGAGCCAAAATTAACCTTTTCCTTCTCTAAGCTTTTCTTATATTTTGATCATAGGGATAAAAAGAAGACTACCAATAGTACTTGAAATATTAGCCATAGCAAATAGGTCAGAGACGGAAACAAAAGGAACATAAATAATAAAGGAAGAAGTCAAATTGTCCCTGATTGCCAATGATATAATCCTATATTTAGAAGAACATAAAAACTCCACCAGTACACTTCAAGAGCTGATAAACAAATTCTGCAAAGGAACAGGACACAAAATCAACATATAAAAATCAATAGCTTTTCTATACACCAAAAATGAATACTGAGAAAAATAATCTGCTGGAAAACAGCCATTCATGATAGTTCCCCCACTCCTCACCCCCCCCAAAAAAAAAACCTTAGGAATAAGTCTAATCAAAGGGGCAAAAGACCTCTACAACAAAAATTACACAACATTGAAAAAAGAAACCAGGAAAAAAAAAAAAAAAAGAAAAGAAACTAAAGACCAAAAGACCTCTTATGTTCATGGATAGGCAGAATAAAGCACTGTTTAAATGGCTATACTAAGAAAAGTCATCTACAGGTTCAATGCAATACATCAAAATACCAATGATATTCCTCTCAGAATTAGAAAAAACATTCCTAAAGTGTATATGGAAGAACAAAAGACTCAAAAGAGTCAAAGCAATCCTGAGCAAAAAGAGTAAAGTTGGAGGCACTACAATACCTGACTTCAAACCAGAATACAGAGTCATAGGAACAAAAATAGTTTGGTACTAACAAAATTAAATTAAATTAAAATAAACAAACAAACATGTAGACCAGTGGAATAAAACAGAAGACACAAAGACAAATTCATACAGCTACAGTTTTCTGATTCTCTACAAAGGTGCCAAAACCTTATATTGTAGAAAAAACAGACTCTTTTAACAAATAGTGCTGGAAACAATGGATATTCATATGTAAAAGACTGAAACTAGATACCCATCCTTCATCCCACACAAAAGTCAACTCAAAATGGATCAAAGACACAGAAACTTAGAAATTGCTAAACATAAGGAAAATACTCCAACATATAGAAATAGGCAGAGACTTCTTTAATAAGATTCCCATAGCTCAGTAAATAATTCAAAGAATCAATAAATGGATGGTATCAAAATTTATATGAAAAAAAATTATAAACCTTTTACTAAAGTAGCTAAAAACTGAATAGCAATCCACATGGATGATCTAAGAATGACTGACTACATAATGACAGAAATTCAGATAGAAAGAAAGCAATCCTGGAGGCTCAGATATAAATTAGGAAGCTATTACAACAATCCAAATCAAATATAAAGATGGCCAACATGAGTGCAGTAACATTGAGAGTAAACATAAGCAGAAAGAGGCAAGAAACATTTAAGTCTAAAAACTTATTCAGAGATAAAAATCCAAAGTACCTGAGGCTTCAAGAGGAGGTGAGATATAGTGAGGACAAATGGTGATAGTGAGGACAGATGGTGAGAGCTATTAAGGGGAAGAATTTGAGGGGGAAAGATGGTAAGTTTAGTTTGAGGCATGTCTGATTTGATATACCTGCAAGACAACCACATGGAAATGTCCTAAAAGCAGCTAACATTCAGGAGAGCTGTGTGAGACAAACCACAGAGAGCATCAACATGCAGCCAGAAATTGAGGCAGTGAGAGATTATGTGACCCAGAGTAAGCACAGGAAGTGAAAGAGAAGAGTCTCTGAGGCAGGAGGCAAACGTCAGTGTACATAATGAGGTGGGGTCCAGAGGGTGAGGATAGTTATCAAAGACAGAACAACAGGTTGCCAACAGTTAACCTCCTCAATTGTGCTCCTCAGACATTCTAGACTGCTAACAAGTAAACCTCCAAGATCCTGCTCTTAGTCACCTATACTGGGAAGAAAGAAAAGACAATGACTAAAAGGGAGTGGAGGAGGTTCTGGGGACTACAAGAAAAGCAAGACCATGCCCTCCCACAAACACCCAGATCTGAGGCCCCAGCTCTTCTGCAGAAGTCTGTCTCTATCCCCTTCTTAAATAAAACTTGATTGCCTCAGTGTTTTCTTCTAACCCAGAGGAACAAAAACTCTTTCTTAATCTCCAAAGACTGGTATCACCTATAGAACAGAAACTTCTGGAATGCTCTCAAGTCTTAATGAGAATGAAGACTGACTAAAGGAGCAAGCAAAGGTACCTTTAAGGCACACAGCAAAGAGACTGCATATAACTTGGCCTTAGACACACAATCCAGTCTCATTCCCAGAAATGTGACCACCATGCCCTCACAAACAAGTTACTGTCATAACTCAAAGTCACCAAATACGCAAAATCATGTTATTCACCTTTATATTTTATTTAGCTTTTCCCCCCTTCCCTTTAGCTGAAATGCTTTCTACATTGTCTCCAACAAATCCCTATTCAACCCTAAAGACCCAGCTCAAAATATTTGCTATAGTCTTTATTCAATTAAGATCTGGCTTCAAAGGAACTTTTTTCTCAATCACCATCACAATGCATTGCATTGCCCTGAGACTAGTCTTTTCTACATCAAGGTTCTTCAGAGGAAGGCATCCTGAGCATTATGACTGCCTCAGCAGAGGCAGCCATTAAATCCTTGATACACTGAACAAATTTTGTGAATAAATGGAAGAAATCATAAGAAATTAACAGCTGCTTTCTCTGAGCCTCTAGTTTTTTATGTTAAAATAACTAGCCCCTTCTTCAATATGTTGAAGAGTAAATGGCATAATATACTGGAAGTGTTGTGTCTGGCACACAGAAGTACTTAATAAATTAAATGTAATAAACAGTATTTAAGTTAACTTGATAAATTATGTTAGAAAGTTTAAATATAATTAAGTAAAATCAAGCCTACAAGAAAATTTGGGACCAAATTATAAAAGACCTAAGGATCCTTCCTGCAGTTGAATTTCCAAAATTTACCCAGATAAATCCCCAAATGTTAAGGTCTGTCCTGGTCAGATATCTGTTATGTATACCAAAAATAATTTCTTTGTTCAGAGTCAACCCCACATGTCCTTGACACTTTGTTGTATTCCATTCACTTGGCAGTCTCCCAGTCTTACCACATTTCAGTTTGGGACTTAGGCAAATCATTGGAGTGAAACTTTTTCAGATTTTTTAAATGTGTCATTTTAGTGGAGTGAGGGTAAGAGAGGGTGGGATAATATAAAAGAAGCAGTAAGAGGAACAAAAGGGAGGGGGAAATGGCCAAGGTAGCAAGTACAGGTACTAGGAACCCCCAAACAAAAAGACCTTTCATGCTAGCATTTTAAACTCCAAACATGAGTTACTCAGTAGCCTACTTGGTCTTTCCAAAGCAGAACCGTCCAGTCTAAAAGTTCCTCCCAAGGATACAGAGCTCTTTTCCTGCCACATTCTAAAATGTAAACTAATATCCAAATACTATGGGTAATTGAACAAAGTCTATAAGATAGGACAGAGATCAAGAATAACAAAAGGGAGGGGGAATTCACTAAAGAAGAAAAATAATTTAGAAGGGGAGAAGATCTACAATTACTTTTCTCAGAGATTCAAGAAGATAAAAGAAAAACAGTATCATCAAAAATATCAATGAAGAGGGTTCCCAGAAATCAAAAAAATTGGAAAAAGTCAAGGAAAGCTTTTAGGAACTTAAAAGAAATAATATGAGAATAAAATGAGACAATCAATTAATTATTCACTTTAAAATTATTTATGTTATATAAATTTTACCTCAACAAATTATCTAAATGGTTATAATCAGCTAATATAACTTAAAAATCAAAGATTGGCTCTCTCATAGATTAGGCCTGAATGAATCCTGGAGATACAGATTATAAAATTGTAAAAACTTGAGAATCTGGAAGAATAAAATTGCTTCAAAGATATAGAACACTCAAAGAAAGAAAAAAAATTATGAGATAAATTCCTGAACATGTTTTAAAACCAGAAAAATTTGAAGAGTAATTTGGCCATATCTAGATAAATTTTAAATTTATTGAAGTTAATTTTATTGAAGTTAATTTTAAATTTTATTGAAGTTAATTTCCTCTAACATAGCAATTCAAACGCCAGGTAAGCAAGCACTAAATAAAATTTCAAACACAGGAACATTACAAGAAGACATGTGTAAAGATACTATACTACACAATATTATTTCAAATAAACACAAAAATAATAAATAACCTTAATTTTTAATCTGTAAGAAAGTAAATAAATAAAATGTTATAGGTATAAATTCACATACAGTCATGTGTCACAGAATAACAGAGACATTTCTTGAGAAAGATATGTATTTGTTAGGCAATTTTGTCACTCTACAAACATCATAAAGTGTATTTACATAGGTCTAGATATAGCCTACTACAGAGCTAGGCTATATGTGGCATGTGGATGTGAGTATGTGCATGCATGTGTCTGAATATATACATATATATATATATATATATATATATATATATATATATATATATATATATATATATAAGTCTAGTGCTACACACTGAATTATAAAATGCTAAGGCCTTCCCTGACACAGATCCTTGTGAGATACCAATATTAAAAAATCCTATGGCCACGATAAACAAAACAATACAAGATTAATTCAAGCATAAGAGCAAAGGATGCAGTCAAAAAACATAGTAGACACAGGATGCATGAGGCTGCTGCCTGTGTGACACAGCATGCTGTTTTACAGTCAAGTTTTTTTAATGAATAAAAGGAGTGCATTCTTAAAGACAAATATATAGTAAATACATAAACTAGCAACATAATCATTTATTGTCATCAAATATCAGGTATTAGACATAACTGTATGCCTTACACTTTCATAAACTAAAATACATGGTATCTAACAGTACAACAGTACAAATAGGCTTGTTTACACTAACATCACCACAAACAGATGAGGAACATACTCTCCTATGTTTACAATGGCTATGACATCACTAATTGACAGAAATTCTTTAGCTTGATTATATTTTTATGAAACCACCACCCAACATGTGGTCTCTTATTAACCAAAATGTTATGTGGTACATGACTGTACTTGACTATTACAGTCATGCTAACAATAAACTACATTAATTCACATAAGAATTACACATAGAGCGGCTAATATATACCAAATACTATTCTAGGTACTTGCTTTACAAATGGATCTACCTATAATAACATGGACAGAAGATGGATGTTCAGAATACCAATTATATGGAGAGAAGATTTTACATACAGAAAAACAACTCCTAAATAAGAAGGAAAATGAGGGGTTGGCACCAGATTTTTTTATGATTAATGCCCACAAGATTATGAAAGAAAATTATTTCCTCTTGTATTGATTTCCAGAGTTATCCAAAATATCACTCAGATGTAAAGGCAAAATAACCAGTTTCAGCTGTGGAAAAGCTAAGACATTTACTTTTATCCATTCATTCACAGTAAATTAAATTACATGAGGATATAACAAGGAAATGAAATAAGAAAGAAAATGCAACTAGAAAAGGGATCTAACTGCAAAGAGTAATAAATTGAAATTCCAAGAGAGAAGCACACAGCAGGATTCAAAAACAATCATTAGGATGAAAAAAGAAGGGAGCACTTCAAAGAAGTATCCAAGAGGGAAAAGGCAAAGGGGAAGGTGGAATTCCATACATTTGACTTGTTTTCGTTTTTTCTCAACCTTGCTACACTAGCACTTTGGGTTAGAAAATTTTTTGTTGTAGGGCACTGTGTTACGCATCCTATGATATCTAGCGTCATTTAGGTGCTGTCGACACTATATGTCAGTAGCACTTTCCAAACTAAGACAACCAATTTCTTCAAGGGGTATATGCCACCAATTGAGAATGTATCTCTTACAAAAATTGAAGGATACGATAAAACAAGCAATGCAAGAACAAATTAAAAAGGCATTTGGAAACTCATGAAAAAAAACAACGAAAAAGCTGTATAAGAAAATGAAAGTAAGCCAGGCATGGTGGTACCTGCCTGTAATCCCAGAGATAGGAAGAATAGCACAAGGATGCCAAGTTCAAGGCTAGCAACAGCCTGTCTCAAAATTTAAAAAAAAATAAAAATAGAAAGGATTGTGAATGTAGCTCAGTGGTAGAACAACCCTAGGTTCAATCTCCAGTACAGAAAAATAAATAAATAAATAAAGGAAATCAGAGCTTATTTACATTATTTCCTATAAAGAAAATTCCCAGTTATAATAACAGAAATACCATAAGTTGTGACTACATGTCAACCAATTTTAAACATATGGACTATTTAATTACAGTTGCATGACAGACTGAACAAATCATCCACCTGGACACAGTAAAAGTACAAATAAATAGGCAATGCAAATAATGGGATACTAAAAATAATATAACTTATTAGGAAGAGCAGGTAATAGAATATGACTATATTAAAAATTATAAAATCAAGGCAACCTGATAAAAACATATATTATTTTGAAAAAAGATGAAAACAACCATAAATATTTAAGAGTTTAAAAATACTTAAGCGTTCAATATAGGAAGTAGAGGGAGAGAGATGGGTACAGCAAGGACTATGGTCCTTCATTATAAACCCTTCCACATCAATTGATTTTTAACTATACGCAAATATTACTTTTTTTTTTAAAGAGAGAGAGAATTTTTATTTTATTTGTTTATTTTTTTCTTAGTTCTCGGTGGACACAACATCTTTGTTTCTAGGTGGTGCTGAGGATCGAACCCAGGCCCCACGCATGCCAGGCGAGGACACTACCGCTTGAGCCACATCCCCAGCCCAACAAATATTACTTTGATAGAAATTTTTTTTTTTAAGGAGAGACAGAGAGACAGAGAGAGAGAGAGAGAGAGAGAGAGAGAGAGAATTTTTTAATATTTATTTTTTAGTTTTTGGTGGACACAACATCTTTATTTTATTTTTGTGTGGTGCTGAGGATCGAACCCAGCGCCCTGCGCATGCCAGGTGAGCACGCTACCACTTGAGCCACATCCCCAGCCCCTTTGATAGAAATTTTAAGTAATTTTTTAAGAAAATCAGCAACTACCCTTTATAAGAAATCATTAATTAAATAAGTTAAAATAGAACAGTATTGCCAATCAACATACTGAAATTTTCTATAATCTAATTTTGTAAGTGCTATTAAAGAGACATGGATTCAACCTATTCAAAAAATATTTAGGAAAAAAAAAAAAACACCACAAATATTGAATAGGCAAAACATCTGCAAACATCAAAGCAAAGTTTGACCCAATCAGCAATGGAGAAATATTCTTTTGAACTGAGCAGTGTCCTGTTCTATTTTTGGTAAATTAGTTTGGAAAGTGTAAATAAACTAGAAATATAGGTACAACCATCAGTTAGGAGACTACTGCTCAAGTTTAAGAGCAAAATAATAAGCAGTGTATAAGCAGACTGTGATGGTGATTTCAGAATGAACAGAAGAGGATGATATCAGGGTGGAGATGATGATAATTAGTTTGGAACAATGATATAAACAAATGTTTACTGTGCCTTAAAATATCATTCTAGGCATTTGATAGTATTATTTCATTTATTCCTTATAATAACACTATGAAGAAAGTAGCACTTTATCTTCATTTTATACATGAGAAAATTTAGATTATTAACCTGCCCAAAGTTAGTAAAAAGTAAAATGATACCTGAGAGAAATGGCAAAAACGAGTGGATAGAGGTAATACTGAATGTTAGTATATTAACCTAGCTCAGAATAATATAGAGCCCCATATATTGACCCAGTAATCATATCCCTTCCCATATCATTAAGGAATTGAGGCAGAAGTAAATAAAGCAGAGTTCACTGAAGGTAAAAGAAAACTAGAAGGAAATTTTAAATCCCATAATTATATTTATGACAGATAAATATAAAGAAAAAAAATCATGCAGTACTGCAAAGTTCCCTGTAAAAGACATAGGAAACCCCAGCTACCTAAGGTTACTATGAGCCAGATCACCATTTCTTATAAAATAGTAGAGAGGAAAAAAAAAAAAAATTATTGGATCTGTATTTTCTTTAGTATAAAAGAATGAATGAATAAATAAATAAGGCAAGCTTAGTCTATGTTTCATTTAATAAAATGTAGCATTTAATTGTAAAAATGTGCCAAAAGAAATATCCTCTTAGACTTTAATCTTCTGAATTTAGCATTTTGCCAGTTAGAAAAGACTGATATCTCCTGACAACTTAAAAATTTTTTCTGTCCTCCTATACCTTCTAATCAAACAAAACATGCTTTCACCTATTCCTAGGAGACTATACTTTATATTTTTTATGTTTCTTCCAACTAAACAAATGGCCATTAATTTCTAACTTCTTGTTACATATCTGAAAGAAGGGTTAGCTTCTTGGAAAATTTTATGATTAAAAGAAATTAAAATTATCTTCATTGGAATTCCATACTTCAAAAATTAATATCAAAACACAAAATTTGCCAGGCATGGTGGTGTACACCTATAGTCCCAGCAGTTCAGACTGCAAGTTCAAAGCAAGCCTAAGCAACTTAACAATATACTGTATCAAAATAAAAAATAAAAACTGGCTCAGCGGTGAACTGTTCCTGGGTTCAATCCCTAGTACCAAAAATAATAAATAAATAAAATTTAAAAAGCACAAAATTTATGAAAAAAATATATTCTACTACATAAAATAATTTAAACAGAAACATTATTCATAATTATTAATCTACATTTTAATAAACCACTACACTTGCAATATTATAAAGTTTTAGTTAATGTAACACATTAATCTGTTGACACCTGTAATGCAACCTACTTTACAAAAGAAAAACTACAAATGAGCAGCACGGAGAAATATCTTTCTAAATATTTTAAAATTCAAATTAAAGTCTGAAAAAAAATACTACAAAGTATGAAGTAGAAATCTAAAGCATAAACTCTCTAGAAGAAGCATTAAAAAAAAAAAATGAAGAGGTACACCTAAAAGTCAACAGAGTACATAAAATGGAATACTAAAACACACATGCTTCAACAGAAAAGGAGGCAAGAGTAATAGGATAAATAAAAAAATAATGAAATTGGACACTAAAACCAGTCATATCAATAATCATATTTGATAATGAATTAAACATTCTAGGCTTTCAACTACAAAAAATAAAAAGTGGGCAAAAAGAATTGAGAGAAGTCTTCTGAGATACTCGAGCCAGTTACCAAAGGCTTAAGGTTCTCTGAAAAGAACTGGAAAAATTCCAGGCCTTCAAAGCAGACTAGAGAGAAGCAGCAGGGCCAACTTTCCCTTTAGAATAGTGTTATGAACAGGAAGTTTGTGTTTTCCCAAAATTCATATGTTGAAACTCTAATCCCCAATGTGATGGCATTTGTAGATGGGGCCTGTGGGAGGTAATTAGGTCATGATGGTAGAGCCCTCACGAAAGGATCAGAGCCAGTAGACACACAGAACTTGCTTCTTTTGTTTTTTTTTTTTTTTTTTTTTCCTATCTGTTCTCTGTCACTTGAGGATACAGCAAGGTGTCTATTTACACTCAGGGAAGAGAGACATCACCAGGAACTAAATCTGCAATCACCTTGTTCTTTTATGTCCTGGCTTGCAGCACCATGAGAAATAAATTTCTGTTGTTTAAACAACCTATGGTATTTTTGTTAGGGAAACCTAATGTGTTCTTCAAACTTCTCAAATTCATTGTACTTGTCACATTAAGTTAGCAAAAATTTAGGGCCTAGTTTTCCCAATAATGGCATTTATTATTTATTATTGCCTATTATTGGTTACATTTGTTAAATGTAAACATGTTTGCTTGTTATTACTATGTTAATTCTAGACCCAATACAGCAAAGTGACCTTTGTGGTAGTCCCCTGAACACTGTTATAAAACTATTAAATCAAGACCTAAATTTATTTTCATAAATTCAATTTCTTTTTACATATATACATGTGTGTAAACGTAATTTTTTTAATTGTAGTTGGACACAATACCTTTATTTTATTTATTTATTTTTATGTGGTGCTGAGTGTCCAGCGAACCCAGCAGTGAACCACAACCACTGAGCCACAACCCCAGCCCCTCATAAGTTCAATTTCTAATAAAAATAATCAGCCTTATACTATTAATTTAAATATGACTATCAAATATATTTACTTATTTAAAACAAACTCCTATATTTTTACTCAGGATTGATATGTTTTAGCAGACTTTTCAACCATGTATTCATTTTTTTCCTCTCCTTAAGAAGTACTGGTTTGATTTTTAAAAAGACAAAACAAAACAAAATTGCTTGTTATCTATAGAATTCAAAAGTTGTCTGGATATGATAGAAATGCTTAATTGAAGCCAATAAAGGATTTCTATATGTCCACAGGCATAATGGAAAAGTTCTATTAAAATCAATAGACCATTTCAAAAACAACTGACCACTCTGTATGTGAAAGAAAACCCCTGTTGCCAAGTACTGGCACATTCCTACTAAATAGTAAGGATTTACTGATCTGTGAGGCAACCCATTTCATACCAGCTACTTCAAATAATGATAAGAACAAAGACTGGTTGTTTTGGCAAGTTATTTTTAACAATATTTTTTGTCAAATATTTTTGACAATATTATTGGCAAATACTAGAATAACCAGCATTTACTTGTTTCAATCTTTATTTTTTCTGAGTAATATATAGATATCACTAATTACTTAAGGTAGAAATCAGCAACCTTTTTCTCTAAAGAGACATGGGTTAAAATTATAGGCTTTACAGTTGATTAGTTTTGTCAGAACTAATCAACTCTACCCCTAAAGCACAAAAGGAGCCACAAGACAGTAAGTGTATGAATAGTTCTTGCTGTGTTCCAATAAAACTTCATTTACAAAAACAGACAGCATGCCATATTTGGCTCACTGGTCATATTCTGCCAACTTTACTTAAGATAAAGCTATGCTATATAAGCTATTTGTTCACAAAACCCAGACTCAAAAGATAAGTCCTTCCTCTTGAACAATGAATTTAGTCTCAATAAAATATTGCACACATTTAATTTTTGAGGAAGGCATCCCATTACACCTTAAGTTGAAATCCTTATTAACAAAAATGAAAGACAAATACATAATAACAATGTCACATTTAAACAATATATTACCGGCCTTCAGCTTCTGAGACTTATTAAACTCATGTCCATAGTATATGAGACTGAATATTGACAGTTTTCTTCTACCAATTTTCTTTCTATTCTTCCTATACAAGTGAAATAATGAATATTAAATATTCTTTCTTCCTGTGCCATTATTTCATGTTTAACTTAAGGATTACAAAAAGCCAGCATGGTGGGTGCATGCCTGTAAACCCAGTGGCTTGGGAGGCTGAGGCAGGAGGATTGCGAGTTCAAAGCCAGCCTCAGCAAAAGTGAGACACTGAGCAACTCTGTGAGACCCTCCCCTTTAAATAAAATACAAAATGGGCTGGGGAGGTAGCTCAGTGGTCAAGTACCCCTGAATTCAATCCCCAGCACCAAAAAAAAAGAAAAAAAAAGAGATTACAAAAGACTAATGAAAAAATATGATTTAATAGGAGATTCAAAAGCCATAAGATAACCCTCTCAACAGAGGGGTTTTTTTCTTTTTTGCCTTGAGACAGTGTCTTACCAAATTGCTTATGGAATTGCTAAGTTGCTGAGGCTAGCCTTGGAACTTGAGATCCTTCTGCCTCAACCTCCCAACCTATTGAGATTACAGGTGTGAACCACAGCACCTGGCTTATAGAGGGTTTTCTAAAATAAACAGTATCAACTTTTTCCAAAAGTGACACATGATCAGAAATCTATTACCTCCGTTAACTGGCAATAATAACCAGACTTGAATTTAAATAGCAAAAACAGTAAGTATCTACTGAGTGTTTAACAAATAAAAAGCAGCACTCTAAAAACTCTGTATTTTGCCATTGAGCCTCATAACTGTACTATGAGGTGTACTACAATTGACACCATTTTATAAATAAGCCAACTTAGGCAGGGAGCATTAAGAAACATGTCAAAGGTTACAGCTGATTAGTGGCAGACCCAGGACTGACCTCAGCTCAGGAGAACTGGACTTCAGAGTCCAGTGCTCTCAACCACCAGCCATTCTGTTCCTCAAGATGTAGATGTAAACCTAACTGAAGATCAGCAATAGAGAGGTGCTTTTGTAACTATTCCCTTAGTTTCTAAGTAATCCTTCATGATACAGTTTTGTAATAAAATTCTAATTAATTCAGTTTTGTAATAGAATTCTAATTAATTAATTCTAATATCAATGTTTACCTATTCAAAATAACCTAATTTTTGATCTTAATCACAAACAGACTGATTAAAACTCTTAAGCCCATTCCTCTCACAATGCTGATTTTTTTTTTTTTTTTTGGTTCTGGGGATGGGATGCAGGCCTCACACATGCTAGAAAAGTGCTCTTCCTCTGAGCTTTACCCCCAGTCCACAATACCAACTTCTTATTGCCCACTGGTCCATATATATTGGGAACTCAGGCAAAGAGAAAAAAAAAAAAAAAAAAAAACTGGAGGAGGAAGGTACTTGCTAAGCAGGCCATAATAGCAACAAGCAAGTTGAATATAACAAAAACACAAATACTAGCCTATTTTTTCACAGTGCTTGTCTTAGATACATAGATATCTATAATCATACATGTTTCCATTACTTTTGTTTAAAGAATTAAAGCAATACCAAGAACTAGAAATAGATTAATATACATACATGAAACTACTATGATAAAGTAAAATACTTTAAAGACCCACCAACAGTCTAACTGAATTTTATTTTCCATGAGAACACAGTGAGACAATAACCCAAATCATGTGAACAAGTTAACCAATATAATGGCACTAATAAATTTAATAATACCAATTTTAAACTAATATTAATTTATAACAAAATATAAGAAAGTTATTAAATACAGTACATAAAATACTGTACATTATCTCATAACATGACTATTCTTCAATGTGTCACAGCAGATATCAGCAATATGATTAAACCAATAAGAAACTGCAATAAATAAATAAATAAATAAGACTTGCAATCCCCTTGTACTGTAATTAGTGTAGTTAATGTAAAATACTGTACATTATCTCATAACAAACATGACTGTTTCTTCAATGTGTCACAGTAGGTGTGACCAATATGATTAAACCCATAAGACTTGCAATCCCCTTGTATAAGCAAATACATACTATTACTAATTATGGAATGCCATATAATGTAGGAGAATGAGATTTACAAGGTGAAAGTCCTTTATAAACATAAGATTATCACTGAAAATAATATTTTTAAAGAATATTAAATAAATCAAAAAGTACAAATAGCCAATAAAAGAGCCTCAATTTACTCAAATTCATCATAATTCTAATAGTATCACTGAGTAAAAAATTCAAAATATGTCCAGTAAAACCAGAACTATTTCAAGTGTGAAGCACAGATCAATACCAACTCACAGCTGTGTTACTGAATCATGATGGGATAAGTGCAAACACAGAAGAAAGCATGTAGAAACTTTTAGAGCAATCTGACATGGCCACAGGCTTCATAGTTTAACAAAGTATTAAATTCAATCTCATTATCCTATACTTGTTAAATGAAATATATGTAACATTGTTCTCTTTTTCATGATGTCAAATCAACCATACAAACTCCCATTTTGTTATAAACAAATCTTTCAATTGTGAAATATCAATGTAAAAGAAGTCAATAACTGCCAGAAAAATTAATGAGCACAAAAGCAGGTGTTTTGTGCAGCAAAGAACAGCCAAAGATATGCTTATCAAGGAAGTTAAATGTTATTTTGGGTGGCTACTTTGCACCAACAAAAATATAAACACAGACATGAAAAGGAGCACTGAAATTTCACAGTACTGGAACAGCCATCATGTTTTTTATATGTGTAAATGAAAAGTTCATTATCAATTTTTAACTATAAAAGAAACACTTAACTCATACATATATGCTTAAAAAACTCCTGATGAATGTATGACTAATTTAATTAAACGAAGAAGGAAAATGATAGTAAACAAAGGAAATAAGCACATCCAGATGAAATAGTCAAAAAAATTATTAGCAGCAACCAAACTAAGGGAAAGGCACATCCTAATCTTGCTCAATTCCAAAATGTAGCAACCAAAGAAGATTCATATGGAACCTAGGAACTAACCCTAACCCATCCATCTCCAAGAAGCAAAACTGAGAAAAGAAATCAATCAACATAGTCCTGAAGAAATCTCATGTGCTGTGGTTTGAATAGAGTTCATCTCCTCTGAAACTCACACTGGAGTTTAATCCTCATTATTAAAGAGGGCGAAACCTTAATCCTACTGTGGTGTTCAGGGATGGGGCCTTTGGGAAGAGACTGATTAGGCAAGGTTCTAATATATGTTTGAATATTGGTAGCTTTTTATTTGAAGAGATATACCAGAAGTCATGCATATACATACACGCATGTGCTCCTTGTCTCTTGCCATACGATGCTCACCACCACCATGGGATTCTGCCAGTAAGATGGCCATCACTTCAGATGCAGACATTCAGAACCATGAGTCAAAATAAATCTTTAATTTAAAACTTACACAGTCTGTGATATTGTGGTATTAGCAACAGAAAATGGACTAATACATCACTGTTATCCATTTAAAGTGAACCCTTCTATAGAAATCAACAGATAAATGGAGAAAAATTCATGGCAAATCCCTAGAAGTAGAAGCTCTGCATATCAACTTGGGCTCTTAGCACAGGCTAAAGGGTTACCAGCATTTGCCATTCCGCATATGGTGAACTGAGCTGGAATACTGAGAACAAGCCTATTTCATGTGTTCTGTGTCCTAAACAGAAACAAATACACAGTTCTTTCTGGTCTTCATAACTTACAGCTAAGGAAACAACGACCTATGCTTAGCAGTGTTCTAAGGTAAAATCCTGTGGAATGGAACCCTACATGAGCTTACCAGACAGCAAAGTTCCTAGCTGCCTACTTTTGTGCCTCATCAAAGGTCCTAGCATGAATTATGATCTCATCATCATAACTCCTTTCTAATCAGGGACCTACAGCTATAAGCAATTCTGAAATATAAAATTTTTTTAAATAAGGAAAAAAATTTAAGACTTTGTGGTATATCTTATAAAACATGAAATGTGTTAAGGAAATAATCAGGATGTAGGACAAACTACACTAACTTAAACTTCTGAAAATAGTTTCCATTAACATTGCTTTGAAAGAGAATATTTCAAAAACAACAGTTGGTTGTGTCAAGCAAAGAAATTTTATCAACATATTTCAAAATTTACTTCTAATTAAATACAAATACACACTTTTAATAGTGATCATTATTCATACTATCATTAGCTATCTCTCTTAATAATTGAATTCTATCAACAAGGTTGATATGAAAAGACTTAATTCTTTCCTTACACAGGCTTACAGAATTATAAGGCATCAAAGTTTTTAACCAATTAGAAAAGACAATATATATATATATATATTTTTTACTTCTCTGGATCTAAAAGTGGAATGAATATATTTACAGCAAAAAGAAGAATCACCTCATTAATTTTATCACAAAATCTATCAACTTTCTGCATACTTTAACTTATATTAGTCCCTATATCTCTGTTAAAACAAATCAATTACAAACTCATTATAAAATGTTGACTTAATTTGTTTGGCAAATTTTTCTATCAATACTTATATTTAATGTTTCATATTTAATGTTTCACATTAAATACTTTACAAAATCCATCTTTATTAACTTTCAAACTCTGCATGGTCCCATTTAAGAACTTAGTAAAGTAAAAATGCTTTTTAATTAAGATCTTCACTATTTATGACAGACTGCATTTTCAAAGGCTGCATCTGATTTTTTAAATTTGAATTTTTATATTTAGAGGAATTATTGGGAATATGGGGAAAATTTTTTAAAAACCTTCAGATACTGGGCTGGGGTTATGCCTTAGAGGCAGAGTGCCCGCTTAGCATGTATGAGGCACTGGGTTCAATCCTCAGCACTATATATATGTATGTGTGTGTGTGTATATATACACACACACACACACACACACACACATACACACACACACACTCAATATAAAACTTGAGATCTTTCCTTCACTTTTTTTTCCAAGTCTTCCAAACTCAGGGTATATTTTATACTTGCAGCACATGTGAACTAGGACTAGATACATTTTATGTGTTCAACAGTCAAATATAGCTAACATCTACCATATTGGACAGTATAGCCTTAGTTTATCTCATCCTTATGTTCTTTCAATCACTAGTTACAGGCAAATTACTTCAAACATGTATTTATAGCTTGGTCTTTATTCATACAAAATTAGTATTTCCTATGCCTAGCTGACATCTTATTTTAGATGACTCAAAGGCACCTCGCACTCTAATATCCTATATCAACTCATAACCCACCCACCAAAAACGTAGTCATCTTCTAAAAGTCCCCATCTAACTGAATTGTAATGGATTCCCAATATACAAACACACACCTACAAGTCAACTCCTGATACCACCTTTGTCACTCCCATACACAATCCATCAAAAAAATTCTGTCCATTTACCTCATAAATGTCTCTCAAATCAATCACTATTCTCTAGCAACCATCAACATCTACTCTCAGTTCCATTTTCTTCAGTGCAAGGACACATCAAAACTTAACTATGATGTTTCCCTGCTGACTTTTATTAACTTCAGAATTAAACACAAAAACTGAATATGGCCTACAAGGTCCAAGCTACATGATCTAGCCCCTAAGTAGTTGTCCATCTCTTTCTTGCCCTATAGCCCCCTGGTCCTTCAGACTTTTGTACTCACCATGCTCCCTACCACTTTGTGACCTTTGCAGATGCTGCTCTCCCCTTATTTAATCTTTCTCGGGGAAGCATTCTTAGACCACCATGAAGAGGTCAAATTCCCTTTTCCTAAGGATATATGGAACAATGTTTCTTCTCTTTATATTTTGTAACAGATGCAATATTTTTGAATATATAATTAATGACTCCCTCCATAGACTACATGGTCTTTATTCATACAAAATTAGTATTTCCTAATGCCTAGCTGACATCTTATTTTAGATGACTCAAAGGCACCTCACACTCTAATATCCTATATCAACCCATAACCTACCTGATTATACTAAATAATTGCCTGCCACAACACAATGTCCAATAATTATTTCCTGAATAGGTGCAATGAGGTATCTGCTCTGCTTTTTCCCCAAAGACACAATATTGAGAAGACATATACAACAAACCTTGCTCACACATCATTTGTACTAGAAAGCTTTCAAGACTTCCCAAATCTGGATTTTCTGCTCTCAGATGTGTTACCACAACACCCAACAAGTAAAATACCAGCGTCTAACATGTTTAAATTCTGCCTGCCATGCATCACTACATTCTAGCAACAAACACAGTGTGCCTTGTATAGAGGAGGCATAAAAAAATTACTAAATGTATTTCAATGTACCATTATTGTATTTGGTTACATACTTCATATTGACTTACTTTTGTGAAGATATTATATCTTCAGTATAACTATATTGAGATGAGGGTACCTATTTTGTCTCTACTTCAAAGGCTATAAAACTGCAATGCATGTGAGAAAACCATATGCACACACACAGACTCACACCCATTAAGTACAAATGTGAACCTGATAGGAGCTACAGTACTGAGATACATGTAAGGCTCTATGTCTAGCCCAGGAGCATTATACATTTCTTTCTTCTCTCCACCACCAAAGTGTTTCTTTTCGGCTATCAGTATCATTGATTTGACACTCTTATTAATACTTTACATCATTACTAAACATTTCCTGCCACTGCTTCTTTGCTTTTCTTTGTTGTTCTATGGCTTCACAAGAGTGTCCCAAATTTTTACATTAAAAACTTTGCATTGTGAGGAGCACAGTCTACTCCTTCAAAAAATTATCTGGCTGGGTGCAGTGGCACATGCCTGTAATCCCAGCAACTCCAGAGACTGAAGCAGGAGGATGGCAAGTTC
Organism: Callospermophilus lateralis; assembly: GCF_048772815.1. NCBI lineage: Eukaryota > Metazoa > Chordata > Mammalia > Rodentia > Sciuridae > Callospermophilus > Callospermophilus lateralis. Next base: position 50,820,203 of record NC_135316.1, on the reverse strand, counting down.
AAAGCCAATCTCAGCAAAAGTGAGGCGCTAAGACTCTATCTCTAAATAAATTACAAAATAGGGCTGGGGATGTGGCTCAGTGGTTGAGTGGGTTGAGTGTCCCTGAGCTCAATCCCCATACACACCCTCCCCCGCAACCCCGCAAATAAAAATTATGTGGAAGTGAAGTATTCTTCAGCTACTTCCAGATCATATACCTTTCAAAAAAAAGAATTTTTAGACTGATATGTCTTAACTATAACGTAAGTCAAAATGCCAACATTCTTTTATCAAAAAAACATAAGCTAAAATAAATTTACATAGTCATATTTTTATGGTTCTTGAAATGTGGCCATTTTTAGTTGAGTAAGCAAATATTGCTGTGTGATAATTATTTTCAATCTACTGAGGTAGGAAGGTTTTTTAAAAACCTTCTTTATGCTTGAAGCACTCAAGTCTACAAGCAGTTAAAACCAGATTTATAAGTTAGTCACCAAAAAATCACTGCAAATAGGACCTTAAAACCTGAACAACTTAATAAAATATTTTTGGCAGTTTACAATATCAATACAAGCAGCAAGGCAATATGTGAGACATCTTGAGACAGAATGTCAACTAGGCAGATAATCTTTGCGCATTTTAATTTTGTAAACTTACAAACAAAAGAGATAATTGCAAAGATTCATTAAAGAAAGAAAATATTTCAAAATAGAAGTATGTTTCCAATAATCTTTCCTGAAAACAAAATAAAAAGCAACTGGTTTCTTCTAGTGTTCTTCAGCATCTAAAAGTTGTTATAATGGTTCTGATCCTTTCCAAGTAAGTATACTAAGAGAATATATATCAAAGTGGTAATGAAATGCTATTTCATAATTCCTGATTAATAAAAAAAACTGCATTTAATATATAACCTTGTTAAAAATAAAACTTATATTTGTAATTTGGGAAAGGGAAAGTCCTTTAAGACAAGAGAGCAGTAATTCCTTCATAATCCATACTGCCACTGTGTTCCTTATTTCTTGTATCCCATGATTGATCTCCTTCAGAATAATATTTACTTTATTTTATTTTTTTCTAGTTGTAGACAGACACAATACCTTTATTTTATTTTATTTTTATGCAGTGCTGAGGATCCAATCTAGTGCCTCACACATGCTAGCAAGTGCTCTACCACAGAGCCACACCCCCAGCCCAGTGCTGCATTTTTATGAAGACTTTTATAAGCTATAATCTTTGTTGATTTTCATAGATGAAAACGAAGATAGATATGAATTTGGGGCAGAAGATATCAGCATAGCAGTACACCAGTAATTAAAGGGAGAACACTCAAAGACCTCTATCTTCTTGATCCCTTCCAACTTTACCTTCCTCACAAAAAGAAAAAACCAAAGTCAAAAACCTGGAGCACTTTGTGATTAAACCTCGAATATTAGTAAACTGAGGTTTCTTTAAAAAAAAAAATTGTTCAGAATAAAATGAAAGCACTATTTCTAATGCTACCTTATAGTCTTCAACTTAAGACTGCTAAATAAAGCAAAAATATACAATATTAGGCCTTACTTTTTCAGATATTTTTAGACTTAAAAAAGTAAACCTAAACAGCAATTAGGTGATCCACTGCCAGGCAAAGGTTTTCTTGATTCTAATTCAAACAAACAAACAGAAAAGTTAATTTACATTTCACAAAATGCTTTAATCCAATTTTCCCTTTTAAAATGTGTTATTTTTAGTCAATTTAAATTAGAAGTGGTCATCACAGCTCAGTGGAAATTAGTACTGAATATTTATTCTAGATATTTGGGCCCTTAGTACTGCCAATTTCAACTGAGCAAATTACTGATATTCTCTACACTTCAGTTTCCTCATCTTTACACTGATGAGAGAGTTAAGTTATACAACAGCTTTTCAAAAACACGAAAGCCCTGATTAGATCCCTGACACATTTCTAGAATGGAAGAAAAAATGTTTTCAAAATGTTTATATCCCTAATTGCTGTTAGTAGAAATACACAATAGCCCCTAAAGAGGAATGAAGAAAACTAAAGGCAAAAGTAGTACTACTACCTAGACAAATACTAAGTAAAACATTTCCCCTCTGTAAAGTTATTCTATGCATGTAATTAAGCATTATAAAGTACCAAGCTACCATTTAATGAATTATTTAAACATAAGCACCACACTGCAAAAGTCCTGGAAATTTAAGTTCAATTCAGCAAAATCTAATACTTGTGTGCTACCAGCCATTAATGGAAAAACAAAGCAAATAAAAAATTACTGCAAAGTATGCCAGGGTACCTAATTTTTAAGTTATATTTTTAAATAAAAATTTGTGTAGAGATTATACTGAATATTAGAGACCTAAAAGGAAAATAATTACTTAAAACTAAAAATAACAGTATACTTGAATAATAGGTTAGACTTTTACCTCCCCCTAAATCTCACATTTTGAGAAGCATAAGCTTTTAAACACTAAATATTTCCCTAGTCTATTATCTTAAGTGACACTGATTAGATAGATTTACTAATAGTGAAGATATTTTAGCATTTTTTAGGTCCTACAATAAACACATACTTTTTAAAAAAATGTTGGCTTTCTTTTTTGTTTATAACAATAACAGAGAACCTCAAGAAGAAACTCAGCATGTCAGAACTGGAATGAGCTGGTCAAAGCTGTTCTCTGTCCAAAATTTCCCTTCCAGTATTCTCTGCCTAAACCTTTGAGATTTTGTATTTTAACACAGTAAGTCTCTAAATAAAGGCCTAGTATAAGCCATCTTAAAGCCTAAGAGAACTTCATCTCTTTTTCCACACATGCCTTGACTAATGTTTAATATCCACCAAGAATTACACAAAACTCACAAACTCCTAGATAATCTTAGCCCTCCAGATTACTACTACCTTTATCAGTCACTGCCATACAGAAGTAGCCCAAACTGGTGGAAAAATATATATATAAAGTTAACTTGCAATACTGTGTGGCAAATGCTACAGTATAACACTGCTGGAGATTTATAAGATATAATAAAACAAGAAAAGACTCTGAAGAGTGGACAGAGGTCCAACCTGGGAATTCTGAAAGCCAGGGGTATTCCAAGGTCAACTCTATCAGACTTTATTGAGAACTCCTTGTCATTGCAGCTACACAGAAAAATAAGACATGATTCTCTGCCCTAAAGGAGCTTAGCAGTCCAAAGAAAAGAAATCTTTGGGATCTAATAAAGAGACTAACCTTTCTAGAGGAGATGGGGTTATTTTCCAAAGCAGCAAAGGACTTGAGTTTGTAAATAAAATTCTATTGCTAGTTTGAAAAACTAAGGCTTAGTCTAATCAGGAATGGGGAAAAACTCAAATAGTGATCCCAGATTATTCAATACTACTTTATGAGGTAAAGAAACTGGGAAAGATTCCAGATAAAAGAACAAAAATAAAAATAAATGAGTTTGACTTTACACTTTGGTGTGCCAATGGTGTTCTGCAGAAAAGGGGGGGAAAAAAAAAGGAAGAAAGCTGTAGTAAAAAAAAATAATAATGCAAAAGGGTTAAAGCACCAGTTTTGGAATCAGACTCTATAGTGCACTTTTGAATCTTACCATTTTCTACACGTGTCATTAGGGAGTTCCTCAAGGACTCTTTGCCTCAGTCACTGCACCAGTGAAAGGGGCTGAACAACAGTGTCTGTAAAGCCACAGGCAGTATCTCCAAAACACAGGTGTGATTATCACTCTACTAATCAAAAATTTTCAAAACCAGACATCTTTTAAGAACTGGCAGTCTCTGTGGGCTACCTTCTTCCTTTGGGGTCTTAGATCCTAATTGAAAACCCTCCTACTAACAAGAACCATGATCCATATCCATTTTACAAAACAATAAGCATTTTCTATGTCTAGAAAGTCTTTTATCATGCTTCAAAGTCCACTTCTCTAGAAAATTAACTTCCTTCAATTCCACAGCACACTTTGTCTCTTCTCTATAGTTTACCACACTATTTGTGTTTGATCTTTTAATGCCTTCGTCTCCCTTTCCATTAAGGTAGTTATTTCTGAGAGCCTAGGCAAATCCTTTTCATCCCCTTCGCTACCGTCAGTCCAGGTTGCGCCTATGCAAAGCTGGGGAAAGCGTTACTGAAGGTAAAGTGGATGTTTACAACGATAATGGACGCAGACTCAGAAAATACTTAATTTCGCATATTTTTTAATTGCCTTCGGATCCTAAAATCTTGACAGGAAACGTGTCTGAAAATCAGAACAACGCCATTCCTTCAAGAAAAGTTCTGCGGAGCATCCCCCCGCGAGTTGATAATGCGGTCATCCTTAGCTTCAGAAGTTGTGTGTATGCCGTGGAAGGCAGCTTCACAATGGCCCGGGCTCTGCTTTGAAATAAGGGCAAAGAAGAGGTGGCGGGCAGCAGCGCGGGCTGTGCGCCGGTACCCCACAACTTCCCGCGGCCCCGCGGGCTCTAGCCGCTCCGGCCGCTCTCGCCCACTCCGCCGCGCTCGGCTCCGCAGCCCTCGCCTCCCCGCGTCCCGCCGCGACACCCACGGGTGGCGGTGCGGACGGTGCTGCAGGTCCTTCTGGGCGACGAGGCTCGGGCCTGGGCCGCCGTCCGCCCGGCCCGTTCAGCCCGTAGTCCCCGGCCTCTCCACGGGCCCGCCGCCCGGGGCCAAGCCGCCGCCCGAGGGGAGCAGGGACTCCCTCGGCTCCGCGTGGCGCCGGGGGCGGAGCCGGCCCGGAGGACCCGGGGAGAGGCCGGGGGCGGGCAGCGGCCTCCGCCTACCCCGACACGCACCCCGCCGCCCCTAACCCCAACCCTCGTTGGGGCCCCGGCCCGCGCCCGTGGCCCGGCGGGATCACTACTTACCAACCAGCCTGGGACAACGCCGCGCTGGGGACCTCGGCCATGGTAGCTGCTTAGGCCGGGGGCGGTGGGGGGCGGAGGTGGGGGTGGGGGAGGCCTCTTACTTGAGACCAAAAAAAAAAAAAGAAAAAAAGAAAGAAAGAAAGAAAAAAAAAGAAAAAAAAAAAAACTCCTCTGGTCGGCTCTACAACTGAGCATGCTCAGTGCGGCCCGCACTTCCGCGTGCGGGTTCCGCTCGCCGCGTTTTCCAAGCGGCCGTAGGGGCAGGCCTGTTGTGGACTGGTAGGCTGCGGGTGCCTGGGTGGTGACGAGTCAAACACGGTCTGGGGTATTGGGAATCGGAAGACACTTGACTCAAAAGGACGGAAGGCTTTTCTTCTCCTCGGAAGGCTTTGTTTTATCACTTTTCTGAGTTGAACACCTTAATGCTAGGTTCTTGGGTGAAAAGGTTCTTTGTAGAGCAGAAAGTAAGGTTCGCTTTTCCAGCGCTGATAGTCCGGCAACTCTGGGCAAGAGAGCTTTAGAGGGTCAGTTGCAGGGCAGAGCTTTCAGAACAACGCTAATGCCACATTTTGTGCAGTAAAACTCAAGGGGTCCCCAGCACACGCGCGCACACACACACACACACACACACACACACACACACCAGCATCATCCCACCTTGCCTTCCTTTCTGCAGGAACTCAAACAAAAATGCAGCCTTGGTGTTTCTGAGTCCCTACAGGATTACTCAGGTCTAATGCCATATTGAAAGTAAATAGTCTACCTAAGAAAACCTGCACTTAGGAAACAGGAAAATCAGGCAGTTGTATGTCAATCCTTGGTTTTCCTGTCCTCCTCCCTCTAGGCTCGTTTACGTGGGGCGGGGCTGCAACCTTGACAACTAATATCACTAGGCCCATCCCACAGCTGATTTATCTGTGTCCTTCACCAGAGATCCGGCGAGCTGAAGCCCAGATGGGATCCCGGAGTGGGCATGCGCGGCGACGCCGAGCGGCGCGTAAGACGTGCCAGTGAAATTGGGCGGTGGGTTCTTTCCAGGGCCAATCAGGAAAGAGCAGGCGGAAGGAAACGCAGGATACGCAGACGCTTCATAGAAGTTTGCCCTAGCTTCCAGGTCTTTTCGTCCCTTCAGCTTTCTGCGGGAAGATGTCGGTTGTTGAGTGGCCTTGTTCCCAGCCTCCAAGTCCGGAGAACAGAGAACTTAAACTCCAAAACCACCGCTCGCCGTGGCTCAAGACTTGGAGCAGAGACTTTGGCACTAGGCAGAACTGCTCTTGCAGAGACAATTGTTAGTTACCGAAGGAAGGGAGATAACTACTTTTAAGTAGAGTTAAAATTTTTCACTACAAATTTTTCTCGTTTTAACTGAGTTGTCCGTTTGACTTTTCCAAAAGTCATAGTTCTAAAATTACGATTCTTTTTTTAAATCAAATGGTATGAAATTTGTTTCCAAGTAGTTGTTTTTGATAATGGAATAAGTTTTAAAGCACTTTTAGAATCAGAAGTAACTGTATTTTATTTCCTACTGTTTCCAATAGTGTACAGTGTTTAGGTCATACATATGCTGCAAGTATATTTTAGGGTGAAGGCACTGGTCATTGTATCCAGGAGGACAGGGTAAAGATAGCATTTTAAAAGTAAATGGGATGACTCAAAATTAATTTCCCAAATTTTTTGTTTTGTTTACTTTTTTGTTCGTTTATTTATTTTGTGTTAGGTTTGGTATTGAGGTTTGAACCTAGGGGCACTTTACCATGAGTTACCTTCCAAGTTCTTTTTCATTTTATTTTTGAGACAGATCTAGAGGCTGGCCTTGAACTTGGAACCCGCCTGCTTTAGCTTCCAGATTATAGGCCTGCACAATCACGCATATCTGTATTGTTTTTTAAATAGATATTCTTTTCCCTGTTATTTACATTTTGCTATTAGTGTAAATTCTTAGCTGTGGAAATTATATGTTGTCCCAATCACCAGAATTCCTTAAGGGGTAAATTGAGTATCTTTTATACATTTGTTATCACAGGCAGCGTAAAACAATGAGAATTTGCTATTGCATGATGCTTATAACTACGTAAAATATGCCACAAAACACTGAATTCCCTTAAGAATGGAATTCTATTGGAAAAATTTGGGACAACGTGCATCAAAAAGGGTAAGACAATATTGATAACATGCATAGAATTTTTTTTAAATGCCTAAGTTCTGAGCACTAAAAATAAAGGAGGGGGAGGATGAAACATTTTCTCTGAAAGCAATATCAGATTATAAATGTAGAACAAATGATAGAAAAATAATAATTTTCTAAATGAATTACAGTTTGTTCAGGCAAATTTCATCAAAGAATATTAAAAGCCGCTGGGTAAAGATTCTACACCACAGAAATCCAATATGGTCTCAAACGTACCAAGACATGATATGTTACAAAATGGAAAATATTTCTTTACCTTTAAAAAAAATCATTGCCTTGAACAAATGATCAAAGTTAGATCACAAATAATGAGGCAATATGATATCATGTGCTTTTTGATATAGTGCAATTAGACACTCATCATTTAAGAAATTTTCTTGCCGAAATTATTTAAGCTAATTTCAAGCAAGCTTCATGACTGTGGTTTTCATCAGGGCAACCTGAAGGGCATGGATGTTGTTAACTGCATCTGATGGGTAGAGGCTGGGGAATACTGCTAATCAAGCTGCAATAAATAGGACAATTCTGCATCCCCAATATGTAATTATCTAGCACAAAATGTCAGTAGTGCTAAGGTGGAAAAACCCAGGTCTAGATGGAAACACATTTAAAAGTTATAGGGTATCAGAAAAATGAGAAATTATACCCCATTTGATTCAAATAAAAAAAAATAAAAGTCGATTATCAGAACAAATTAGACTTGAAGACACAGGCAGATACATCCAGACTGTGGCATATTCTACAGGAAATGTAACCAAGACTACTAAAATGTCTTAGAAATTTCCTTGAGATTAAAAAGATGCAGGAGAAATGAAAACAATCCTACATATATAAAAACAGACAAATGAAAGCAACTATTTGTGACCCATTATAGACACTTGAATATGGTCTGAAAACTGGATAGTATAATGGAATTATGGTGTGATGATGGTATGACTATTCAATATAAAAATAGTATTATTCTTGATCTTGGGAATTTTATACCAAAGTAAATCTATATAAATATGTACATACAGATATGTATAGATAGGAATGAGGGAAAGAAATATGTGATAAAATACTAAAAGTGAATTAATCAATTGGAGGGTCCTAGGGCTTGTTAATATATTAAATTTTTGTCTTTTTTTTTTTCCTTTTGTATTGGGGATTGAACCTGGAGCACTTGACCACTGGGCCACACCCCCAGCCCTTTTTATATTTTATTTTGAGACAGGATCTCACCAAGTTACTTAGTTAACTTGCTAAGTTGCTGAGGCTTTCTCTGAACTTGCTATCCTTGTAACTAAGCTTTCTAAGCCATTGGAATTAAAGGTGTGCACCACTATGCCCATCAGCTTGTTAAGTTTTTTTTGACTTTTCAATGGGGTTTGAAACATTTCAAAATAAAAAGGAAAAATATGAGTTATGCTAATTTTTTCACATCAAAATTTTTACGTTTAAATATTCTATATAGATAAATTAATGCCATGGAAAATGGTAATAACAAACTAGATGAGAATAAGGATTCTCATCTTTAATTAGATAAATCATTCATTTACAGAAAGTATAAAGTCTGCAATGAGCTGAAGTTGGAACTCCTAAGGAGAGTAAAAGAATTTTTTAGGTACAAGAAAACAAAAAAGAGGAATTAAATCTTTTGAGAGAAACCTGATATCTCTCCTTAATCCCCCCTCCTCCCTCCCCTTGACCCTTCCTCTTCCCTATGGCCTCCCTTGTAGTTTAATGGCATCCTTTTCTAGTTTCTATGTTCAATTATCTCAGTAAATCTTAACAAAGCTATTTGTGTGTGTGTGTGTGTGTGTGTGTCTGTGTATGTGGATCTAAAATCCCCATTTTACAAATGAGGAAAGTAAGGTTTACTTTTGTATATCTGGTCAATAGCAGAGCTGAAATTTGTACTTCAAACTTCTGATATCCATTATCCACCCTCCACCAGTTTACTCAGCTCCACTAGACTTGCATGCACCTTTCCATCTGTGCTTTTATGACTTTTGTAAACTTTCAAAGCTGCCATGGATTTTTAGTGGCATGAAAAGACTTGGAAGTAATGAGAGGTTAAGATTCTGGGAATAGCAAAGAAATGACATTATACAGGGCATCCACATTGAAAACTCTAAGGATCTCTGAATTTTAACAATAACAAAACCCTATAAAGATGTTTTCAAATAGATGCTTTGGTAAATGTTTTTGTAAAGGATGAAAATTGGAACAGTTTTATGCTTTTGCTTGACTCAGAATGAAGGGAAGAAAAGGTAACAGTTTAGTTTTTAATAGAAGTTATTCAAATAATTCATCTAGATACCCTTTAATTCTAAACTGTTAAATAAAAACCCTAAACCATTAAATGAAATCATTGCTAATTAAATGTTAACTGTAGATAATTTGCATAAGCCTTCTCTGACTTATTCATTAACATGTATACCCAAAATTTATTGTCACTGTTCACAGCATCACTACAGCATTTAAGCATCATGTTTCTAACACCTATCCTCTCCCAGGCAATAATTCATTACAGTTTTGCAAAAATTCCTCGGGAGATGTGTAACATATAGGCAGCAACAATTCACTCTCCTATTCTGGCCTCTTGTTTCTATTCATTACTCACAACCTACTGGAGGAAAGTATCAAATATCATAATTGCTACAGTCATTTCTTTGACTGTTTCTATTTCTTTGCTGTTTCTATTTTTAAGGGATTATCTATTACTGCCCCCAAACTTTCATGGCCTCAAGATGTCAAACAGTAATGTGTTTCCTCCACTGTTTTTGTGCATCATGTGAAACCCCTCTCCAAATTACAGTTGTGCTTGGGTCACCTGGGAACCAAGAGCTCTACTCACTCTGTAATCCATAGATTCCTTTTGAAATAGATGTGCTTCAGTTCTCTGGTTTCCTACAGCTCAGATAAGAAATAGGGTTAAGGAACAAGCACATTGTCTTTCTGAAAACTGCCTCATACTCCCAGCTCATATAAAAGTAGATGTTAAAGAGATCACAAAGCCAGTCTGTTTTTCAGACATACCTACATTTTTAAAATCTCAGCTAGGAACTATTCTTCTCCAATATTGCTTTCTGGGTTTTTTGTTTGTTTGTTTCCAGTTCTGGGCGTTAAATCCAGAGCTGGTCTACCACTGAGCTACATCCTCAGAACTTTTTAATTTTCATTTTGAGACAGGCAGGGTCTTGATAAATTGCCCAGCTGGCCTAAAATTTGTAATCCTCTTTATCGGCCTCCCTAGTTGCTGGGATTATAGGAATCCCAGATTCCAATATTAGTTTTAAAAATTCAAATTTTTCATTTGTAATAAGACTCTTCTAATCAATGAACAAATGAGTATATTTTAAAGGATACTTATAAGGTGAATTGTTATAGAATTGAGATTCAGAAAACCTGTGTTCAATTCTTAACACCGAAATAATCAATTGAATGGCCCCAGTTTGATAATTAACTTCAATGGCACTTTTATTAAGAGGCTGTAATTTCTTAAATACTTTGGGTTATAAAATTCTCTAGACTCTTACTTTCTACAGTTTCAAATGTAATATTATTATTTCAAATTATGGGTAGGTTAGCAAATTGTATTTTCCCAAAATGGCAGCACAGATATATACTTCATCTTGTGATCTTCTTACAGTGTAAGTGCCACATGCCTCTCATGAGAAGTGAAGTTTATATGTTTACATTTCCTCCTCTTGGATTTTTGTGATTTTTTTAACCATTAGAATATAACAGAAATAAGATTGCTTATTCTGAGCCTAGATCACAACAGGCAAAACAGCTTCTGTGTAATCTCACTCTCTTTCTCAACTATTGGTCTATTTATCATCTGCCTAGCTTTCTCTCTACTTATCCACCCACCCAATTGCTATATTGTGAGGAAGCTCAGGAGGCAGAGAGGCCAGGTGTCTGTGTTACAGTAAGCAAGCCTAGGTAAGTCATCCTCTACTGCCAGATATGTGATTGAATGAGTCTTCAGATGAGTCAGCCTTCAACCTTTGAATCCTCCAACTGAGGCTTTAGATGCTGTGGAGCAGAGAAAAGCTGAGCCTGATTTATTAGCCCACATGAAACGTGTAACAGAATAAGTGGTCATTATTGTTTTAAGCTACTAAATTTGGGGGCAATTTGTTAGGTATCCAAAGTAATCTGAAACTAAAATGTATGGGTTATCTACTCTATGCCAGAAACTCTTGCTAGGCTCTTATTTGTATTGTTTCCCTTACTCTGCACTATGTCTCAATATTTGCTTTTATACTGTATCATTAGATGTATGTGTGATTTATTTTATGCCAAATTTTTGATTGGTAATGCAATTCCCAGAGATATCATTGTCCCTTTGGGAAAAATAATTATTACTTTAGAATGTTCTATCTCCTAGTGCTATTCCCAGAAATGTCCTACTGTCTGATTAGTACAAAGAAAAGCTACCATGAGCTAATGAGAACCTATTTTAGGGTTGATGCTCAGAGAGAAAGATTTTGATAATGACTACTTTTTTTTTCCAATCTGTTTTTAAATGATTAAAATCTAAACTGCCTTTTATCTCCAAGGTTTAATTCTATAAAATCAATATAATTCTTTTTCAGGTTTCTTTTAAAGGAAGTAACTTTGTCATTATTCTGAAATATTTCTTTCACTTCTTCTCTCATAATAAATAATATCCATTTTTCTTAAACATTTGCTGAAGTTAACAAGTATAAGGAAAATGTGGCCAAATGAGATAAAGGTAGCCACTCTTTTCATTAAAAAAAAATTATATATATATATTTTTATGCCAGACTCTAACTTGTTACAGAAATGCAGCTGAGGCTTGGTGGAAATTTTTTGAGTTCAAGGCAGCAATTTAAACTCCTTTTTTATTGGTCACCAATAAATGGAACAGATGATGTACTTTCTTGACAGATAATATTCAGTGGTATATTGGATCTTGAGCTGGAAACACTGGTGAATATTAAAGTCATAAATAATCCAATCCTTTGTTGTATCAGTTTATGACTTTAAAATAACCCAATTCAATCTGAAGCCACTATAATGGCCCAAAGTTCAGCAAGGCCAACTCATATCCTGCCATATTTAGTAACACACTATAATATAGAGAGCTTCAACAAAGAAAATACAGTTAGAATAATAATGATATATTATTAGCTTCAGTGCATATGGAGTTGTTGACCTAAAACAAAAAATTCACAGAATATGTTCTGAAGGATACTGACAAAGTAATTAAAATAACTAGAGAAATAGACATAGTTAGCAAGTTATAAAGCCTGTCTTAGTCAATCTCTAATTTATGATCCCTGATCCTTACAGAATATTTTAATATTATTATTCAATAAACTAAATCCCCAGCATTGCCAAATTTAATTCCAGTGCTCCTGCCACAAGCACCTCTACCCCAACCCCAAACTTTGCTTATTTTCAGAACTAGCTGATATCTTCTCTTTGGTGACCTCTTACTTACTGTGCTTTGAATGCTCTCCTCTTTTCCTTTTTGTGTCAAATGCCACTGATGCAAACCTCATCTGATTTACCCAGACACAACTTCTGCCTCCTGCCTCTAGTTCACATGTTATTTTGTACAAATATTTTCTACAGTTTTCACTATGCTACAATGATATAATTTATGCATTTATACCTTCATTTCTGAGGTGTCAAGTGCTTAGTATCAGGAACTGGGAGGCGGGAGTTTCAATATAAATTGTAAGGCTTTTAAAATTTGAGGATCTTAGGAAATCCTAAGTAAGTTCACTCATTTTTCCAAAAAATTATAGCTTAAAAGTTGATTATTCTGACTTAACTAAGTAAAATGAGATTTCCCATAAGTATTAATAAGTGGAATTAAATGTAATAAATAAAAATGTAATTAGATTAACAATGCTTTGACTTTATGTCATTTTTTTGTTCCACAGACCTCTAACTACTTAGTAAGTGTATTTTTGTTCTTATTATAAGATTGTATAGGTGATCATTTAATCTTCAAAAAATCAAAATTGTGTAGTTAATTAATTATCTCTTGGTAATTTTGAATGAGTTAAAAGGACAACTTAGAGATCCTGAGCAATTCAAGCTACTAAATATACTAGCCATCATATATTCTCACCCAGTGGCCCTAGGTGTGACACTTGATATACTATTGGCTAACTACAAAAGATAGAAGTGCAAAAGTTAATACTATCTACAAAAGGTTTAAATGTAATATCTATGGGCACTATCAGGTGGTATTAAATTAGGGCTCATTAAAGTAGTTACAGGAACATGACATAGTAGAGAAACACCTTTCTCACTACAGGAAATATACTCAGTGACATGAAGTTCAAAGCCTCAGAGGGCAGAAATATTGGGAACTCTTTCACAGCAAAACTCCATCAAACATGTACTTTCTCCAGTTCTCTTCCAATCCTCACTGTAATCCACTTTCCCACTCCCACCCCATTTCTTCACTGGAATTTCTCTTACCATGGTCTCTAAGACTTTCACATTGCCAAATCTAGTACTTACTATTTCCTGGTTTTGACCTGTCAGTCTTAGCAATGAGCACAGTCAAGCCCCTTTTCCTTCCTGATAAACATTCTTCACTTGGCTTGCAGGACACCTGTCTGTTCTCATGATTTTTCTTGTACAAGAAAGAACAACTTCATTCATTCATTCTCAGGAAGGTATTCTTTGCTAATACCAAAGATTCCCAGGGTCCAATAATCTGAAGATTGCAAAATAATAAAGATAAAATTCTGCACCAAGCTTACAAACTGGTAAGGCATGCCAGGCGAGCGCGCTACCGCTTGAGCCACATCCCCAGCCCCACACTTTCTTTCTCTTAAAAAATATTCTTATGGTTTAAATATGAGATGTCTTCCAAAAGTTTATGTGTAAGAAGATGCAAGAAAGTTTAGAGGTAAATTGATCAGATGATGAGAGTTTGTTTAACCTAATCAGTTCATTAATCCACTGATAAGGATTAACTGGGTGGTGACTGTAGGCAGGTAGGGTATGTCTGGAGAAAGTAGTCATTGGGAGCATGCCTTTGGGGTTTATATTTTGGGCTGGGCAAGTGGAGCTCTTTCTGCTTTCTGATGTTCATGTCCTGAGTTTAGTTTTCTCCTCCACACCCTTCAGCCATGATGTTCTGCCTCACCTCCACACAAAGCAATGGAGTCAGTCATTTATGGACTGAGATCTCTGAAACCATGAGTCAAATAAACCTTTCTTTCTCTAAAATTGTTCTTGTTAGATCCTTTGGTCACAGTGGCAAAAAAAGCTGACTAAAACAAATATATTTAACATTTCATCTTCCCATTCTTATATTTATAAGGAATGATTTGTTCCCCCTACTTTATGAAAGTCAGATAAATTCCAAGGGTTAGTCCTAAAGTACCCCAAATTCAGCTGGCAATGTAAGAAAGATGAGAGTTAAACAGAAGGAAGCAGAGAACTTGGAAAACAAAAAGGACAGAAATGAGGAATTAAACTTATAACTTAAGAAAAATATTAGACTGGTATAGCCCAGTGGAAGAGCATTTGCCTAAAATGCATAAAGCCCTGGATTCAATTCCCAGTATGCAAAAGGCAAAGGGAGGGACTGGGGTTGTGGCTCAGTGGAAGCACACTTGCCTAACATGTGTGAGGTACTGGGTTAGAGTCTCAGCACCGCATATAAATAAATAAATAAATGTCCATCAGCAACTAAAAAATATATACTTAAAAATAAAAAAGGGAAAGTATTTAGGCACTTAATGGTATATAGAAATACAGTGGACATTAAATTTTATTCTCCTGTGTTAGAACTAGTTCAGTACTCATTCAGAGCTGAGAGAATCCTTCCCAGAGAATAGATAAAATTAAGCAAAACACCTCAAGTTTTTTTTTTTCCTTCAGATACAAGTAAATTTACTAGGCCTATTTTATAAAATTTGCAAATCAATAATACTTTAATCACTATCAGTTAAAACCACTGTGGCTCTTCTACTCTGCCCTGGAATTGTTGCAGTCATTTTGGGGATTTGCCTAAGGGAAACTGTTGCAAAACATTTTGGCTTTGGTGGCATATATTAATGTCATCCATAAATATTTCCCTAAAGAATTTTTGCTAGCCATCCCACTGTAGGAATGACTTTCAAGAATCTTCCTACACCCCATTGTACATACCCACCCCAAAACTTAACCCAAATACACCACTGACAAATTGGTTAATGAGTGCTATCAGATCAAGACATCTTGAAATGTCCTGAAATTCTACAGTTCATCTATGAAAGAAACTTGATAATGGTTTCCCAAACTTAGCAACAATATTAAAATTATACATGAAACTTATTGTAAAGCTGAAACATTCCTAAACTTGTAATAAGAATAAACAAGTTTAAATCAACTATGCTAGAGGAAATGCTAAATTATCTTCCTATTCCCTAGAATAAAAATTTTATTCTGAAATTATTGTCATAGGAAAAGATAATCCATAATTATGCAGCTAAAAAGTATAAGGAAAAAATTATTAGATAGAGACTTATTAGGATGTTCATTGATTAAAAGCATTTTGTTAATTTTCAAGATTTTAAGATCTTTGTGATATTTTTCAGCCTCTTGAGATTTGTAATTGTTGTGACTTCCATTATCTTTCTGACCAAATATTACATGCATAATTTTGTATTTCTTTTCTTAGAGAAGCTTCCTCCTGGACAACCCACTTGGGACCCCTCTCTTCTGGGAGCTGCTCTTCTTCTCTGTTTAACAAAAGAAAGAAATTATGTCACTTTATTCAAAGGAAAAAAAAAAGAGAGATAAAATACTTCCTCCCTACAACCCCCAAATTGTATAAACTGCAGGATACACAAAATCAAGATTCACACATGTCTTCAAAATAAATATCAATATAATTCTACCAGAATGCAAAGTATAAAATCATATCTATAATTCAGAGGTTTCCAAATACCTATGTGATTTGCTGAATTTTTAAAAATATTTCCTTAAAATGTTTAGCATCATATTGCCCTAATCAATGACTGGCATTCTAAGAATAAACACATAAGGATCAGATTTATAATTTCTGCAGATTACCCAGGTAGTGAAACATTTGTTTGAAGTTTCAGCCCACTGAATTAAAGAAAGTTTTAAACTACTCTGGTTATGATGGAGAATCATTTCTGGCTCCTTGCTTCCTTGTCATGTTTCTTCTCATCTAAACACAACAAGTTGTTCCTTTACATTTTTATTCAATATCTTTTAGCTAAGCCAAAAACATTCACTATCAATTTCTCACCAGTTCCTGAATATTTCTGAGTTGAAATTATTTTAGAGTAAGTTATTCATGAGGCTTACAAGTTAAAATGAAGCAGCAGTGAAAATCAATTTCATTTCAAGCTTTGAAGGAAAGGAATATTGTGTCAAAAATTTGGTTGGTAGGTGATATTAACCTTTATTATTTTGGAATGCCATGGCACAGCAGCTTTTAAAACATGGAAAAAACCCAGCTGGTGGTTCTCTGAAAGCATTCCCTGTATATAATCAAGAAGTCTCAGCTTGACTGAGTGCCCAGAATTCACTGAAAAAGAATACATCGTATTATTTAATGGCAGTGACTTCATTTATAACAGTTTGTACTTCTATTACAATGGCTACTTCTGTTAATGATACTGTTCCATAAAGGACCAGATTATTTTTTCTGGTGGGTATCAAAATAGTGCGACGAACAAATGGTTCTCAAAACCCTGAGTGCAGTTCAAAAATCAAAGCTTACAGTATTTAATGGGCCAAGAGCCTAAGATTTTAAAACCATGCATACACTAGTAAAATGATGTGAAGAATAGCAATTGACTTTCGAAAATTTTAATACACTGAAGGGTCAGTGGCATACTAACTTCTGTGAGAATCAGAGCTCTGTCCTAGCCCTATCTGCTCCAACTAGTGAAAAGTGTCAAGGACAGAATGAAGTCCTAAGTATGCCAAACCTAGCTCTTGGTATTAGGGGAAGACATTTTAGTGGACACTACAAAGCCACAACCAATAGAATTCTAATGATACTATCTGCCTCTTTTCCTAAGGTAGAGGCTGGTTTTATTCACTCTGTTCCCTTCATTGTGACTAGGGTATCAAGGCAGAACCTGAAAGTATTTCCCGATAGGAGCCTCGCCTACCCCAAGTTAAACAGTGTAGTCCTTTGGAGTACTGGGATATCTAAGAGCTAACAGAGGGCTATCTACCAGCAGAATTTTTTTAGGGGATACCTTAACTTTGGAAGGTTTAGCAGATGATAGGCTAGGGAAAAAGAAAGAAGATAAGCAAGCCCCTCTCCAGTTCTTAAAAATAAGGATTTCTTTTTCTCTATCTGATTTTTAGGTGAAGTGCCAGCAGGTAGTCTGAGTGGTTTTAGCATATTAAAGAAGACCAAGGACTAGAACCCCAAGGAATTCTCTGAAATCTCAGGTCCATCTACAGCACCTCACAAGTAACCAGATAGGAGTTTTGACCAAAGCAAGATTGAGGATTTAAGAGATCTGGAGTTCCAATCTCTATGTCAGATGTTGGGAATTATATCCAATGGGATAGATATAGGTCAAGGCAAACTATAGTGAACTCAGGAAGAGGATAGTGTTATAAAACACTTATGATGACAATACGTAATGTGGATAAATTTTAAAGACACATTTATATTAGAATAAATTACTCAATTCTCTGATTTTTATAATTGGTGTTGTTAGAAACCCAGTTGTTTTCTTCAGTCAGAGAAAGATGTGAGGGAATTTCCCACCTCCATATTTCCTTTTGAAAGAGAAAGAAAGTGATATTATTTCAAATATTAGAAACTCATGCCCTAACATCAAGTTAGTGGTCCTTAAGTTAATAGTGCTATTCTTTAGAATTTGTATCTTGATGAGGCTGGCAGGGTCAGCCTCTGGGTAGTCACACTGCCTTATCAGTATCTTTGTACACTTACTGCCTATGAACCTACCTGGTACATCTCAAGTTTACTTTTTTATTTAAAAAATATAAGAATGAGAGAGGGAAACCCTAAGATCAGTGAAATGGTACAACAAGGACTGTCCTCAGGAGGTAATGTTACCTGGTAACTCAGTGTATGGACAATGGTCTTAAATTGCCTAGATTCAAATCTTGGCTTTGTCCCTAACTGGCTGGGGAAGTGATTCAACCTCTCTCCTCCTTAGCTTTCCATCCTTAAAATGAGGATGATGACAATAACACCATCTGCTTCAAAGGTTTTTATGAACCTCAAAAGTCTTATTGAGACAAGAACACATTAGCACAGAGCTCAGTAGGCAATAAATGCTCAAGGGAACACTAGCTGTCACAAGCCATAACACACAATAAATATTATAACATAACCCAGTGATTATTTTGAGAATTACAAGCCAGTATTCTTTTTCCCATATTGAGAAAACTTGTTAAATGTAGAAAAATAGTAATCACTAGCAACTAAGATAAATAAAACAAGAGGATAATCCTCACACATGTACTGGAGTTCTTCATAAATATAATTGTTTATTAATTACTTTGCAAGTATCACAGTTTTCGTGGAACACTTAACTCCAGGTAGGCACTTTATACCCATTTTGCTCATGAAGAAGGAAAAAAAAAATAACTAATTAACCTACCCGAAGTCAACCAATGTAAAGTTGAAAAAGTCAAATTTTAAGTGAAGGTGCTGCCTTGAGATCCCATACTTTGACATCCAAATGACAGTTGCTTCCTTTGGGTGATAAAGATAAAATTAAAGTATGATAAAGGACCTAAATACCAAAAGCTATATATAAATTATCTTGCCACAAATACTTTATTAGATAGTAAACACCAAAAAGAGTGTGAATAAATGATCTCATGTATCAAGAGAAATTATTTCTACAGGCCATCTAATTGGTATAGATAGAGTTATAAATAAGAAAGAATACAGGTGTTAACTTTCTATTGCCTTGGGGATTGGTGGGGGGGGAGCTTCAAAATGATCAAAGTAATTCCAGAAGATTAAACAAAAACCACTGAAAACTAGTGACTTGTGGCATCTGGGAGAACTGGCATAACTTGAAGATAGAGGAAGTGAGAGACTTACTTGTCACCATATACTCTTTCAACTGTTCTAACATTTTAAACCATGTATGTATTTATAAGAAGAAATAATTAAAAATTAAATGATTGAGACTTGAAGAGTGTGTGAGTATCTAGTCTAATACTATAGGAAGTTAAAATCTCAAGCAAACTATCCTAGGTGGTAAATGGATTAGATTAAACCTTGGCTTTAAACCAAAGTGGCATTTATAATTTCTCTTTAATTGAATGGCATAAATTAATAATTTTTGACTGCACATAATCTTAATACCAAGTATTTTGATACCTTTTCTTTTGATGCAACTTTAGTCTTTTGGTATTAAAATTTTAAAGTCTGGTCTCAATTTTGCATTTATATTTAAATAATATTTATATTTCCTTGCTTATCTGATATAACAATAATAAATGCTGTGGGAATCTGAATTTTGGTGCCCCCCCAAAATGTCTATGTGCTAATTTCAGAACCTGTAAATACGTTACCATACATGGCAAAAGGGATTTTGCAGATGTGATTAAATTAAGAATTTAGAGATGAAAGAGTATCCTGGATTATTGTTTGGTGCATGGATTTTCATGAGTTTTATATCTTTGTTGTCAGTTGTCCCCTTTGGTTTTATAGAGAACATTTATCTGATATTGATATCTCAAGAACTACTATAATTTCAACTCTTCTGAAAGTTTTAAAATGTGTCTCCCACATGAAGAATCAAGTTTCATTTTCATTTGGTCTTGAATCTGAAAATGATTTTTCTTTTTATACGTGAGGCAAACTTATTTGCATTTATTGATATAATACATATGTCTGGCCTTAGGTTTGTAGTAGCAATCTAGGTCATGTTCCTAATGACAGCTATTTTTAAGTCTTTCCACAGTTACTGTTTTATGTATGTGATTTTTTTAATATTTAAGGAGACCTGTACTTTTATTTTTCTATTTACCTTTACTTATTTAGATACTATTAGTCCACAAGAAGACCAATGATAATATTGGAATGTTTCCTCAAGTCTTGTTTTCCTTTGTCACTTTGTCTCTTTTTGTTATAAGTCAATAAAATCATATTACTTAGGGTTTGTTAAATTTTATTTTATTTCCAGCATTATCAGCTTTAAATAATACCTTGTGACTTTTAGATATTATAGATAATCCTCCTCTTTCTCTCTCAACTCTCCCAATGCATTAGGTAATTTTATACTTGACCATAGACAAAGACTAAGAAGCAAATAATTAATTTCTAAACTGGGAGCACACACAAGGTTGACTTTATGTCACCCTTAATCTCTTTATTTGGTGGTTGTCTTTGTTCTACTGTTAATGTACTTAATTCTTATTGCAAATTCTTTTGCTATTGTTTCCCTAGTTATTCTTGCTAATGAAGTTTATCCTTCAATAACCTTCTCAATAAGGTCCTAAGAACATCCTATTTCTTCAGTTTTTTTGTGCTGAAATGTTTCTTAAATGTCCTTCAAGGCCTTTCCCTCAAAACATATTTTCAACTCCTTATTTTTTTTCTTTTTCACAATTTCTATTTCTTCTATTCCAATATTTCCATGAATTTCCACAGTGTCTGTTTTTTCTTTATTCTCTTATCAGTTCATCTTTTTCAGTAATGACTTTACCTTTTATGCTAGTTTCCTCCCTTTCTCCCTTCCCCTCACCTTTTTTTTAACCTTTATTTTATTTTGTATGTGGTGCCAGGATCCAACCCAGGCCTTGCTAGGCAAGCACTCTACCATTGAGCCACAATCCCAGCCCGACTCCCTCCCCTTTCTCCTCCTCTTCTTTATCCTTCTTCTCCTCTTCATCATAGTCCTGGTTGTCCTCCTCCTCCTCTCTCCCTCTCCTTCCCCTCCTCTCCCCCTCTTTGCCTCCTTCTCTTCCTCCTCCTCCTCCCCACAGTACTAGGGTTCAAACCCAAGACCTGACACCTGTCAGGCAAGTGCTCTTCACTGCTCTTCACTCAGCCATTTTTTACTTCTTTCAATTGGGTCTGCCAGTTAGTATTTTGTATTTTCATTGTGTTTTGTATTTACAACACTCATATATAATTCTGTTTTGTAGTCCTTTTTTTTTGTTTGTTTGTTTTACAGAAATAATTGTTTTGGTAGCATTTAAAAGATGTCCATTTCAATGGACTGAATGTTTGTGTCCCCCTGCCCAAATTCAAATATTGAAACCCTAATCCCAATGTGATGGTATTTGGAGGTGGGACCTTTTAAGAGTAATTAGGCCATGAAATGAATGAGATTAGATTAGTATTCCAATATAAAATAGGCCAGCTAACTCTCTTTCCAGGGAAAGAAGGGGTGTGTCTAAACTAGTAAGAAGCCTGGGATAGGAATTGTTCCCTGTAGTCACTCTGACCTTGGATTTCCAACTTCTGGATTTGTGAGAAATACAAATTTGTTGTTTAAGCCACCCAGTACTTGTTACAGCATACCAAGCTGACTAAGGTATACATGCTTTATACAAATATCAACTATTCCTTAGCAACATTTTCTGGAATGTGGATGCTCATGTCTGTCTTTTCTTTGGAGTATCATTTTATCAAAGCTGTGCCAGTTTCTTTCTTTCTTTCTTACTTTTTTTTTTTTTTTTTGGCCAGTGGGGTTTAGTGAGTGAGATTTTCCTATCTGGCTATTTGCATTCCTTTCCTACGGAAAGGTTCAGAGCATTGCTACTAAAATCACTGAAATCACACTGCTGCACTTACTTTAAACATATTTTAACTAACGAAGTATACCTGCTTTTACTTTTATTTTTGTCCTAACACTATCTTATGAGCCAGAAAGGGTAATTATTTTACATATTTTTCAGATGAAGAGATTTAGAATCAGATTATAACATTTTCCTGACTAGTTTGTAATTAAAACCTGATTCAAGTATAGGCTTCATTACTAAGTATATAGAAATAATTTCTTCTCTTTGTGCTTATCATAGTATTTTTTCTTTAGGTGATTTGGCAGTGAAACAAATTTTATTGTTGTTTTCCTCAGGCAATGACTAAGGAAAAGAGTAAATTTATTTAGATTTCATCTCCTTTTAATTTGAATTTTAAATTAGGTAGAATTTGGAGTGCTTTTAAGGAAATATTGTGCCTATTTTCTGTTCCATTCATAATCAGCTGACTTGCTAGTATTTAGTGTACTAGGTCTCACTTTCTTTAGCTTTTAAAAATTTTATTTATTTATTATTTATTTGGTTTCATATATGTGTGTGAATGTGTATATGAATATATGAATATGTATATATGTGTGTAAATAAATAAATATTTTAAATATTTATAAATAAATAAATAAATAAATATTTATTTATTTATTTATTTGTACTGGGGATTGAACCCAGGGATGCTGAGGGATGCTGAGCTAAACCCTCAATTTCCTTGAGCCAGTAATGGGTACAGTCTTATAATTTCCTGCCATGCCCTCAAGTTTCTTTTCTTTTTCCTGTTTATTTATTTTTTCCCTGCTGGGGAGAGGGGGATGACACTGTAGATTACCCCCAGGGCCTTGTGCATGCTAGAGGTACTCTAACGCTGAACTGCACCCCCTAGCCCTTTTTTTTTTTTTTTTTTTTTTTGAGACATGGCCTCATCCCAGGCTGTTCTCAAACTTGTGATCCCCTGACTTCAGCGTCCCAAGTAACTGGGGTCCCAGACAGCCATCGCAGCCTGGCTTAGAATTGGGGTTTTACTCTGAGTATGGTGGAGACCACAGGAGGGCTTTAAGCAGGAAGGTGGCATCTGTACATTGTGGGGAACTTACCCCAGGGAGCCTGATGTGGGTGAGACAGAGTCTTGCTAATTTGGTGTGAGTGACTTTGATTTGGTTATTGTCCTGTCTCAAGTCTCCAGAGTTGCTGGGATCACAGCATGTATCATAGTGCCCGGCTAGTTTCTTTACCTTTAAGGGACCTAGGTTTAAACTCAAATATTCAAAGACACTTAACATGCATTACTCACTAAACTGATATAAAGCCATGACATCCGGAATCAAAAACTAGATTGAATCACAAGGTGAGATGATAGCATTCTGCAGGAAAAGTAGAGTTTTGACTACATGGGAAAGACAACAGGGCCTTCTAAGACCTCCTCCTGTGTCACTGTCAGCCTTCAAGCTCTTCCAGTTCAGTTTTTCCCAGTACCTCAAGGCAGGACAGCAAATTCTATTTTCTGAGATTATCCTATGGGACGGGAGCTGAAAAGGTTCTTCTTTCTTTTTTCTACATGTTGTTCTCATCTCTGTGTCTCATCCCTCATTGCCTTTCTTTGAAGTAATATCTACTGAGGTTGCACTTGACTCAAACACAGATCTCGCCTATTACATATTGATAAGGTACTTAACACTAATTAGTGCTTATTGAAAGTTATTTTAAAATATTGACTTATTCAGAGGAAAAAAAATTCTATGTAAATTCAATCAACAAATTAGGGAAAGTTTCATCCAATAGTTTATTGTTATCTCCAATCTGGAAAGGTAGCAATAAATATACTTTGTGGTTTGCACAGTTTTTCTTTTTTCTTTTTTTTAAAGAGAGAGTGAGAGAGGAGAGAGAGAGAGAATTTTTTTAATATTTATTTTTTTTAGTTATTGGCGGACACAACATCTTTGTTTGTATGTGGTGCTGAGGATCAAACCCGCACGCATGGCAGGCGAGCGCGCCACCGCTTGAGCCACATCCCCAGCCCCTGCACAGTTTTTCTTATTATAATCATTTTCTCCTTCAGCCAGATTTGTGGCTTATAAAAATAACCAAATATTTGCTTGAAAACTGTTATAATGAAAATATGTAGCCTGCTGCAATAAGATTCATGGTCATGATAACATTGAAAGCATTTGTTCACATTTGGAGTCTAGAGGAATACTTTAAATTTACAATTTTTGCATAAATTATTTATATGTTAAGACCATGATGTAATTACTATAACATTTTTTTAGAAACAATGCAAAAGTTTAAAATTTATAAATACATTTTTACATTTTGGTGGCATTAGATATAGTTTTTTTAGAAAGTTGTATTTTTTGTTGTTTGAGTAACAGTTAGCTATTTCCACTTCAAAAAATGGAACCAAAGCTTTGTGAACATTTATTAAAACAGCAAGTGAAGCTATGAAAGAAGTATCACATTGCCAAGTATTCATCTTACAAATTAAATTCTACAACTTAGCAGGTGGTTTAAGACTCCTTCAGAAATTTAAAATAAGCTTATTTCATTTCTCTGTGGATTAACAGAGACACAGGTTCACTGCTGCATTCACTTACATGGATTCTATTTGCATATTTCTTAGGATTGGCAGTTGGGAAAATATTTGCTAACTCTCCCTCAGAACAGTTTATAATAGCCACATTCAGATGATTGATTCTTCAATGCCTTCACTATTAATTTCTACCATTTGTCTCTGTAATCTGTTTGTAAGACTGAAGCATCCAAAAGTTTAAAGCTCACATTCTGTATATTTTTGACCATTTTAATACCTTACATTATTGAACATACTGCCACTATAATACCCAACACAGAAAACTTCAATATTCACGTAGTTTGCCTGTAATTTAGAAAATGACAGTAGTAACATAGAGTCGTTCAATGGTTCTGTGAAGGATTGATTCCTGATTGCATCACAGATTCCAAAATCTATGAATTCTTAAATCCCTTCTATAAAATGGTGTATTGTTTGTATACAACCTAGACATCTTTTCCCATTTACTTTAAATCATCTCAACCTTACTTAAAGTATCTTTTATATT
Source organism: Callospermophilus lateralis (assembly GCF_048772815.1). NCBI lineage: Eukaryota > Metazoa > Chordata > Mammalia > Rodentia > Sciuridae > Callospermophilus > Callospermophilus lateralis. Next base: position 50,795,394 of record NC_135316.1, on the reverse strand, counting down.
GTACTTGCTATGTAAATAATTATTATATTATATCATTTAGGGGGAAATGACAAGAAAATTATCTGTACATGTTCAGTATGGATAATATTTTTAAAATATTTTTGATTCAGTTGGTTGAATTCACAAATGTGGAACCTGAAGATAGAGAGGGCCTTCTGTAATTGGCACTGTCAGGTCTCTAAGATTGTAGTGGTGAGCTAAGGCAAATCTGATACACAAAAGAGCTACCATTAGTGGTCATTTCATATGTGAGGAATGAGAACTGCCTTATTGCCTTTATTTCTTCTGATGTTACTGACATAAAATTAATTTCACAAAAGCATCATTTTCCTTGCATAAAATTTTCAATATTTTTGTACTCCTTGAAAAATATTAGTTAAGACTCATCACTCACAGACTTCTTCAACTTAGCCCCCAAATTCTTCTTAAATTACTTCTCAAAAGATTTTCTTCTTGTCCAGATCAACTAGTCTATTTATTTGTTGTCTCTTAAGCAAGATGGGACCTCTCTGTTCACATGTACCAATGCATCTTCCTTGCCTCTTTGGATTATCTAAGTCCTTATTTTCTCTTCAGATGTAACCTAAATCACAGTACGATGAAGTCCTCCTTAGCTATCCTACTAGCTTTCATTTCTTCTCCCTTAAATCTTTTTAGCATCTCTTATTACATGTTAGCTTGTACTGTTCTTTATTTTCCATGTATACATTCTTTCTAATTAAAGTGCAAAATTTTGAAGGCAGAGATGCTATTTCATACACCGAATTATTAGCACCCCAGTATCCAGGACATAGTAGTCCTATGTGTTAATATTGGAAGTTAACCAATTTTCCTAGGCGTCCTCTAGAAATAGAATACAAAATAATAGCTAGCTCAAAGCCCTGAGGATTTAGAATTATATCTAAGGTTTCATTTGTCCAACACGCTTTCTCTTCTCCCTTCTCCTGATTTTTTTTTTTTTTTTTTTTTTTTTTTGTAGAATCCATACCTACTCTTTGTGGAATTGTCAATTATAGTGCAATATTTGACAAGATGGGCCAGTACGCAACCTTCAGATAATAGAAAATTCCAACAAAAATCTAACCTGGCTCAAACTGTATACCCAGCATGTTTTCACTCAGAGCTCTTCTCCATCTTACCACCACTCTGGAGCCCAGACTAAGATTGTAGCTTTTTTTCAGAGAATTGTTAGTGAAGAGGCAAAGGAGTAAGGTGTGGAAAAATCATTCATTAGCTCTTAAAACTCTCCCCTCACCCTCACCCCCTTTTTTTTCTTTCTCTCTTCTTTTGTGGTTCTGTGAACCCAAGGCCTAATGTATGTTAGGCAAGCACTCTAACACTGAGTTACATCTCCAGCCCTAGCTCTTAACTCTTTCCCATGGAAGAGGCACATATGTACTGGCAGAAAGACCATCAATGAAATACAATTGTGAGCCTAGAAGTAAACTTTTATATCACTGGTCAATTGATTTTTGAAAAGGGGGCTAAGATAGTTTAGTAAGGAAAGAAATCTTTCCATCAATTGATGTTGGGATAACTAGATAGTTATGTTTAAAAAAAGAAAGAATGAATTTAAACCACTACTTCACATCATATGCAAATATTAACTCAAAATGGATTACAGGCCTAGTTTTTAAAAGCTAAATGTAAAAATTAACATTATAAAACTCTTAACAGGGGAATAAATCTTTATGACCTCAGGTTTTTTTACATGTGATATGAACAACAAAATAAAAAGTAAATTGGATGTCATTAAAAAAATACTTTGAGTCAAAGGACACTATCAAAAAATAAGACATTTAGTGGTAGAGCACTGGCCTAGGATGCAGAAGGCACTGGGTTCAATCCCCAGCACCAGAAAAAAAAAAATGTAAGGTAACCAAAGAAATTATCTTATTATCTGACAAAAAAGTCAAATCCAGAATATATAAAGAATGCTTACAAATCAATAATAAAATATACAAACGGCCAATAAGGAGGTAAAAAGATGTTCAACATCAGTCATCATTAGGGAAATGCAAATCAACATCACAATGAGACACAAAAATATAGCTAAATTTAAAAGACAGAAAACAAGTAGTGCTGATGGAGAAGAGGGATCCCTTAAATATTGCTGGTGGAGACAAAAAATGATATAAGTGCTTTGGAAAATGCTTCATTGGCAGTTTTCTCAAATGAGCCTAGAATCTTACCAGTTACTTAAGAAAAACTGCTATTTCACATGACCCACCAATTATATCCCTGGGATATAAAGAAGAGAATTGAAAAATATGTGACCATACAAAAACCTCTTTATAAATGTTTATAGCAGTATTCATTAGAACAAACTCTTAAGTAGAAACAATCCAAATGTCCATGAATGAATTGATGAGGAGATTAACCCAATGTAGTGCATCCATATGTTGGAAGGTTGTTTAATCATAGAAAGACATGAAATACTGACACATGATAAAACATAGATGAATCTTGAAACATGAAAGAAGCTAGTAACTGTCAGATCAGGCGGGGCAGGTAGTGACCAAAGGAGGCAGATTTAAAAAGGGCCGACAATTGATGCTTTATTTGAGATATCACTCCCAGGCAGAACTCCATCAGATCCACAGAATGGAAAGGAGAAGGGTCTGAGGAGAAACCCTGTGGAAGCTTGATTGGACTGGATTTTTATGGGGCTTACAGCAGGAAGGGAAGGGCTTGGAACAGGAAAAGGTGTTTTTAGGGTCCCTTGTCCCGTTGGAGTTTGTCAGAGGAGTTGGCTGAACTCCAAGATTTGCCAGGGGTCCTGCTGATTGACAGGCGATTGATGTTCCTCCACCCTCCCCGCCCCCCCTCCCTGCTTTGTTCTTAAGTCGCCACCACCGACCTAACAGTAGCAAAAAAACTCCACATGTCATAAAAATCATCAAGAACAGGTAAACTCATACAGAAAATAGATTAGTAATGGCCAGGGAATGATAAGAAGGAGATATGGCTAGTGACTGCCATGAGTATGGGATTTCCTTGGGGAAATAAAAATGTTCTGGAACTAGCAATGATAGCTGCATAACTGTGTGATTGTTTACTGAATCTTTACTGAATCATATGATTTAAGAGGTGGATTTTATGGCATGTAAATTATAGCTCAATACAGCCTTTTTTTTTTTTTAAGGCTATTATTACACCTATTATTTCTGTTCACTTTCATTGGTTGAAGTCACACGGCTACATGTTACTCTAATGGGACAGGGAAGTACAATTTTTCCATGTGCCTGGAAGGACAGTGGAAATATTTGGTGAGCAACACTAATTACTACAACAGGGACTCTCAGTTTTAGCCACATAAAAGGACATGAGTCTCAGGGCAGGCTAACTGTAGTACTACACCCTCCAGGATGCAAATATTGGTCTAGTAAGAGGGCATGTAACATAACCCAGCCAACAAGCCCTTCTACAGAACTAATGTATGTTACAGGTGAAAAAATGTTGTAATTTAGTAATGAGAATCTGGGATTATTGCAAAACATCTTACTGACTTTATAGAGAAAGCTTGCATCCAGCTGTGACTGACTGTTCAACCCTAAGATGCAGAAGAAATTCTGATTAATAAGCTATTAGCAGCAAAATGGAATTCTAACCTTACAATTCTTGGGCCAGCAGATGTTGCATTTATTTCCAGAGAAATCGTTAACAGTATTTTGTTCAGAGTAGTGACTGAATTATGGGTCTTGAACTGTCCTTTGACAACTTTGAGATTATGCTTTATTTTTATAGTATTTTGCATATTTAACACTCAAGATGTTCTTTCCATAGACCTAATTTTCAATCCCTCCAATTACTCATATTGAAGAAAAGAATAAAACATAGACTTTCAATATTCACATCTTTTATGACAAATGAGAATTCAAACAATTAGTTTTAGTGAGATTTTAATATTAAAATATAATTTGAATTGTAGAATACATTAATGGGAAATATATATATTCATTCTCAGATAAGTAAAATGCTTATTCCTAAAATGATTAGGTTGCTGATTCCATTTTATTAGAAAAGTACTTTACAACACTAGTTGAACAAACTTTCATACAAATAATTTTTCTTAAGAATTTGAAATAAGTTGGTGACTCTCTCATGATTAAAAACTAAAGTATATAAAGTATATGTTATCAGATAAGCTGCTTCCAGCTACAAGTTAACAGAAATCCTAAATCAAAATGACTAAGCAACAAGAAAATGTATTGATACACACAACAGCAAGTTTGGTTTGATAGATTTGGCATCTCAACCATGTCCTCAAGGATTTTAGTTCCTTCAATCTCTCTGCATTGGTGTCCAAAGTGGCATTGCCATCTTTCTTGAGGTAGATACTTATATTATCTCCATTTTACAAGTGAGGAAATTTATGATCTTAAAATGGTGCCCGCATGCTCACAAAAGATTGCCAGTAGTACAATAGCCTTTCTTATCTGTAATTGTTTTCCATAGTTTCAGTAACCCAGAGTCAAATGTAGTCTGAAAATATTAAATAAAAAATTCCAGAAATAAACCATTCACAAGTTTTAAACGGGGACCATTATGAGTAATGTTATAAAATCTCACATAGTCTCTCAGTGTCCTATTAGGGACACAAATTATCCCTTTATCTCCTAAATCCATGCTGTATATACTACCCACCCATTGATCACATAATCCCCATCTTGTTTATGAGGTCAATTGTCCTATTGTGGTATGTAAGTTCAAATAACCCTTATGGAGGTGACCTGAGGTTATATCACAATATGTCATTCACCTCATTTCATCTCATCACATAAACATTGCATTATCACGTTTTTTCACAAGAAGTGTGAATACAATACAGAAAGATATTTTGAGAGACTACATTCACCTAAATTTATTATAGTTATTGTTATAATTGTTACATTTTATTATTGCTGTTAAACTCTTACTATGCCTAATTGATAAATTAAAGTTTATCATAGGTATGCACATATAGAAAAAAAAACACATTATAATGTGCCTGTGTGTGTGGTGGGGGGGCTCAATTTACTATCTGTAATTTCACAGATTTTCTGGGGATCTTGGTTATATCCCCATTGATAAGGAGGGACTTACTATATTTAGTGCTATATTATTTACATCCAATGGGATAGATGGAAACAGGCCTCTTACTGGTCTCTATTTAAAAAAATAATTGTCACAAAAGCCTTTAATATATTTCCCTTTACATCTAATTGGCTGAAATTGGGCACATATTCATTGTGGAACCAAATATTGGCAAGAAGGGACTATTTTTTAGTCCATGAGACCCACTCTTGAGTTAGGGTCAGTTCTCCAAAAATGCACTGGTGTTACTCAATGAGAAGGGGAGAATTTCTGCATTCAACAGAGGGTGCCTTAACTTCCTCCCTGAAATTAATGCTCTTAACTTCTAAAACAATGCACTCTTTGCCTTGAACTTCTCTAGCTACCACTTCTCATAGTCCTTTGCAGGCTGCTTTGCTTCTCCTCTTCCCTCCCTCTAAAGAATGGAGTTTCCCATGCCTCAATTTTAGGTTCTCTTTTTCCTTTCTTTTTCTATCCCTCCCTCTAGCCTCTAGGCTAACTTACTCATTCCTATCACTTTAAGTATCACAACAAGTTGACCATTTCCCACCAAAACATTTTTCTAAGCTCCACAATCATATATCCAGCTTTGTTTCACATGGACATTCAGGCACTTAGGTTTCTTTCTTCTAATACAGTGATTCTCAAACTTCAGCATGCATCAAAATCACTTGAAGGGCTTGTAAAAACACATGTTGCTTGTGCTAGACCCCATCCTCAGAGTTTCTGATTCAGTAGGTCTGGGTAGGGGCTCCAGAGTCTATATTTCTAACATGTTTCTTTCTGGGTGACGCTCACTGGTGCTGTGGCAACACTGTCTTCAAATGAATGGCTGAAGCTGTGTCTTAGCCACAAAGGGAGAGCAGCGAGTAGAAATGGAGGGCAAGAGAGCATAAGGAAGCTACATCCATTGTCTGAGACACCAGCCCCCAAAATATAAAAATCACTGCCACTAACATTCTGTTTGCTCCTCTGACAGGAAGAGTCCCCAGAAAATATAACATAGTTGGCCTCCATTGACCTGGCCACATTCTAGAGGTATGAAAGAAGAGAATAGAATTTTGTGGCCTGCAAGAAGTTTTGATCCCTCTCCAATTCTGTTCTAACAACTAAGTAGTCACACTTGCTTTCTCTTATTTTCTCCAGCATTCACCAAGTGTCTCGCACTTAGTTCTGTGCATTTTTCCCCCTGCTGATGGCCGATTCATTCTTGTTCTTTGGTATCAGTTAAAAATGTCAACTTCACAGAGATACCACTCCAGAAGCGCCCTACCTCGAGCAGACATCAGTCTACTTCACAGATCCTTGTTTGCTTCTTGTTTTATTGCTCATCACAATGTATAAACTTTAAAAGATTCAATAGCTGTTTCCTTTGCTAGGAGGGAATTTCATCTGGGAAGGAACCACATCCTGTTTTTCCCAAGTATGTATAAAACCATGTGGGAGACCTTTTTGTAGTTGACTTGAACCCATTTCCCTTGCCTTTTTCCTTACTAGCAGAATCCCAATTTAGTTGCAATATCAGAAGATTATTAATCTGAAGGAAGATGGGGCTAGTGAATCAGGAACAGGCATGTGATACAATTCTGGACATTGAGATACATCCAAAAATCTGGAAAATCTTCTGGGAGAGTTTTTATTCCCTGTGATAAAGACATGGTGAGAAGAAAATTAGGCCTGCATTTCCCTGCTTTCCACCTCAAAACATGTTTGTCTGAGGGTAAATTGTGTGGAGTTGCAACAGCCACATTGCAGCCATGAGGGAAAGATCCAGAGAATTGCAGAGAACCCAGTTCTGAGACCTTATCTCACTTATTGATGGCCTACCAATTGCCAAGGGAACAAAAAAAAAAAAAAAAAAACAAACAAAAAAAAAAAACACTAGATATTTAAACTACTTTCTCAGGGCTGGGATCATGGCTCAGTGGTAGAGTACTTGCCTAGCATGTGTGAGGTACTGGTTTTGATTTTCAACACTGCATATAAATAAATGAATAAAATAAAGGTTTATCAACTTCTAAAAATATATTTAAAAAATATATTAAACAACTTTCTGTGGACTTGGTTAGATGCAGCCCAGCGTGTGACTTAGCATACAGCTTGACACATACTGGCAGTATGTAATCAATTAATTCTGGTATTTTTCATTTTTTAATGACAGAAGAATGCATAGCTAAGATAAAATGGGAAAGGTCGAGTTAGCGATTCAGGTACTTTAACCAACACAATTTTGTTTTTGTTAAATTTACAAAGGGATGGGGAAGAAAGAAACAGGAGGAAAAAAGTGAGTGCAGGGCATATATTATACAGACTGGCCATCTTTATTAGCCAAATTATACAAATACTCTTTCATTCTTTTAAACAAAAAGATAATTGTTGAGAGCCACAGCCGGGTCAAGATGGTGCCTGGCATTTTGCCAGAAGGAGTGGTTCCTGCTGCCTCGGTGCCCGCTATTTTTGAGCTCTTGCGGAGTTCCTAGAGAGTTCACGTGGGTTGGTTGAGTTCCGGTTGGGCTCTCGAGGACTTCCTAGAGAGTTTGAATGGGTGGAGTTCCAGTTGAGTGCTTGCAAAGTTCCCGAAGTTCCTGTGGAGCTCTCTTCCTGGAGTTCCTGCTTGAATCTTCAAGTGGCTCATGATTTGTGCCCAGCCAGACTGCAGCATATGGTGGCCCGCTGGGGGAACGTCTGAGGGTAAGTGACAAGGTAAACTGCTTGCCCCTGAGGGCACTGCGAGAGGATGAGTAACCATTTAAAGATTCTTCTTTCGTTTTGTTTCACTTTTGTTTTAAGTTGCCTGTCCCTGGAGATGGGTGGGACTGAAGAAAAACCACTCACATCTGAGGAAAAACTATTTGCCGCTGAGGAAAAGATAGGGAGAAAGGATGGATGGACATTTCAGGAAGATAGAAAGGCTGATATAATAAATTTTTGTTTCATTTTTGTTTCATTTTGTCTCTCTTTTTTTTTTGCATTATCTTAGTGAGGGGTATCTTCGTCACGGAAATATGGAATTAAAAATTAATAAGAACCAAACTGAAAGGGCATTAAAGTGCTAGAGGAAGGAGGCATCTCAGTAAAATCAAGAACAGGGCATACGTTAAGACAATACAAAGGTGTAGCCCATGGTTCATTAAAGAGGGGTTGTTAAATATATCACAATGGAACCATCATGGTGAAGATTTAAAAAAGATACAAAAGGAAAGCCCAGGAACTCTGCCAGTTGGCACTTTACCATTATGGACGTTGGTACAATCTTGTTTGCTTAGTCTAGGAGAAGACATCTTACATCAAGTAAAAGAGGAAGTCTCTCGAGTTAGTCAGACAAAGGAAAAATGTTTAGAGGAGGAAGGGCTATCAGGGGAGAAATAACAATGGGAGGTTGCTACTAACCCCTTTCTATCACTGGGGGGCGTGAGTGTCCAACCAACGGCTCCGCCTATGGAGACAACATATGCTGAGTGGCCCTCAACCCCCATAGTTGATAGATGGGATCCTGAGACAGGACTTCAAAGATTAGCATGCCCTGTATTTGAGACAGCAGGAGGGCAGCGAATTCACCATGCTTTAGATTTCAAAACAGCAAAGCAGCTGAAAGAGGCTGTAACAACCTATGGTCCTCAAGCACCCTTCACTGTAAGTATGGTTGAATCCATTACCAAACTGAACATGACACCAGCAGATTGGGCTAGTATGTGCAAAGCTGTGCTAAATGGAGGACAATATCTGTTATGGAAGGTTGCCAATCAGGAATTTTGCATGGAGATGGCTAGGCAAAATGCAGCGGCCGATTATCCTCAGAGAAATCTAGATATGTTGTTAGGAAAGGGACCTTATGGGGGTCAGCAGCAACAAATTGGATATGATCCTGCCATATACTCACAAATTGCTGCAGATGCGGTTAGGGATGGAAGACTTTACAAGGACATGGAGATTTACAAATTCAATTGTCTAAGGTAATACAAGGAGCTAATGAAACTTACGCTGAATTTGTAGATAGGCTTATACAAACAGCTACCAGAATCTTTGGGGATATAGAACAAACGATGCCATTAATAAAACAACTAGCCTACAAACAAGCAAATAGATGGTGCAGGGAGGCCATTAGACCATGGAAACATGGAGATTTAAACACATATATTAAATTATGTAGAGACATTAATGAACAAGGGCAAGTCTTGGCAGCTACAGTACAACAGGCTTTAGGTGCCAGGCCAAAAACATGCTATAATTGTGAAAAAACAGGACATTTTAAAAGGAGTTGCCCCATAGGAGGAGGGTTTAACAAAACTAGGTATCAAAGGGGTAGAATACCAGGTATTTGCCCACGATGCCATAGAGGGAGACATTGGGCTAATGAATGCTGTTCTCAAACCACTATAGAGGGTACTCCGTTATCAAAAAATGGACAAGGACCAGGTGTTTACCCATGATATCGTGGAGAAAAACATTGGGCTCCATTGCCAAAAAACGGACAGGGGGGCCCCATGCTCCAGGGCCCATGACCACAAATATACGGGGCACTGGAGGAACCCAGCAAAACCATCAGGGTAGTGCCCAGGACACATTATCCATTAGATCCCTCACTAGACAAACCAGAGGGAGTGCAGGATTGGACAACTGCGCCTCGGTCAGAGCAGTACTAACTCCAGAGATGGGAGTTCAAATCATTCCCACAGGGGTAAAAGGACCTCTTCCCAAAGGAACAGTAGGCTTATTATTGGGACGCAGCTCTTCTACTCTAAAAGGACTTATCATAAGTCCTGAGGTAATTGATCCCGATTATGAAGGTGAAATAAAAATTATAGCCAGTTCTCCAAGGGGTATATCAGTAATTTTACCAGGAGATAGAATAGCACAGTTATTAATAATACTCAGCCTACATGATAAATTTTCCAGTTGTACTATGGAAAGAGGTTCCAGGGGATTAGGCTCCATAGGTGTAGATTGGGCTATACTTTCTTTAAATTTTAAATTTAGATTCTCTCCCAATGCTAAAACTAAATATTCAAGGACATGAATTTAATGGGCTGCTGGACACATTATCTCTTGTCAAGAATGGCCAAAACATTGGCCATTACAACAAGCCACTCAAATGCTTTGAGGCCTAGGAGTGGCAACTAATCCCCATAGAAGTGCAATGGTATTAGATTGAAAGGATCCTGAAGGATGTGAAGGAACTATACAGCCATATGTATTGGATTATCTTTCTATAAATTTATGGGGATGAGATTTTTTTAGATCAATTAGGTCTAACATTAACAAATAACATCAATTCAAATGCACCCACTATTATGGCTAGACAAGGTTTAAGAAAGAAAAAAGATTAGTAGGAGAACAAGGACAAGGTATAGTGGCACCAATACAAATAGATCAAAAACCAGATAGACATGGATTGGGTTTTCAGGAGAGGTCATTGAGACAATAAAAATTACTTGGAAATCAGAAAGGCCAGTATGGGTTCCTCAGTGGCCCCTGACTAAAGAAAAGATACAAACAGCCCATGACCTGGTCAAACAACAATTAGCGGAGGGACATATACAACCTTCTGTATCTCCCCATAATACTCCCATTTTTGTCATCAAAAAGAAATCTGGTAAATGGAGATTATTGCAAGATTTAAGAGCCATTAATAATGAGATGGTTATTATGGGACCTGCTCAATCGGGGATTCCCCAATTGTCTGCTTTGCCAAAAACCTGGTTTGTTTTAGTTATAGATATTAAAGATTGTTTTTTTTTTCAATTCCAATTCATCCTGAGGTTGTCCACGTTTTGCATTTACTATCCCTGCGCTGAATCATGAAGGTCCTGATCAGAGATATTAATGGAAAGTACTCCCTCAAGGGATGGCTAACAGCCCAACTATGTGTCAAATTTATGTTAACAAAGCAATCCAGCCACTTAGAAATCAAAATCCTGAACTACCAATATTTCACTATATGGACAATGTATTATTAGCACACAAAGATAAAAGCACATTGCTAGAATGTTATGCCACACACTTACAAATTTATTAAAAAATTATAATCTAGAGATAGCAATAGATAAAGTACAATTAAATTTTCCAATTAATTATTTAGGAGTTCTATTATCCTCGACAATGATCTGTCCACCAAAAATTCAAATACGAGTAGATCAGCTCAAATCACTTAAGGACTTTCAAAAGTTATCAGGAGACATAAATTGGATAAGGCCTTATCTAGGCATACCAACAGGATAGTTGGGACCTTTATTTGATATCCTAAAAGGTCCATCAGATCCAAATTCACCCAGCATATTAATGCCTGAATCAAGAAAGACATTAAAACTCATTGAAACATATATGGAAAATATGCATTTGGATAGAATTGATATAAGTTTGCCTTTATTATTTATTGTATTACCAACAAAAAATATTCCTACAGGAGTATTTTGGCAAGAAGGTCCATTATTGTGGATACATTTATCTTATTCTCCTAACACTATTTTTACTAGGTATCTTGAGGCTGTAGGACAATTAATACTCAAAGGAATAAAAGCATCAAAGGGAGTCTTTGGAATTTCTCCCAATAAAATTATTACTCCATATACTATGGATCAAATTGATGAGTTAGCTAATGAGTTAAATACTTGGGCAATAATCATGTGCAAATCTAATGTTTCATTTGATAATCACTTACCATCTAATCCTTTGTTATCTTTTTGGTCTTTGCATCCTGTAGTTTTTCCAAAAATGACAAGAAAAACACCTATCATGAATGCTCCAAATATATTCACTGATGGGTCAAATAATGGTACAGCAGCAATATTTACCCCTGATCAAACTTTTACATTTTTAGTACCCAAACAATCAGTTGAAAAGGTAGAGCTTATTGCAGTATTGTAAGCTTTTGTGTTGTTTAAAGATTCTGTATTTAATTTATATTCTGATAGTCAGTATATAGTTAATGCTATAGTATCCCTTGAAGATACTGGTAGGATTTCCCCTTCCTCTACTGTTTTCTCTTTGTTTTCCACTATACAAAAATCTAATCTGAGACAGAAAAAATCCATTCTTTATAGGACATATCAGGGCACATACAGGATTGCCTGGAGCCCTTAGTTTGGGCAATGATTTAGCAGATAAAACTACACATGACATACATATATTTTCTACACTAGAAGAAGCTACAAATTTTCCTAAATCCTTCCATGTCAATGCAAATACGTTTAAAAAGCATTTAAAAATAACTAAGAAAAAAGCTAGACAAATAATAAAACAATGTCAAAATTGTGTGACCTTTTTATCACAAGTTAATCTTGGAGTCACTCCTAGAGGACTGATACCTAACCACATTTGGCAGATGGATGTCACACACTTGCCAGAATTTGGAAAATTAAAATATCTGCATTTACACTTGATACTTCTTCTGGATTTTTGATGGGCTCCCTTCATGCTGGAGAAAAAACTAAAGATATTATAGCTCATTGCTTACAAAATTTTGCCACTGTGGGCATTCCAAAACATTTAAAAACAGATAATGCCCCTGGCTATACCTCTAACTCTTTTAAACAATTTTGCTCATCATTTGGCATTACTCATATAACATGAATCCCATACAATCCACAGGGACAAGGCATAGTTGAAAGAGCTCATCAAACTATTAAAATGTACATATTAAAGCAAAAAGAAGGAATTGCGAAGGGGTATATATCCCCCAAAGATAAACTTAAAATAATCCTTTTTACTCTAAACTTTTAAAATTTGGATTCATCAGGGCTTAGTGCTATGGAAAGGCACATGTGTCCAAAAAATGTACATAAGCCCAAGGTACTTTGAAGGATATTCTAACAGGACAATAGAACGGTCCTGACCCAGTGATTGTCTGGAGTCGGGGGTCTGTTTGTGTGTTTCCACAGGGAAAACAGCAGCCAATTTGGATTCCAGAGAGACTAACTAAAGCGATTTCTACAGACCAACAAGAAGATAATTTGGCTCAAATCCATAACAGCTGATATCCAGAACTCCAGTTTGGCTATCCTTACATCTGCGACAGTGGTTTTCCCACACCAGGAGGCTAATGAATAATGAACACCATTAAGGCCTATTTCAAATGTAAGAAACCTTGGGGCTTGCTTGTGGGAATACCTTCAGAACTATATGCAAGTTACAGGAAAAAGGATGGGATATCAAAAGAGAAGTCAAACCCAGGTGATAACCAGGATGCTTTTTTTAATATCTATTTTATTATTGCCCTTTCCCACATCATGAAGTTTTGTTTTATTTTTTGAGCTCATACAGACCTAGGTTAATGTTTTTCTGATCAGTTTTATTTTTTGACTGTGGAGTTTTTGAGCATTGCAATGGGGATTTCACCTGTAAAAAGCCACAAGTCCTTTACTATTATGTTATGTGTTGTATGTATTGTGTTATGTGTGCACACTTGTGTTTTGTGTTGCATGTCTGTAAATGGTTTAATTTAAAATGGGTAAACAGCTGTTGAGGATTGTTTTAAAATGTGAACAAAAAAGGAGGTTAATAGATCTCTTTGTTTACTTTCACCTTTCCTTTTCATTATACCTAATTCTATTCAGGATACTAAATTGTTTAGAAAATTGCTTTTTTTTAGTGCCTGCTGGAATGTTACATAATTTTTTTTAACCATAACTGCCAGAATTCCTATTTTCATCCCAGTGCTGGTGAAGAAAGAGATTAAACCAAACTACAGCTTCTGCGATAGCTATCGCAACAAACTGTATAAACTGCTGCATCAATGAATAATGTAACTCAACAAGTGATGCTCAATCAAGGAATTGATTTACTTTGGGAGGAAAAGGACATATTAATGGATTCCTTTGCTTTGAAATGCTTGCAAAATTTGCCTGGACTATGTATCACTTGTATGCATTGTGAACTATCTGTTGGTGCAGTGAATTGTAGTAGTTCCAGGGTATCTTTGCTGATGATGTCATCGGTGGTACAATTTTTCCAAAAGGGGCCGTCAATTGGCGTGGTGTCATGGCATTTTGTATCCTCCCCTTTCTACTTGTAGCAGGTTGTTCATGGTGTTTGTGTAAAAACCACTATCCTTAAGTGTGGCTAAATGCTGGGCCAGTAGTCAATGACGGGTAAGATCCAATTGCAATGGTACCAACCTAAGACAGGAGGCTGACGCCTTGAGGTCAGCTCATCCGATGATGGGTAAGGTCCATATGTAGTATTGGACAACCTAAGACAGGCACGGTCCCTGAGCCACATACTTGTTGTTTAATTAAACAAAAGGGGGGAGATGTTGAGAGCCACAGCAGGGTCAAGATGGTGCCTGGCATTTTGCCAGAAGGAGCGGTTCCTGCTGCCTCCTGTGCCCGCTATTTTTGAGCTCTCGTGGAGTTCCTAGAGAGTTCATGTGGGTTGGTTGAGTTCTGGTTGGGCTCTCGAGGAGTTCCTAGAGAGTTCATGTGGGTGGAGTTGGCGGGTTGAGTTCCGGTTGAGTGCTCGCAAAGTTCCCGAAGTTCCGGTGGAGCTCTCGGGGAGTTCCTGGAGAGTTCCTGTGGGCGGCCTGCGGCATGGGTTCTAAAAATAAAGTTCATTCCTGCTTGAATCTTCAAGTGGCTCGTGATTTGTGCCCAGCCAGACTGTAGCAGATAATGAACTAATTGTGGTGGCACATATCTGAAGTCTCAAACTACTTAAGGCAGGAGGATCACAAGTTCGAGGCCAACCTTGGGAGCTTAGTAAGAACTTGTCTTAAAATAAAATAAAAAGGGATAGGGATATAGCTCAGGTGCAGAACAGTTACCCTACCATGTGTTCTTGCCAGGCCTGGGTTTAAATCCAGTATCACACACACACATACACACACACACACACACACACACACACAGTAATGAAGACTTACTACTTTACAAAGTGTTTTGTTGAGAGCCATGGCCAGGTCAAGATGGTGCCTGGTATTTTGCCAGAAGGGGCGTTTCCTGCTGCCTCAGGTGCCCGCTATTTTTGAGTTCTCGTGGAGTTCCCCTTGAGTTCCAGTTAAGCTCGTGCAGAGTTCCTGGAGAGTTCACGTGGGTTGGTTGAGTTCCGGTTGAGCTCACGCAGAGTTCCTGGAGGGTCGGGTGGGTGGCGTTCCAGTGAGTTCGAAAATAAAGTTCATTCCTGCTTGAATCTACAAGTGGCTTGACCTCCCGGTTATTTGTGCCCAGCCAGACTGCGGCATTTGGTGGCCTGCATGGGGAACGCCTGAAGCTTGGGGGTAAGTGAAACTGCTTGCCCCTGAGAAGAAACAGCATAATGTTTGAAAACATGAGATTTGAATTTTAATTTAAAGGAAGTCTAATCTACCCTTGACTAAGTCATTTGTAAAAGTGCAAGGATTTTCAACTTTATTGGTTACTGTGATACAAAAATGAGGTAATGCATATAAAATGTTCAACATATTTATGCCTAGCAATGTTAAACAATAGTCTTAGAATTATTATTATTGCTATTATTATTAAACATAGTTGAAAGAAATGGAACATAAAGGTGAAAAATATATAGCCTTTTCCTGTAACTAAAGAACATTTAAGTAATACCAAATACCTTAGGAATATGAAGGAATGAAAGACTTTCTGCTTAGAGGATCAGACTGTGTTTCAGAAGAAAAGACATTTTCTGTAGACCCTTGAGGAAAGGTTGAATTCTACATGTAGAGATGAGCAGGAAGCATTGGTGCCATGGTGTCTACAAGTGGGAGAGAAGAGAATTGGATCATAAGCTTCAAAACATGGGGAAAGGAGGGCATGTGTCTTAGTCAATTTCTGCTGCTATAACAAAATAACAAACACAGGGTAATTTACAAATAGTAGAAATTTATTTCTCATCATTCTGAAGACTTGGAAGTCCAAGATCAAGGTACTGGCAATTTCAGGATCTGCTGAGCATTCAATCTCTCTTCCAAGATGGCTCTGAATGCTGCCTCCCACAGAGGGGAGGAACACTGTTTCCTTATGTGTCAGAAAGAACATAAAGCTGAAAAGGGCATTAGGTGAATCTTTCAATCTCTTTTTTAAATTCCAATTATGAGAACTGTGCCTTCATGATTTAATAACTTTCCAAAGGCCTCACCTCTTAATATTCCACTGGCAATTAAGTTTCAGTCTATGAATTTTGTGTGACATATTCAGACCATAGCAACAGGAGAGTATAAATCATGTTTAGATTATGACTAATAGCATGGTTTGGCACCACTATAGATTTACTGAGGAGGTCCAGGGAGATGAGACAGGGAAAGTGGAAGACTAACCCACGAAGGAAGGTCTCAATAAGGAAGGCTATATAGCCTTTGGGACAGGCAATGAGGTGCAGTGAAAGGGTTTTGAAGCAGAGCAAGATAGTGAGATGACGAAAGTAGAGCAGGCACTATTAACTATCTCCCCGGCAGTCATTCCTTCTCTGATTTCATAACTTTAATAGATGATGACCATCAATTCTGACAATGTAGCACAAGTCTTAGCAATGAGCTGTAAGAGAAGTCTACTGTGTGCTTGAGTGGAGGTGTTTAAAAGAGAAAGATACAAGTCGAAAATCATCTTTCTACTTCCTTCTCCATCTGTTTTGCCTTGCTGAACTCATCTGTGGATTCTGTTGTATACAGATGGGGATACACGAGAGCCTTGCCAGAAATCTTGGCTCCACAAGGACACATCTATCTCATTCACGCACAGAGAATGACTAACTAGGAAGATTCAGGAAGGGTAGATTAATGACTTCCTTTGAATTAAAATTCAAATCCCATGTTTTCAAACATTGTGCTAAGAAAAACAGTTCAATTATCAAAAACCCAGGAAGACTGGATTTTTGATAATCGAACTGTTCAATCAATTCTGGGTCCACCTACTCTGGATGGCTAAATAAAAGGTAGATACATTATAATCGAAGTCTCAATTGGTCATGTTTTCTGTTACTTGTGGATACTAACTTCTAACTAATGCTGAGAAAGATGTTTCAAGAAGGTTTGTAAGGCATCAATAGCAATGGATTAAATAAATTAAAAATATTATTGGGTTCCCTGCAGCCTTCACAGCATCCTTCAGCTGCACTCAAGGAGTACTCCCTGGTCCAAGCGGGCAACAGGCCAGTGTTTTCAGTGATGTCCTTACCTCCATCCCAGAAAACAGGGAAGAGATAAGTTAGCTCCTCAATCAGATGGGGAAGCACAGTTCAATGGATACAAAATACAAGGATAACTTATTTGCATGCGAGCAAAGCAGACGCCACCCTACATAAGAAGAAGCCTGGCAGTGATATGCCAGTACAGGATGATCCTTTTTATTGATTCCAGCTGATCCAGATCATCCAGCTCCTCCATCCTGCGGGCTCTGTACTGCACATACAGCATGCTGGAGAGAGTGGCCATCAATCTCTTCCTCTACATTCACAAGAAGGAATTCTGAAGCATCTAAACCTACACAGCCCCTTTTGTTTACCACATCAAGTTGATTACTGCAAGAAGACATTGGAGCCATCCTGAATTACCCGGGCTAAGTACCTGAGTTGGGGACTATGCATAAGCTCAAGGAGCTGGTGGAGAGACCCACTAGGAGAAGGTGGTCTCCTTTGAGCTCTTTCTGGTCAAGGTTGAGAGTCAGCAGTTGCAAATCCACTCTCAAACCAAGAGCAAAGGCTCCTCGGAGCTGGAAGTTGAGTTATATACTTGAGCAGCACAGAGGACATGCAGGACTGTTCAGATGGGCTGTGGTGGCTGAGGGCAGGAAGCTCCTGATCATGTCAATGACCTGTGTTGTACTCCAGAATTCTGCCAGTGATTGGGTAGCTAAGGACTACTACTAGCTTCATGTCGCCAAGCTCTCCAGGTCAGTGGATGGCTGTAAGACTACTAAGAGAATAGGAAGCTATCCTAAAAGGCCTCATTGAGCTTATGAAAGGAGGCAGTGGCCACATACTTGGTGGAATGACCTGAAGGATGAGATCATCCACTCTTTCCCCTCACCCCTAACCTTGTCCACTTCCCCAGATGACCTTGCAGTAACTTCCTCCAACAATGGCTCCACCCCTGCTGCCCAGCACATACTTTCCACTCAGGAAGACATGGATCTGTAGATGATTCAGAACCCAGAGCCAGTCCTACAGGCAGGATGCTCTGCAGCTGGATGTATGCCTCATTGAAATGATGCCCACCTTGAAGCCCAACTCCTCCACCTATTGCCACCTCCCACTGTGACTTCTGCAATTGCCCACGTGCTATGAACATTTTCACCCAGAGTTCAAAAGTTTCCTGTGATGCCTGTGTCAGTGCCTACCATTATGACTCCTGCTGCAAAAAGTGAGCTGCACAAATTTGTGCCCAACAAGGAGTTGAACTACAAGGCCACCCAGGAATGGACTCCTCCTTGCACCTTCCTGCTACACCTGGTTTCCTGGTGAAGTAGTATTGATGCATTGATCAGAAGCAGAAAACTGCACTTTACTGTGTTGGTGGGGATCTAGTTGGCTGTACCCGCATGAGAGTTCACTTAAGTTTGCTTGTTTTAATTGATGGCTGATTTGTCATCTAGTAGGGGAGAGAATGGCACTTCTATTGGGATTCTTTTTTTTTTTTTGCTATTCATATTGAATTGATAAATATACCATGCCATGTCAAAATAAAACAAGAGTCAATTCTTGCTTTTAACAATAATGTTGTATTACAAAAGTATTTTATAATTTCATCCCATCCTTGAGTATAAATTACAGGTAAGTTGACTAATGATCATCTGAAAGTAGTTCTCTATTCAGATCCATAATCCATATGCTCTATGAATATTAAAAGGTGGCAAGTGAGAAGTGGAGGAGGAAGAGGACTAGAGGGGAAAAAGGATTTTCCAGTTAAGGATTTTGTAGCAATAAGAAGATGAGGAAATATGAAGTTATTTTTGCTGTCTTTTCATTTTTATTCTGTATCAAAAGTAATGCTTACTTACAACACAAATTCAACAAGCTATTTCTGAGCTGTGACTCAGAAATATTTTCTCCCTGTGAATAATATATTTACAAATATATTTATTAACTCACACAGCAATCTCACAATAAATAAATAGTAAAGAGTAAAAGGGGCACTCCTAATATATTTGCTTTCAGTATTTTAAGGAAAATATATAATGCCATTGTGATGAACCTCTAAAAAGAGTCACCAAAACATCTAAAAATTTAAAAACCTTAAAGAGGCAAAGAAATAATTATAACCAAAAAAGAGATTAACTGTATCTTAAATCACTAGTTCATTACCCAAACAATATAGATTTAATAAAAAGCAAGACCTGCTTGAAAGACCCAAGACTTAAAAAAATGCTAACAAATAAGGCATATGTATGCATAATATTGACTTTTTAAAAAATATCTTTATTTTATTTTTATGTGGTGTTGAGGATTGAACCCAGTTGCCCCGCGCATGCCAGGCGAGCATGCTACCTTTAGCCACATCCCCAGCTCTTATAATATTTCCATTCTATCCTTTCCATTTTCAATATTCTTATCTGCCTCTAGAAGTTTATAAGAAAATTACTTTCATTTTCAATGTGACCTCAAGTGTCCAGAGTCAAGTATTTGCTATTCTGAGAGGGTTCTTTTGTTGGTAAGTATCACCACCTATCCTAGCTGGCGACCTAATGCTGGGTTCATAAAATCTGATTATTCTAATAACTTAAGAAAACAACAAAGAAACATGAAAACATACATAAGTAACTTTTCAATATTCTGGAGAGGGCTCTGTGACCTTAAGTGTCTGTGGAAAGAGAGAGAGCCAATGGAATTCTTTATTCTTATATAGGGCACACACCAAGGGAGGTTCCTTGGCACTATCCAGACTGAAGGAAATAATTGGTCAGTGTCTGGGCATCAAACTTAAAGATGTCTGCTTCCATGGCAGCTCTTGACAAGTAAGCTTTACATATCATTATTTCTATTATAGTTTTTACCATGTCATCAAGTTTAAATTCTTCCACTGTTTCTTCTTAAAGGAATCCGACTTTTACAATGCCTTGCTTGCATAGCATTTTAAAAAAAGAAAACTCAAGCAAAATTTATTGCTTAAAAGGATGTGTAGTTTTTAAACAATCAATAACTTTTTTAAACAACTTTAAAAACCTTGGTAGAAAGAGTAAGTTGGTACTGTATGATTTTACCATGAGTAACTTAACATTAAAAGTCTATTCTAGGGCTGGGGATGTGGCTCAAGCGGTAAGGTGCTCCCCTGGCATGCACAGGGCACTGGGTTCGATCCTCAGCACACATAAAATAAAATAAAGATGTTGTGTCCACTGAAAACTGAAAAATAAATATTAAAAAATTCTCTCTCTCTCTCTCTCTCTCTCTTAAAAAAAAAATATCTTCTAAAGGGGAATAAAGGGAAAGGAGTGGGACGGGAATGGGAAAAATGATGGTCAGGCAACAGGGACCAAAAGGAGGAAGATTTAATAAAGGCTGCTGAACAAGGCTTTATTGAGATTTCACTCCCAGGGAGACCCTCAGACCAACAGTGTGGGTCTGAAGAAAAGCCTTCAGGGGCTGGACCAGATGGTGAATTTTTATTGGGCTTAGGGCAGGAAGCGAGGACTTGGGACCAGAAAAGGGGGTTCTAGAGTCCCTTGTCCTACTGGGGTTGGTGGTGGTGGGAGCTGTCTAAGATCCAGGATTGGCCAGAAGACCCCGCTGATTGACAGGCAGTTCTGTTAGCACCTGATTGGTGCCCCACCCCCCCTCTCTCTGGGGCTCTTGGAGCTTTGTTCCTCAGCTACCTTCATCAAACTGACAAAAACCAGAATGAATCATATATAACTTTCCTGTGTTCATATATGAACACACGAACAGTGAAACTCCATATCATGTACAACCATAAAAATGGGAAGTTATACTCCAAATATGTATGATATGTCAAAATACATTACACTGTCATGTATAACTGAAAAGAACAGATGAAAAAAAAAAAAAAACTATTCTGCAGCACTTGGTTACTTATTTCTCCTGGAGTCTAATAAAGCACACGTGAAAGCATCATTTTGTTTTAGTCAGAAATAAATTTATGTTCCTTTAATTGAAGTACTCAGTATGTTCACTAGGACTCCTTTTGATGATACAGCAGAGCACTTTCCTCATTCAAGCACAGCCACCACGATAAGTTGAGTTCTGATCTCAAAGGTTTGAGTAATTTATATCAATGCTCAAGAATAATTTTGGACCACATTGGTCCACAATCTAGAGCAAGTGACTATCTGCAAAACTGAAGGACATTCCAATGGGTTTGACTGCTTTGCCATCTCTTGTTTGTTTTGTGGGAGGGGAATAAGGAATTCAGGTAAGAGTGAGGTGAGAAAAACAGGGAGAGATCAAGTAGGTAGGCAAACACTGCTGTGAACATACTGCTCCTTAACCAAACCATGCTCACACTGTTGAGATTTCCATCATTTTAAAGTAGAGTATCACAACGCTAAAAAAAGAAATCTTTGACCATTAAATATATTTTCCTATCATTTAACATTTGGACATGCTGCAATCTTTTGGCTTTTTGTAAAATATAAATAATAAAGACACTGACTTTTCTTTGTGCTTCTGAGGCTAAATGATCCTCACCACTAGACAAGCAGCAATGCTGAACGTAATATGTTATTACTGAAAGGAACAGGTTCAAGCCAATATCCACAAGAGGGTTGAAGATGCCATGAGAGATTAGCAGGAACAGCCTCCTTCCTTGGGGCTTTGCCAGTTTTATGTCAATCATATCTTCTCTGCTTCTGTCCTGTGTGCTTTCCATTCCAGGCAAAGCTGCTGCTTTACATTGTATCCTGCTTTTGCATTAGTTGAAATAAATATAACTTTCAGCTCTTTGGCCTTCCTCTCTTCCTCCTCAATGGATACTTGGCTCTTGTTAGCAAGATCTATTTTATTTTTTAACATGATGATAACATCATTTCCTCCGGTTCTGACATCAATCCATTTTGTGGTTTGCTAGAATGAGTTAACATTTGTGTTATCATAAACTACAGTTGCAGCAGTCACAGCTGTAACTGGGAATGAGGCTACGAAAACGTCGCAGTGTGCCACAGCTGCAGCCTGATTGTTACATACTTCAAAGAACATTGTTTTTGATAAAAAGTCCACGCCAATTGTTGCCTGATAAGTGTTGTCAAAACTGCTATATATGACTCTGGTGATAAAGGATGTTTTCCCAACGTTCCGCTCTTTCAGGAACACCAGCTTGAATTGATCAGAGCCCGCCGAGGGAGACGTGATGGAGTGAGAGGAGCTGCCGCGCCTCTGGCCCCAGACCTACTGGATGTCGCAGGTCCGAGGCGCACGCTCGCTGGTGGCGGGCTAGCGCCTAGGTTGCCCCGCGCGCTCCAGAGGCTCGCACCCAGAAGGTTGCGCCTAGGCCAGCGCAGCTGTGGGGGCCTCGACGCTGCGGGTGAAAGGTCCCAGACGCGGCTGCATCTCCGCCCCAGAACGGTCCTCTCTCTCCTTTGTCTCGGTGCAGGGTGCAGGGCGCTTAGGTAAGGAAAGGTGCTAGCCTCGGGAACCCAAGCACACCCCTGGCTGTCTCTGACCTCGTGCTTCCTGGTGGCTGACCTGGTTGGTGCTAGGTGACTGACGGGGAAGCAGCGTTGGCTGCCTGCTGTGGGCAGTCCAGTGGCCCTCCAGCCTGGTTCCTTCGCTCCCCTCTGTAGGAGATCTGGAAAGGTCACCTCCAAATGCACACCTGAATCAGCGAGCTAGAGGCCTGCTGCCTTGTGAAATGAGCCCTCCTTCCACATTGGGCCTCTCCTGAGGGCTCATCCCTTTGGCCTTCTTGTTTCCAAACACAGGGATCCCCAGCCAGAAACCCCGCCTCCCCTCCTCTGTCTCTGCAGGGGTCAAAGGTGAACCAAGTCCAATATTAGCTGAAGGTCCTCTTGTTGCCACCATAGCTCAGTGCACCGGTGGTGCCTGTGAACTTCACCCCACCACCTTGAAATGCGGACCTCCCACAGCAGGACTGACTTCTCCCCTTTCTGTTGTTTGCACATGTCCCTCTTACTATACTGTAAATAGGTATTTGAGATTTATTTTAAAATAGTAAATTTGCGATACTTAAAAAAATTATTGAATGCAAGTTGTTAGATTAAAACTAATATACAGCGCTTTGTGTGAAAAATGTTGCTCATCTTATTCCTCACAAAACTTGTATGAGGTAAATACTATCAATATTCATTTTCTAGGCTTCTTCTTCTTCTTTTTTAAATATATATAATGGTGGCCTTCAGGAGCTCAACTTAATTCATTCAATAAACTTTTATTGAGCATTGACTAAGTGCCAGGTAACAGTCATGGATAGGTGATAAAATTTTCCCAAGAACACAGGGCTAGCAGATAACAGAATATTTAACCAAGTAGTCTGGCTTTAGAACTTGTGCTCCTAACATTTGGTATATGTTTAATTTACACACAAGCATTATCTTACTTCTGTGTAATAATTCTATGAGAAAAATGCACCGGTAGTGGCCATTTTATGATAAAGAAGCTGAAACAGAAAAACTTAGTAATTTAGGTTACAGGGAGGGAACAGAAAGTCAAGACCAGTTCCACCTGCCTCCACTTTCCAATCATGATACTGCATTCCTAGTTAGAAGACTGTATCAGGCACCAGGTAATGAGTCCCTGAATTAGGTGGCCACTTCAGAATTGTAAAAGTAAGATTAGATTGTGAAGAAAGGTTATTGTTATAGTCAGGTTTTTCTTCTGCTATGACCAAAGACCTGAGAAGAACAATTGAAAGAGGAAAAGTTTATTTGGGGGTTCAAGTTCATGGTTTAAGAGGTCTCAGTTCATAGAGAGATGGCTTCATTACTCAGGGCTCAAGAGGAGGCAGAACATCATTGCAGAATAACAGTGGTGGAGGAAAGCAGGTCAAGATAGGGCCACAAGAAGCAGAGCCGGGGTGGGAGAGGGAGAGAGCCAAGCTCTGTTCAACAGGGTCAAAATATATACAGGCCCCGGGGACCCACCACCTCCAGTCCCATCCCACCTGTATACAATTACCACCCAGGTAATCCCTATCAGAAGATTAATGAACTGGTTAAACTCTCATAAGCCAATCGTTTCACCTCTAAATTTTCTTGCATTGTCTCACACATGAGCTTTTGGGGAACTACCTCACATCTAAACCACAACAGTTATATAAGAATTATAGGTAGATTATATGTAATGAGAAAAAATGAAAGGTGATTCTATCTTTTCAAAGCTATATTAAAACACAGGTATATATGCATTTAAAAACTATATAATAATATATATATATATATATATATATATATATATATATATATATATATATATTTTTTTTTTTTAAAGAAGCCTAGAAAATGAATATTTTGAATTTATATTTTAATGGATACTTCAAAGTCATTGTTAGTTAGCATATCCAGTGAGTTAGGGTAAACTCCAAAGGCAGGTGTAAGGATTGTTACTTTTTTAAGTGATAATTTTTATGTTTTTCTTAAAATATGGTCCAGGGGGAATGGATAGAGGTCTTTTCTATTTCACTTCCTTAAGGCAATTCTCTAAACAGACCTTCCTGATAACTAACCCACCTCCCCCAGAAACTGGTGGGATTGCTTGCCCTCACCACCCTTTCCCCTTGTCACACTCAGTTTTCCTCAGTGTGGAATGGAGGAATAATCTGGAAGAACTTGGTGTATTGTACTGCCATGAGGTTTACAATAGGGCTGGAGATACTGAAATGAAGCAAGAGGGAGCAGCCAGAGGAGGTTACTGAGGAATGAGATGACCTGAGATTTGGGAGACACTCCCATCTTCAATTCCATTTTCACATAGCATCTGTAACTTCCTTTATTTTTTTTTAAGAGAGAAAGATAATTTTTTAATATTTATTTTTCAGTTTTTGGTGGACACAACATCTTTATTTTATGTGGTGCTGAGGATCGAACCCAGCGCTCCGCACATGCTGCTTGAGCCACATCCCCAGCCCTCTGTAACTTCCTATTTAACTGAACTCAATCTCCTACATTCCCGTCTTCCTCAATTGCTATTCAAAGTGTGGTTCTAGGATTAGTTGCTTGGGCCTCCCTCGGGAGTCTTATAGAAATGCAGAATCTCACACCTCACCCTGTCTGCATCTGCATTCACATCTGTATTCTTAACTAGATGGCCAGGTGTTTTCTATACATTTCACAGTTTGAGAAGTGTCACTTTCATAGGGTTTAAGCTTTTAGCATGGTGCCTGACACTTAGTCAATGCTCAATTAAAGTTTATTGAATGGATTAAGTTGAGCTCCTGAAGGCCACCAATGGAGCTCCAGTGGAGATGGAAAAAAAAAAAATCAATCCAAAACCAAGGCCTCCATGTACAGTTAAACTTTTCCAATGATTACAATAACTAAGAAAAATCATCTGCTTTGGCCTGCAGGTAGAAGTATCTCACTGAAAGAGGAAAGAACAGTGATTAAGAATTGGAGTGAAAGGATCCTGGGAAGGAAGAAATAGACCATTGAGACCTGGTGTGTGTGTGTGTGTGTGTGTGTGTGTGTGTGTGTGTATGTCAAAACAATCTTTTTTTTGTTTTCTGTTTGCCTCCCCTCCCCATAAAACCTTAAATACAAATTCATTTCTTACATTAGTGTCTTTGCTAGATCTCTGTACTATTCTGATGGGTATGTACAGCTGTTTTCAACTAACATGTGTATGGGTATTCTAATAGGATAAGCAGTCAAGGCTCAAGGCTTCTGGATCAGTTGGAAAGTAGAAGTTTTTTTTTTTCTTTCTTTCTTTTTTCTATTTCATTAGATCATTCAAAGGGCCTTGAATTTACCTATAATGTGCTTTGCATTGAGCCTAAAAAAAAAGTTTCTTACATCTTCTTATAGCAAATTCCTATATCTATAGGAATTACTTTTATTAATAAGGCACAGATCTTTTCTGTAAGTTACAATGACATTAGCCAGCTCTCCAGATTCTCTTTCTTTGGCAACTAGAGAGTATCCCTGCCTCCTGTGGCTCTGATGAGTTTATGTACAGGTGTTTACCCAGTGTTGGGAAAAGTTCACTCTTAATTATTTTAGCAACATTGTGTTTCAATCATGTACACAGCCATACAATTCAGAACATCAGGGCTAATTTTCTCCTCCTTTCCTTCTTGTCTTTGGAATCAAAATGCCCTGAAATTTGATAATTTCCCTTGCAGTTTCAACAAAATATATTAATCTTTTCTTTCTGGTTGTTAGAAATAGGAGGTGCCACAAGAAGTCAAAAGCATGCTCTAAAGTAGGTGGGCAAGGCATTTACTTCTGACAAGGGCAAGCTACAGAACCCGCTTAGCAGACTCACCTGGGTGGGCAGTCTACCCACTGCTTAAATAGCTAGCACTGTGCTGCCATTTGCCCTGATTGGAGGACTTAGGGGTACAATGTAGCAATTGACTAATTCTAAAATTAGGGTAGGCAAAAGGGAAGGGACAGGATTAAAGTGGCTGCAATTGTGTCCAATTAAGGCTGAAGACTGTATTCTGAAAATGAACCACCAGACTTTCTATTCTTACACATCCATGCTACAGAAATATCTGGGAGGGTGAGAAGCACATCTAGAATCTGTCTTTTAACTTTAAGTCTAGCTAAGTTAACAGGAGTATGCTGATTAATTTTCATTATGCACAATTTTTAGTTCTGTATTCCTTTCTACACTATATTTCAACTTATTCAACATGTCATGCAGTTTGACAGTATATTCACAAGATGGCACTATAAGTTTCTGAATTTATTATCAAGCAGGGACATTCAGTAGAATTCTAAAATTTATAGTTCTCATGTAAATTGTAGTTGAATATTAAAGGGATTATATTAACACAAAAATATATGATAATCTCATTTTTAAAAGAATTTTTGACTTCCTTTAAAAAAGTAATAAGTGAAAAATCAGAATGAGCTCAGGAAAATTACATTTTCATGTTTTCCTTGTTTTTGATCTGTACTAAATCAGGGAAACCTTCTCTTCTTTAGAATAATATGACTTGATATTTCCACTGTTTCAGAGATGCGAGACTTACATGGAGAAAAACCATTTCATTGTTACTAATAAATACAAAGTATCAGAACTTTTTTTCCTCCTCAGAAATTTACTATGGAGGTAAGTCACAGTAATGAGTTCAAATTGAGTTCTTAGTACCAGCTATGAGCAAGACTATATAAAGAGCAGACACATTTCAAAAGAAGATCAAAATAATGGAATTGATGAAGGAAATAAAAGAAAAAGTGAAGGGATGTATAATTATTTGAAGACTATTAGATATGCATTTCAAGTTACTCTATGTAACAATAGTAATAACAGTAAATATTTATTGAGCTTTTACTCTATGCTAGACATGATGATGGATTTTTTTTTTTTTTTTTTTTTTTTTTTTTTTAATAGGGATGAGTTTGGGCTGGGGATGTGGCTCAGTGCGTTTGCCTGGCATGCACGGGGAGCTGGGTTTGATCCTCAGCACCACATAAAAATAAAAAAAATAAAGATGTTGTGTCCACCAAAAACTAAAAACTAAAAAACAATTCTCTCTTTAAATGATGAGTTCATTTAATTCTCAAAGACCTGTGAGATGGTGGCTGTGATTATGCACATTTTACATGGGAGGAACTGTGATTTGGAAAGGTCATTCACTCATTCAACATTACCGAGTGGCCACTATGTGACTTGAACATTTGAATGTGTCCGAGTGGGAATTTAGACCCAGAATCTGCTGAGATCGAAGTCCAAGACCCTTTTACTTAATTACAGAGATATATGATGAACCCAGACTAATTACATCTTAAGATTGGGAGCCCTCTTGTTACAAAGTCATGAAAAGTTAATTTCTGTTTTACTATAAATTACTGAGATTTCTAAACTTGTTTGGAATTCCTGCCCATTCTCAGAACTCACCCATGCCTGGCTCTCCTTGACCAGATAACAACCCTCTCTAAAACCTTAGTGGCACCTCATAAATCCTGGCTCCCCCTGACCACATAAGGACACTCTGAAACCTCAGCTGTGCCTCATAAATTCTGATATTGGGATCTGAATTTACTCCCTACTTTGAACTAGCATGCCATGTAGATCATTAATCTGCTATCTGGCCTTGTATTATGTTTGCCAGAACCCTGCTGGTTGTAAGTTCTCAAGACAACACCCTTGGCAACTTTTTGTGCTATGAAACCTTTTTCCTGGAGAGCTGGGGTGCTGATCTCTACCCTGGGTTTGGGAGAGACAGTCCTGGCCAGCTCTTGTGAACACAGTACAAGCTTGCTTTAATTTGATTTAAAATTGGAGTCAGCTGTCTTTTCTTTGCATCATTCTTCAACAATATACGTAATCAATTTCTTATATAACCCTATCAGGCAACTACATAATGAAAAAGAGGGAAAAAAATCCACTATAAAAGCTATAAACAGGGGGCTTGGGTTGTGGCTTAGTGGTAGTGTGCTTGCCAAGGAAGTGCTTGCCTGAGGTACTGGATTTGATCCTCAGTACCATATAGAAATAAATAAAAAAAGATATGTGTCCATCTAAAAAAGCTGTAATGTTTAGAAATACCACCAAAAATAACTTTATTCTCACTCTATGTATTTCATGAAGTTTCTTTCAAGCTTCTTACACCAGGTTCAACTTTGCCAAAATATAATGTATACTTGAACTATACAACAATTCTACAGCCATTTCTAATATGAACCAGAGTAACAAATACTTGTGGTAAAGATATAAAAATCCTGGAATGACTTCCGTTTAAGATGGTAGGGAGAGCAGAAGAAAACCTCCTTACAACTCTAACAAAAAGCATAGAAACCTTGGTAGAATATTTTAAATTATTTTAATAGTATAGAGCTAAGCCCAGTGAGTCTAAGAGCAAAAATGAATTAAAGCTTTAGTGCCCACAGGTCCCTGGGTACCCTAGTTGGAACTTTCACACTTTGTAGGGAACCTGTACACAGCAAGAACTAACACCCCAACTAAAGTGAAAAGCCAAGAATTTCCCACCACAAGGCCAATACATTTAAATAAAACCAGAGACAATGATCTGTCTGCAGATGTGGAGGAAATGATCCACATGGAAGGGTAAAATTTGTGCTGAGGTGATAGCACCTAGTTTACACTATCCACAGGATGCAGAAATCTCAAACTAAAAGAACACATAGTTAATTCAGAACTTAATAAAGGCTTTGGGAAACCACTTCTAACAGAAACCTCCATATCCCAGGTGATTACCTTTAGGAAAGATAACTCTTAGAGAAGAGGAACTTACAAGAATCTTTCTGACTGTGATAAATAAGAACAAAGCTATTCTTAGACACATAGTGAAATTGCAGGATAAAGTAATTAAGAATTATGAGAAAACCTGAGCATGGTGGCCCATTCCTGTAATCTCAGTGGCTCAGGGGGCTGAGGCAGAAGATTAAAATTCCAAGGCCAACCTCAGTAACTCAGGAGGCCCCGTCTCAAAATGAAATAGGTTGGGGATATGGCTCAGTGGCAAAGCACCCTTGCATTCAATTCCCAGTATAAAACTGTAAAATGAAAATACAAAAATCACAAGAAAGTCTTGGAAGTATCCAGAGAAAAGACAGTTTTGCTTTCAAAATATACAATCAATGACTTTTCTTCAGCAAAGTGCTAAGAGACATTATGTATTCTAAACTAAATTTATTCTAAATTAAAGAATATTTTGCTTCCAGATAAAGATACCTCCAGATTTTTTTTAATAACATCTTAAAGAAGCATAAATTGGACAACAGTTCCCTCTTGCACAGCATGGTTTTATTTTGAATAGAAATGTTGCCTAAAATGGAGGTGAAAAATAATGAGTTCAGCAAAGCCCACTTCATGTTAGGGGAATCTTTAACAGGTCAGGTAGTGAGAAGTACCTTATCTTTTACTGTCTTCTCCACTAAAAGAGAATGTTAGTTTTCTTTCTGAGAATACTCCTGTTATGTAAAAGAAAAAAATAGGTTTAAACAACTACCTTTGTTTCAGTCAGAAAGATTGTGAGTGAGGGAACTTTACAATTTCAGAGATCAAAATGTTGACAATAAAAGTTCTCCTTTAAAAATTTTATGTACAGCTATAAATCCCAACCCCCAGTTGCCATGTGTGTCCTATGAATGGGAGCAGATTAGGGAAGTGAAACTTGGCATTTTAACTTTGGGGTAAGTCAATTCTTCCTTTGACTTTATTTATTTATTTATTTATTTATTTATTTATCTATCAGTACTGGGCATTGAACTCAGGGCACTCAACCACTGAGCAACATCCCCAGCCCTTTTGTATTTTATTTAGAGTCAGGATCTCACTGAGTTGCTTAGCATCTCACTTTTGCTGGGGCTGGCTGGCTTTGAACTTGTGATCTTCCTGCCTCAGCCTCCTGAGCTGCTGAGATTATAGGTGTGCACCACTGTGCCCAGCTTCAGGTAAACCTATTCTTCCCTGTGTAGGTCTGTCTGGTGTGAGTTTGGCACCTCTGGGCTCCACCCACTAATTGCTGGTAAATCTCTCACCCACACTAATTATTTTGACAGCTAAAAACTCCCCCATATTTTTAAAAATTTTTAATTTGTTTTAATTAGTTACACATGACAGTACAATGACCTTGACACTTGTGGCAGAGAGGCCTGCATTCCTGAGATCCCACACTGCTTCTGTTTCCTTGTAAATTGACAAATCCTTCAGCTTATTCTTACTTCTGAGTCCTGGCCAAGTAACAGAGAAGACTACAGAATGCTGTGTGAACCTAGAGAAACGATGACAATTCCTGGGGCCATAGAGACTGTCATGGACTGTCTTTATGGGTACATGAAAAACCTAAGAGTCATAGGGCAGCTGAGGTGTAGAAGCTGAAATAGGTCCACAGAGGTTAGTACCTTGCTTGCTTTACAGGAGAGGATGGGGCCTGAGGCTATAGAGGTGGATAAAGGCCTCTTTACAAATCTGCAACATGAGAAGTCTTAATTTCATGTAGTAACAAATTTAGAGAAAGTAAATAATTTACTAGGAAAAATGGGACTGGTATGCTAAAATGCCTTTCTTATCACTCTGGCCTCACCACTGCTGTTGAGGATGCAGAGAAAGGAGAACCCTCATATACAGTTAGAAGGATTGCAGTTTAGTATGGTCACAGTGGAAAACAGTATGAGTGTTCCTCAAAAACCTAGAAATTGAACTACCATATGATCTAACAATTCCACTACTGGGTGGGTATCCAAAGAAACTGAAATCAGTATGTAGAAAGACCTATGCACTCACATATTTATGCAGCACAATAGCCAAGTGATGGAATCAACCTTGCTTTCCAACTACTGATGAATTGGTAAAGAAAATATAGTAAGCATACACAATGGAATATTATCCAGCCATAGAATAGAATGGAATTCTGTCCTTTGGATGGAATTGGAAGACATTATGTTAAGTGAAATAAATCATACACAGAAAGACAAATACCACATGTTCTCTCTCACATGGGAAACTAAAAATATGAACTCATAAAAGTTGAGAGTAGAATAGTGGGTCCCAATGCCTGGGAAGGGAGTTGGGGGGAATGGAGAGAGGATGGTGGATGGGTACAAGTAGTGCACTTGGTTAGGAAAAATAAATTGTAATGTTCTATAGCACAGCATGAAAACTGTGATTGACAATAGTTAACTGAACATTTCAAAATAGCTAGTAGGGAGGATTTTGGATGTTCCCAATACAAAGAAATAATAAATGTCTAAGATGATAGACATGCTAATAATCTTGATCTAATCATCACACCCATTACATGAAAGTTCACACTTAACCTATAAATATGTACAATAACTATGTGTCAGTTAAAAATAAAAATGTATTTAAAAAATGAAATCCAGAGAAAGTAAAATGTTTTAGATATGGAAAATGCTATGATCCAAATGTTTGTGTTCTCCTAAAATTAATGGGATAGAGATTAAATAATCCACTATTGAATGAAAATGGATAGCTGAAGAAATCAGGGGTGAAATTAAAAAAAAATACTTAGAGGTAAATGAGAATAGCAATATAACATCAAAATCTCTGGGATAATAGGAAAGCAGTTCCATTGAGCTCACTTATTAAAAGAATAGAAAATCACCAAGTAAATAACCTTACATCTTAAAACCTTAGAAAAAGAAGGAAAAAAAATCAACATCAAAAGCAGTAGAAGAGAGGATAAAATCAAAATCAAATCCAAAATCAATGAAATTGAATTGAAAATTCAAATAATCAACAAAACAAAAAGTTGTTTCTTTGAAAAAATAAATAAAATCGATAAACCCTTATCTGCACTAATGAAGAGAAAGAGAAAACTCAATAAATTCATGATGCAAAAGGAAATATCATGAGGCACACTGCTGAAATACAATAATGAGAAACTATTTTGAAAATTTATACTTATAAAATAGAAAATCTTGAAGACATCAACACATTTGTAGAGACAGATGACCTACACAAATTGAATCAGGAGGACATAGAAAACATAAACAGATAAATTTCAAGGAATGAAATTGGAGATAACATAAAAAGCTAAACAACAAGGAAAATCCCAGAATAGATGAATTCTCAGGCAAGTTCTACCAGACCCTCAAAGAAGAACTAACACCAATCCTCCTCAAATTATTTCATGCAATAGAAAATTAGGGGGGTTGGGGTTGTGTCTCAGTGGTAGAATGTTTGCCTAGCACGTATGAGGCACTGGGTTTGATCCCCAGGACTACATAAAAATAAATACATAAATAAGATAAAAGTATTAAAAATGACTCTCTCTATATAGATATAGATATAGATATTTTTAAGTGGGGAACTATTCCAAACTCATTCTATGAAGCTGGTATAACCCTGATACCAAAACCAGACACAGACATATCAATGAAAGAAAATTTCAGACCTATATACTCAATGGACATAGATGCAAAAAATCCAAATAAAATGCTGGCAAATTGCAAACAAAAACATATTTAAAAGATAGTGTACCATGCTCAGGTGGGTTTCATTCCAGGGATGCAAGATTGGTTCAACATACAGAAACAAATGGACATAATTAATTACATCTATAAATTCAAAGAATCACATGATTATCTTTTTTTTAAAAGAGAGAGTGAGAGAGGAGAGAGAGAGAGAGAGAGAGAATTTTTAATATTTATTTATTTATTTATTTATTTTTAGTTATTGGCGGATACAACATCTTTGTTTGTATGTGGTGCTGAGGATCGAACCTGGGCTGCACGCATGCCAGGCGAGTGCGTTACGGCTTGAGCCACATCCCCAGCCCCACATGATTATCTTAATAGATGTAGAAATAACACTTGACAAATGATAGCATCCATTTATGTTCAAAATACTAGAAAAACTAGGGATAGTAGGAACATCTCAACCTTGTAAAAGCTATATGTGTTAAATCCGAGGTCAACATCATTCTAAATGAAGAAAAATTGAAAATATTCCTCTCTAAAAACTGGAACAAAGCAGGGATGCCTTATTTCACCGTTTCTATTCAAGATAGTCCTGGAACTATAACCAGAGCAATTAACAAAAGCAAGAAATTAAAGGCATATGAATAGTAAAACAAAAAATCTATCCCTATTTGCTGAAGACATGATTCTATATTTAGAAGACCCAAAAACTCTACTAGAAAACTTCTATAAATCATAAATGAGGAGTTGGGAAGATGGAGGTGAACAGAGTGCATCACCCCCATGTACCGAGTCACTGCGCAGGTGAATAACGAGTTAGAACGACTAAAAGCTATCTTGTTAGGAATTTCCAGCAAAATTGGGGTGCACTGAAACCTAGATGAAGGATTTCCATCACTGAGGACCGGTTACTGGGTCTCAAACGCGAGTGAACTGTGCGACCGGAGATCCAGGCTGATTGATCCGCAGCCCGCCCCACGGCTAGAGACGGCGGGGTGCCGAAGTGGCCAGCAACGCAGAGAGAAACGGCGCTGCAGATTCTGTGGAGTCCTGCCAGCTGTGCCGTCACTGAGCTCCAAGCTGAGTTCAGGGTTTGAGATGGAGAAGGAAGCAGTCCAGTTCTATCCCCACACCGGACAGTCCACCAAGGAACCCAGTGGCCACCATCTTGGAGAGCTAACATCACCATTGCCAGTTTCCCACGGATTGCAGCAATAGAACAGGTGTGTGTTATTCAGCCCATCTCCCATACAGCGGGGAATTCGCATAAAATCTCTCTCTGGCTTTCCGGGGGAGGGATTATCAGAACGAGCCTGAATAAAGATGTGGGGAAAGGTAAAGGCACCTGAAATCTAATTCCCCCTCCCATCAGCGGTGAAAACGAAACCTGTCTTGCCAGCTCTGGGGGAGGGGCAAGTGGAAGAAATCAAAACAATAAGGTGCTGGTACCCAATAGCCACTCCACACCCAGCAAACTACAGGCCCACAGTATAGTTTGAACTGCCGAGAGGCATCACACTGGGGAAGGCCTGGTTAGCAGGAGAAGCCAGGGGATGAGAGGCCAGGAATAAACCTAAGCTAACAGGTTTTTGAGAGACACGGGGGGGGGGGGGGGGGGGGCGCGGGGGGGGAGAAAGAAGCGGCCTCACACGGACTGTATCCTACAGCCAGAGGGTAAAATCTTGGCCCAGAAGGCACAGCACCACCTACTGGAAGCAAAGAAAATAGAAGCCTAACAGTGCCTTTTTTTCTTTTTCTTTTTTTTCTCATTTTTAAAAATTCTTTAATTTTTTAATTTTAAATTTTTTTATTAATTATTTTTTCTTTCAATTGTAATTTTTTTGAATTGTAATTTTTATTTTACTGCATATTATTATTATTATTATTATTCTTTATCATTTCTTTTCTTTTCTCTTTCTTTCTTCTCGCCCTCTCTCTTTCTTGGTTTGTGTCCTTATCTTTTCTCCATATTTCCTCTTAAGCATGAACAGCCAGATTACATATAACTTACTAAATGCAAATAAATGAATACTATAAATAGGTCTATAGTCCACCTAAGCCCTTAACTACACCCAAGTACTTCTGTCTATTCTCTTGTTAATATCCACCTGCATTTGAGCAACCCCCCAAAGAAGCTAACATATACTAACCTCCATACCATCAAATCGCCCGACCTTAACATAAAATCCTAAGTCCAAACCTCAATTCTCTATATGCCATCAAAATCTGAAGGCCTTTAATGAAACTAATGAATTTACCTTAAATCACAATTAAATCCAACATCTCTAAACATTGTTTCCTAACACAAAGGAGAGATAGTGGAACTCTAAAAACCAAAACAAATTTAAAGGAGAAAACAGAAACACAGCAGTCAAACAGAGTTGGAAAGTAACTTGAACACCATGAAAAAACAAGGGAAAAAAGGATTACAAACAATGCAGGACAACTTAAATACACAGGAGAACGTAGAGGCATCAGAAAAATGGACAGAGAAAGAACTCAAGGCATACCTAACTCAGACCTGGAACGGAATCTTAGAAAAGACATTAGACAGCAAGTTCAAACAATGAAAATATATTTTGAAAACGAATTAAATAAGCAAATTCAAATGGCAAAGAATGAGCTCTACCAGGAAATAGAGATTTAGAAAAAAATCAAACAGTAATCCTAGAAATGCAGGAAACCATAAACCAAATTAAAAACTCAAAGGAGAATATTACAAATAGACTAGATCAAGTAGAAGCCAGAACATCAGATAATGAAGACAAAGTTTATCAACTTGAAAAGAATATAGTCAACACAGAAAGGATGCTTAAAATTCATGAGCAATCTATCCAAGAGATATGGGATGTCATAAAAAAACCAAACTTGAGAGTCATTGGGATAGAAGAAGGCATAGAGGTTCAAACCAAAGGAATGAACAATCTATTGAATGAAATAATCCTAGAAAACCTCCCAGATATGACAGATGGAATGGATTGCCAAATCCTGGAAGCCTACAGGACCCCCAAACATTCAAAACCGTAATAGACCAACTCCAAGACACATAATTATGAAGATATCCAACATACAGAACAAGGAGAGAATATTAAAAGCTACGAGAAAGGAGACAGATTACATTCAGGAGTAAACCAATTAGGTTAACGGCTGATTTTTCATCACAGACGTTGAAAGCAAGAAGATCCTGGAACAACGTATTTCAAACGCTAAAAAATAATGGATTCCAACCAAGAATACTGTATCCAGCAAAGTTAAGCTTCAGATTTGACAATGAAATTAAAATATTTCATGACAAACAAAAGTTAAAAGAATTTGCAGCCAGAAAACCAGAACTGCAAGGCATCTTGAGGAAAATACTACAAGAAGAGGAATTGAAAAACAGCACCCAAAACTAACAGTGGGAGGTAACTCAGTAAAGGGAAGAAAAAATAAATGACGAAAAAGGAAAAACTAGCCATATTAAAATAAATAAATAAACAAGCATGATGGGAAGTACTAACCATATATCAATAGTAACCTTAAACCTTAATGGCTTAAATTCACCAATCAAGAGACATAGGCTAGTAACCTGGATTAAAAAAACAAATCCAACAATATGCTGCCTTCAGGAGACTCATATGATAGGAAAAGACATACACAGGCTGAAGGTGAAAGGTTAGGAAAAATCATACCACTCTCATGGTCCTCGGAAGCAAGCAGAAGAGGCCATACTAATATCTAATAAAATCAACTTCAAACCTAAGTTAATCAAAAGGGACAAAGAAGGACACTATATACTGTTAAAAGGAACCATCCACAAACAAGACATAACAATTATCAATATGTATGCACTAAACAATGGTGCTGCAATGTTCATAAAACAAACTCTCCTCAAGTTCAAGAGTCAAATAGACCACAACACAATAATTGTGGGGGACTTCAACACACTGCTGTCACCAT